>NW_026734310.1:663310-994966 GCF_949786415.1 Peromyscus eremicus
TCGCGTCTGTTCTCAGCAAGTACAGTGTATTGGACTGAAGAGAACCTACTGTTCTTGTCAGTTTCCTAAGCAGAGTTGTAGTAGATATGGCCTTTGTGTTTAGGAAGCACAGTTCCTTTATTCTGAGCAAGCTCACTGTTGTGGCCCTATAGGAAACACAGGAGAGTAGAAGAGTGCTCTTTTCTCAAAAGCAGAGTGTGTTTCTTGTAAGGCGAGCTAGTGTTTTTTTCCCAGTCAGAAATGGAGTGGAATCACATGCTCTTTCTATTCCTACGAGCAAGAGTTGTTTTCTGGTAAGAAGAGTCACTATTGTGCTCCCATTGCCATACACAATGCAAATAGCACTCGTGTCTGTTCCCAGCAAGTACAGTGTATTAGACTGAAGAGAAGCTCCTGTTCTTCTCAGTTTCCTAAGCAGAGTGGAAATAGATATGGCCCGTGTGTGTCGGAAGCACAGTTCTTTTGTTCTGAGCAAGCACACTGTTCTGGACATATAGGAAACACAGTAGAGTAGAAGAGTGCTCTTTTCTCAAAAGCAAAGTGTGTTTCTTGTAAGGCGAGCCAGTGTTTGTTTCCCAGTCAAAAATGGTGTTGAATCTAATGCAGTTTCTGGTCCTACGAGCAAGAGGTTTTTTCTGGTAAGAAGAGTCACTATTGCGATCCATTTGCCACACAGTGCAAATAGCACTCACGTCTGTACCCAGCAAGTACAGTGTATTGGACTGAAGCGATGCTAGTGTTCTTGTCAGTTTCCTAAGTAGAGTTGAAGTAGATATGGCCCGTGTGTAGGAAGCACAGTTCTTTTGTTCTGAGCAAGCTCACTGTTCTGGCCCTATAGGAAACATAGTAGAGTGGAAGAGTGCTCTTTTCTCAAAACAGAGTGTGTTACTTGTAAGGCGAGCTAGTGTTTGTTTCCCAGTCAGAAATGGAGTTGAATCTCATGCCGTTTCTGGTCCTATGAGCAAGAGTTGTTTTCTGGGTAAGAAGTGTCACTATTGTGATCCATTTGCCACACAGTGCAAATAGCACTCGCATCTGTTCCCAGCAAGTACAGTGTGTTGGACTGAAGAGAAGCTACTGTTCTTGTCAGTTTCCTAAGCAGAGTTGAAGTAGATATGGCCCGTGAGTGTAGGAAGCACAGTTCTTTTGTTCTGAGTAAGCTCACTGTTCAGCCCCTATAGCTAACACAGGAGAGTAGAAGAGTGCTCTTTTCTCAAAAGCAGACTGTGTTTCTTGTAAGGCGAGGTAGTGTTTTTTTCCCTGTCAGAAATGGAGTTGAATCACTTGCAGTTTCTGTTTCTATGATTAAGAGTTGCTTTCTCTTAAGAAGAGTCACTATTGCGCTCCCATTCCCATACACAGTGCAAATAGCACTCGCGTCTGTTCCCAGCAAGTACAGTGTATTGAACTGAAGAGAAGCTACTTTTGTTGTCATTTTCGTAAGCAGAGTTGAAGTAGATATGGCCCGTGTGTGTAGGAAGCACAGTTCTTTTGTACTGAGCAAGCTCACTGATCTGGCCCTATAGGAAACACAGTAGAGTAGAAGAGTGCTCTTTTCTCAAAATAGAGTGTGTTTCTTGTAAGGCGAGCTATTGTTTGTTTCCCAGTCAGAAATGGAGTGGAATCACATGCCGTTTCTGGTCCTACAAGCAAGAGTTGTTTTCTGGTAAGAAGAGTTACTATTGTGCTCCCATTGCCATACACAGTGCAAATAGCACTCATGTCTCTTCCCAGCAAGTACAGTGTATTGGACTGAAGAGAAGCTCCTGTTCTTGTCAGTTTCCTAAGCAGAGTTGAAGTAGATATGGCCCGTGTGTGTAGGAAGCACAGTTCTTTTGTACTGAGCAAGCTCACTGTTCTGTCCCTATAGGAAATACAGTAAAGTAGAAGAGTGCTCTTTTCTCAAAAGCACAGTGTGTTTCTTGTAAGGCGAGCTAGTGTTTGTTTCCAAGTCAGAAATGGAGTTGAATCACATGCAGTTTCTGGTGCTATGAGCAAGAATTGTTTTCTGGTAAGAAGAGTGACTATTGCGAACCATTTGCCACACAGTACAAATAGGACTTACGTCTGTTCCCAGAAAGTACTGTGTATTGGACTGAAGAGATGCTACTGTTCTTGTCAGTTTCCTAAGTAGAGTTGCAGTAGATATGGCCTGTGTGTATAGGAAGCACAGTTCTTTTATTCTGAGAATGTTCACTGTTCTGCCCCTATAGGAAACACAGTAGAGTAGAAGAATGCTCTTTTCTCAAAAGCAGAGTGTGTTTCTTGTGCGGCAAGCTAGTTTTTGTTTCCTAGTCAGAAATGGAGTTGAATCACATGCAGTTTCTGTTCCTACGAGCAAGAGTTGTTTTCTGGTAAGAAGTGTCACTTTTGCGCTCCCATTGACATACACAGTGCAAATAGCTCTCGCATCTGTTCCCAGCAAGTGCAGTGTATTGGACTGAAAAGAAGCTACTGTTCTTGTAAGTTTCCTAAGGAGAGTTGAAGAAGATATGGCCCGTGTGTGTAGGAAGCACAGCTCATTTTTTCTGATCAAGATCACTGTTCTGGCCCTAAAGCAAACACTGTAGAGTGGAAGAGTGCTCTTTTCTCAAAAGCAGAGTGGGTTTCTTGTAAGGCGAGCTAGTGTTTGTTTCCCTGTAAGAAATGGAGTTGAATCACTTGCAGTTTCTGGTCCTATGAGCAAGAGTTGTTTTCTGGTAAGAAGAGTCACTATTGTGCTACCATTGCCATACACATTGCAAATAGCACTCGCATCTCTTCCCAGCAAGTACAGTGTATTGGACGGAAGAGAAGCATCTGTTCTTGTCAGTTTCCTAAGCAGAATTGAAGTAGATATGGCCCGTGTGTTTAGGAAGAACAGTTATTTTGTACTGAGCAAGCTCACTGTTCTGGCCCTATAGGAAACACAGTAGAGTAGAAGAGTGCTCTTTTCTCAAAAGTACAGTGTGTTTATTGTAACTTGACCTAGTGTTTGTTCCCAGTCAGTAATAGAGTTGAATCACATACAGTTTCTGGTCGTATGAGCAAGAGTTGTTTTCTGGGTAAGAAGAGTCACTATTGCGATCCATTTGCCACACAGTGCAAATAGCACTCGCGTCTGTTTCCAGCAAGTACAGTGTATTGGACTGAAGAGATGCTACTGTTCTTGTCCGTTTCCTAACTAGAGTTGAAGAAGATGTGGCCCGTGTGTGTAGGAAGCACAGTTCTTTTGTTCTGAGCAAGCTCACTGTTCTGGCCCTATAGGAATTGCAGTAGAGTAGAAGAGTGCTCTTTTCTCAAAAGCAGAGTGTGTTTCTTGTAACGCGAGCTAGTGTTTGTTTCCCAGTCAGAAATGGAGTTTAATCTAATGCAGTTTTTGGTCCTAAGAGCAAGAGTTTTTTTCTGGTAAGAAGAGTCACTATTGCGATCCATTAGACACACAGTGCAAAAAGCACTCGCGTCTGTTCCCAGCAAGTACAGTGTATTGAACTGAAGAGAAGCTACTGTTCTTGTCAGTTTCCTAAGCAGAGTTGAAGTAGATATGGCCCGTGTGTGTAGGAAGCACAGTTCTTTTGTTCTGAGCAAGCTCACTGTTCTGGCCCTATAGGAAACACAGTAGAGTAGAAGAGTGCTCTTTTCTCAAAAGCAGAGTGTGTTTCTTGTATGGCGAGCTAGCGTTTGTTTCCCAGTCCTAAATGGAGTTGAATCACATGCAGTTTCTGGTCCTATGAGCAAGAGTTTTTTTCTGGTTAGCAGAGTCACTGTTGCGCTCCCACTGTCATACACAGGGCAAATAGCACTGGAGTCTGTTCCCAGCAAGTACAGTGTATTGGACTGAAGAGGATCTACTGTTCTTGTCAGTTTCCTAAGCAGAATTGAACTAGATAAGGCCGTGTATGTATGAAGCACAGTTCTTTTGTTCTGAACTAGCTCACTGTTTTGGCCCTATAGGTATCACAGTAGAGTAGAAGAGTGATCTTTTCTCTAAAGCAGAGTGTGTTTCTTGTAAGGCGAGCTAGCGTTTGTTTCCCAGTCCTAAATGGAGTTGAATCACATGCAGTTTTTGGTCCTATGAGCAAGAGATTTTTTCTGGTAAGGAAAGTCACTATTGCGCTCCCATTGCCATACACAGTGCAAAAAGCACTGGCGTCTGTTCCCAGCAAGTACAGTGTATTGGACTGAAGCGGAGCTACTGTTCTTGTCAGTTTCCTAAGCAAATTTGAACTAGATATGGCCCGTGTGTGTAGGAAACACAGTTCTTTTGTTCTGAGCAAGCTCACTGTTCGGACCCCATAGGAAACACAGTAGAGTAGAAGAGTGCCCTTTTCTCAAAAGCAGATTGTGTTTCTTGTAAGGCGAGCTAGCGTTTGTTTCCCAGTCCTAAATGGAGTTGAATCACATGCAGATTCTGGTCCTAAGAGCAAGAGATTTTTCTTGTAAGGAGAGTCACTATTGCGCTCCCATTGTCATTCACAGGACAAATAGCACTCGCGACTGTTCCCACCAAGTACAGTGTATTGGACTGAAGAGGAGATACTGTTATGTCAGTTTCCTAAGCAGAATTGAACTAGATATGGCCGTGTGTGTAGGAAGCACAGTTCTTTTGTTCTGAGCAAGCTCACTGTTCGGACCCCATAGGAAACACTGTAGAGTGGAAGAGTGCTCTTTTCTCAAAAGCAGAGTGTGTTTCTTGTAAGGCGAGCTAGGGTTTTTTTCCCAGTCCTAAATGGAGTTGAATCACATGCAGTTTTTGGTCCTACCAGCAAGATTTGTTTTCTGGTAAGAGGAGTCACTATTGCGCTCCCATTGCCATACATAGTGAAATTAGCACTCGTGTCTTTTCCCAGCAAGTACAGTGAATTGGACTGAAGAGAAGCTACTGTTCTTGTCAGTTTCCTAAGCAGAGTTGAACTAGATATGGCCCGTGTGTGTACGAAGAACAGTTCTTTTGTTTTGAGCAAGCTCACTGTCGGACACCATAGGAAACACAGTGGAGTAGAAGACTGCTCTTTTCTCAAAAGCAGACTGTGTTTCTTGTAAGGCGAGCTAGCGTTTGTTTCCCAGTCCTAAATGGAGTTGAATCCCATGCAGTTTCTGGTCCTATGAGGAAGAGTTGTTTTCTGGTAAAAAAAATCATTATTGCGCTCCCATTGTCATACTCAGGGCAAATAGCACTGGCGTCTGTTCCCAGCAAGTACAGTGTATTGGACTGAAGAAGATCTACTGTTCTTGTCAGTTTCCTAAGCAGAATTGAACTAGATATGGCCGTGTGTGTAGGAAGCACAGTTCTTTTGTTCTGAGAAAGCTCAATCTTCTGGACCTATAGGAAACACAGTAGAGTAGAAGAGTGATCTTTTCCCAAAAGCAGAGTGTTTTTCTTGTAAGGCGAGCTAGCGTTTGTTTCCCAGTCCTAAATGGAGTTTAATCACATGCAGTTTTTGGTCCTACCAGCAAGAGTTGTTTTCTCGTAGGGAAAGTCAGTTTTGTGCTCCCATTGCCATACACAGTGCAAATAGCACTCGCATCTGTTCCCAGCAAGTACAGTGTATTGGACTGAAGAGGATCTACTGTTCTTGTCAGTTTCCTATGCAGAGTTGAACTAGATATGGCCCGTGTGTGTAGGAAGCACAGTTCTTTTGTTCTGAGCAAGCTCACTGTTCGGACCACATAGGAAACACAGTAGAGTAGAAGAGTGCCTTTTTCTCAAAAGCAGAGTGTGTTTCTTGTAAGGCGAGCTAGCTTTTGTTTCCCAGTCCTAAATGGAGTTGAATCACATGCAGTTTTTGGTCCTATGAGCAAGAGTTGTTTTCTGGTAAGAATAGTCACTATTGCGCTCTCATTGTCATACACAGTGCAAATAGCACTCGCGTCTGTTCCCAGCAAGTACAGTGTATTGGACTGAAGAAGAGCTACTGTTCTTGTCAGTTTCCTAAGAAGAGTTGAACTAGATATGGCTAGTGTGTGTAGGAAGCACAGTTCATTTGTTCTGAGCAAGCTCACTGTTCAGACGCCATAGGAAATACAGTAGAGTAGAAGACGGCTCTTTTCTCAAAAACAGAGTGTGTTTCTTGTAAGGCGAGCTAGTCTTTGTTTCCCAGTCCTAAATGGAGTTGAATCATATGCAATTTCTGGATCTAGGAGCAAGAGTTGTTTTCTGGTAAAAAGAGTCACTATTGCGCTCCCATTGTCATACACAGGGCAAATAGCACTGGGTCTGTTCCCAGCATGTACAGTGTATTGGACTGAATAGGAGCTACTGTTATTGTCAGTTTCCTAAGCAGAGTTGAACTAGATATGGCCCGTGTGTGTAGGAAGCACAGTTCTTTTTTTCTGAGCATGCTCACTGTTCTGGCCCTATAGGAAACACAGGAGAGTAGAAGAGTGCTCTTTTCTCAAAAGCAGAGTGTGTTTCTTGTATGGCGAGCTAGTGTTTGTTTCCCAGTCCTAAATGGAGTTGAATCACATGCAGTTTCTGGTCCTATGAGCAAGATTTTTTTTCTGGTTAGAAGAGTCACTGTTGCGCTCCCACTGTCATACACAGGGCAAATAGCACTGGAGTCTGTTCCCAGCAAGTACAGTGTATTGGACTGAAGAGGATCTACTGTTCTTGTCAGTTTCCTAAGCAGAATTGAACTAGATAAGGCCGTGTATGTATGAAGCACAGTTCTTTTGTTCTGAACTAGCTCACTGTTTTGGCCCTATAGGAAACACAGTAGAGTAGAAGAGTGATCTTTTCTCTAAAGCAGAGTGTGTTTCTTGTAAGGCGAGCTAGTGTTTGTTTCCCAGTCCTAAATGGAGTTGAATCACATGCAGTTTTTGGTCCTATGAGCAAGAGTTTTTTTCTGGTAAGGAAAGTCACTATTGCGCTCCCATTGCCATACACAGTGCAAAAAGCACTCGCGTCTGTTCCCAGCAAGTACAGTGTATTGGACTGAAGCGGAGCTACTGTTCTTGTCAGTTTCCTAAGCAAATTTGAACTAGATATGGCCCGTGTGTGTAGGAAACACAGTTCTTTTGTTCTGAGCAAGCTCACTGTTCGGACCCCATAGGAAACACAGTAGAGTAGAAGAGTGCCCTTTTCTCAAAAGCAGATTGTGTTTCTTGTAAGGCGAGCTAGCGTTTGTTTCCCAGTCCTAAATGGAGTTGAATCACATGCAGATTCTGGTCCTACGAGCAAGAGATTTTTCTTGTAAGAAGAGTCACTATTGCGCTCCCATTGTCATTCACAGGGCAAATAGCACTCGCGTCTGTTCCCACCAAGTACAGTGTATTGGACTGAAGAGGAGATACTGTTATGTCAGTTTCCTAAGCAGAATTGAACTAGATATGGCCGTGTGTGTAGGAAGCACAGTTCTTTTGTTCTGAGCAAGCTCACTGTTCGGACCCCATAGGAAACACTGTAGAGTGGAAGAGTGCTCTTTTCTCAAAAGCAGAGTGTGTTTCTTGTAAGGCGAGCTAGGGTTTTTTTCCCAGTCCTAAATGGAGTTGAATCACATGCAGTTTTTGGTCCTACCAGCAAGATTTGTTTTCTGGTAAGAGGAGTCACTATTGCGCTCCCATTGCCATACATAGTGAAATTAGCACTCGTGTCTTTTCCCAGCAAGTACAGTGAATTGGACTGAAGAGAAGCTACTGTTCTTGTCAGTTTCCTAAGCAGAGTTGAACTAGATATGGCCCGTGTGTGTACGAAGAACAGTTCTTTTGTTTTGAGCAAGCTCACTGTCGGACACCATAGGAAACACAGTGGAGTAGAAGACTGCTCTTTTCTCAAAAGCAGACTGTGTTTCTTGTAAGGCGAGCTAGCGTTTGTTTCCCAGTCCTAAATGGAGTTGAATCCCATGCAGTTTCTGGTCCTATGAGGAAGAGTTGTTTTCTGGTAAAAAAAATCATTATTGCGCTCCCATTGTCATACTCAGGGCAAATAGCACTGGCGTCTGTTCCCAGCAAGTACAGTGTATTGGACTGAAGAAGATCTACTGTTCTTGTCAGTTTCCTAAGCAGAATTGAACTAGATATGGCCGTGTGTGTAGGAAGCACAGTTCTTTTGTTCTGAGAAAGCTCAATCTTCTGGACCTATAGGAAACACAGTAGAGTAGAAGAGTGATCTTTTCCCAAAAGCAGAGTGTTTTTCTTGTAAGGCGAGCTAGCGTTTGTTTCCCAGTCCTAAATGGAGTTTAATCACATGCAGTTTTTGGTCCTACCAGCAAGAGTTGTTTTCTCGTAGGGAAAGTCAGTTTTGTGCTCCCATTGCCATACACAGTGCAAATAGCACTCGCATCTGTTCCCAGCAAGTACAGTGTATTGGACTGAAGAGGATCTACTGTTCTTGTCAGTTTCCTATGCAGAGTTGAACTAGATATGGCCCGTGTGTGTAGGAAGCACAGTTCTTTTGTTCTGAGCAAGCTCACTGTTCGGACCACATAGGAAACACAGTAGAGTAGAAGAGTGCCTTTTTCTCAAAAGCAGAGTGTGTTTCTTGTAAGGCGAGCTAGCTTTTGTTTCCCAGTCCTAAATGGAGTTGAATCACATGCAGTTTTTGGTCCTATGAGCAAGAGTTGTTTTCTGGTAAGAATAGTCACTATTGCGCTCTCATTGTCATACACAGTGCAAATAGCACTCGCGTCTGTTCCCAGCAAGTACAGTGTATTGGACTGAAGAAGAGCTACTGTTCTTGTCAGTTTCCTAAGAAGAGTTGAACTAGATATGGCTAGTGTGTGTAGGAAGCACAGTTCATTTGTTCTGAGCAAGCTCACTGTTCAGACGCCATAGGAAATACAGTAGAGTAGAAGACGGCTCTTTTCTCAAAAACAGAGTGTGTTTCTTGTAAGGCGAGCTAGTCTTTGTTTCCCAGTCCTAAATGGAGTTGAATCATATGCAATTTCTGGATCTAGGAGCAAGAGTTGTTTTCTGGTAAAAAGAGTCACTATTGCGCTCCCATTGTCATACACAGGGCAAATAGCACTGGGTCTGTTCCCAGCATGTACAGTGTATTGGACTGAATAGGAGCTACTGTTATTGTCAGTTTCCTAAGCAGAGTTGAACTAGATATGGCCCGTGTGTGTAGGAAGCACAGTTCTTTTTTTCTGAGCATGCTCACTGTTCTGGCCCTATAGGAAACACAGGAGAGTAGAAGAGTGCTCTTTTCTCAAAAGCAGAGTGTGTTTCTTGTATGGCGAGCTAGTGTTTGTTTCCCAGTCCTAAATGGAGTTGAATCACATGCAGTTTCTGGTCCTATGAGCAAGATTTTTTTTCTGGTTAGAAGAGTCACTGTTGCGCTCCCACTGTCATACACAGGGCAAATAGCACTGGAGTCTGTTCCCAGCAAGTACAGTGTATTGGACTGAAGAGGATCTACTGTTCTTGTCAGTTTCCTAAGCAGAATTGAACTAGATAAGGCCGTGTATGTATGAAGCACAGTTCTTTTGTTCTGAACTAGCTCACTGTTTTGGCCCTATAGGAAACACAGTAGAGTAGAAGAGTGATCTTTTCTCTAAAGCAGAGTGTGTTTCTTGTAAGGCGAGCTAGTGTTTGTTTCCCAGTCCTAAATGGAGTTGAATCACATGCAGTTTTTGGTCCTATGAGCAAGAGTTTTTTTCTGGTAAGGAAAGTCACTATTGCGCTCCCATTGCCATACACAGTGCAAAAAGCACTCGCGTCTGTTCCCAGCAAGTACAGTGTATTGGACTGAAGCGGAGCTACTGTTCTTGTCAGTTTCCTAAGCAAATTTGAACTAGATATGGCCCGTGTGTGTAGGAAACACAGTTCTTTTGTTCTGAGCAAGCTCACTGTTCGGACCCCATAGGAAACACAGTAGAGTAGAAGAGTGCCCTTTTCTCAAAAGCAGATTGTGTTTCTTGTAAGGCGAGCTAGCGTTTGTTTCCCAGTCCTAAATGGAGTTGAATCACATGCAGATTCTGGTCCTACGAGCAAGAGATTTTTCTTGTAAGAAGAGTCACTATTGCGCTCCCATTGTCATTCACAGGGCAAATAGCACTCGCGTCTGTTCCCACCAAGTACAGTGTATTGGACTGAAGAGGAGATACTGTTATGTCAGTTTCCTAAGCAGAATTGAACTAGATATGGCCGTGTGTGTAGGAAGCACAGTTCTTTTGTTCTGAGCAAGCTCACTGTTCGGACCCCATAGGAAACACTGTAGAGTGGAAGAGTGCTCTTTTCTCAAAAGCAGAGTGTGTTTCTTGTAAGGCGAGCTAGCGTTTTTTTCCCAGTCCTAAATGGAGTTGAATCACATGCAGTTTTTGGTCCTACCAGCAAGAGTTGTTTTCTGGTAAGGAGAGTCACTATTGCGCTCCCATTGCCATACATAGTGAAAATAACACTCGTGTCTTTTCCCAGCAAGTACAGTGAATTGGACTGAAGAGGAGCTACTGTTCTTGTCGGTTTCCTAAGCAGAGTTGAACTAGATATGGCCCGTGTGTGTACGAAGAACAGTTCTTTTGTTTTGAGCAAGCTCACTGTCGGACACCATAGGAAACACAGTGGAGTAGAAGACTGCTCTTTTCTCAAAAGCAGACTGTGTTTCTTGTAAGGCGAGCTAGCGTTTGTTTCCCAGTCCTAAATAGAGTTGAATCCCATGCAGTTTCTGGTCCTATGAGCAAGAGTTGTTTTCTGGTAAAAAAAAAAAAAAACATTATTGCGCTCCCATTGTCATACTCAGGGCAAATAGCACTGGCGTCTGTTCCCAGCAAGTACAGTGTATTGGACTGAAGAGTAGCTACTGTTCTTGTCAGTTTCCTACGCAGAGTTGAACTAGATATGGCCTGTGTGTGTAGGAAGCACAGTTCTTTTGTTCTGAGCAAGCTCACTGTTCAGACCCCATAGGAAACACAGTAGAGTAGAAGACGGCTCTTTTCTCAAAAACAGAGTGTGTTTCTTGTAAGGCGAGCTAGTCTTTGTTTCCCAGTCCTAAATGGAGTTGAAGCATATGCAATTTCTGGATCTAGGAGCAAGACTTGTTTTCTGGTAAAAAGAGTCACTATTGCGCCCCATTGTCATACACAGGGCAAATATCACTGGGTCTGTTCCCAGCATGTACAGTGTATTGGAATGAAGAGGAGCTACTGTTATTGTCAGTTTCCTAAGCAGAGTTGAACTAGATATGGCCCGTCTGTGTTGGAAGCACAGTTCTTTTGTTCTGAGCATGCTCACTGTTCTGGCCCTATAGGAAACACAGGAGAGTAGAAGAGTGCTCTTTTCTCAAAAGCAGAGTGTGTTTCTTGTAAGGCGAGCTAGCGTTTGTTTCCCAGTCCTAAATGGAGTTGAATCACATGCAGTTTTTGGTCCTACTAGCAAGAGTTGTTTTCTGGTAAGGAAAGTCACTATTGCGTTCCCATTGCCATACACAGTGCAAAAAGCACTCGCGTCTTTTCCCAGCAGGTACAGTGTATTAAACTGAATAGGAGCTACTGTTTTGTCACTTTCCTAAGTAGAGTTGAACTAGATGTGGCCCATGTGTGTAGGAAGCACAGTTCTTTTGTTCTGAGCAAGCTCACTGTTCGGACCCCATAGGAAACACAGTAGAGAAGAAGAGTGCTGTTTTCTCAAATGCAGAGTGTGTTTCTTGTAAGGCGAGCTAGTGTTTGTTTTCCAGTCATAAATGGAGTTGATTCCCATGCAGTTTCTGATCCTATGAGCAAGAGTTGTTTTCTGGTAAGAAGAGTCACTATTGCGCTCCCATTGTCATACACAGGGCAAATAGCACTGGTGTCTGTTCCCAGCATGCACAGTGTATTGGACTGAAGAGGATCTACTGTTCTTGTCAGTTTCCTAAGCAGAATTGAACTAGATATGTCCCGTGTGTGTAGGAGGCACAGTTCTTTTGTTCTGAGCAAGCTCACTGTTCGGAACCCATAGGAAACACAGTAGAGAAGAAGAGTGATCTTTTCTCAAATGCAGAGTGTGTTTCTCTCGTAAGGTGAGCTAGTGTTTGTTTCCCAGTCATAAATGGAGTTGAATCCCATGCAGTTTCTGGACCTACGCGCAAGAGTTGTTTTCTGGTAAGGAAAGTCACTATTGTGCTCCCATTGTCATACATAGGGCAATTAGCACTGGCGTCAGTTCCCAGCATGTACAGTGTATTGGACTGAAGAGGAGCTACTGTTCTTGTCAGTATCCTAAGCAGAATTGAACTAGATATGGCCGCTGTGTGTAGGAAGCACAGTTCTTTTGTTCTGAGCAAGCTCACAGTTCTGGCACTATAGGAAACACAGTAGAGTAGAAGAGTTCTCTTTTCTCAAAAGCAGAGTGTGTTTCTTGTAAGGAGAGCTAGCGTTTGTTTCCCAATCCTAAATGGAGTTGAGTCACATGCAGTATTTGGTTCTATGAGCAAGAGTTGTTTTCTGGTAAGAAGAGTCACTATTGTGCTCCCAATGCCATACACAGTGCAAATAGCACTCGCGTCCATTCCCAGCAAGTACAGTGTATTGCAATGAAGAGGAGCTACTGTCTTTTCAGTTTCGTAAGCAGAGTTGAACTAGATATGGCCGGTGTGGGTAGGAAGCACAGTTCTTTTGTTCTGAGCAAGCTTACTGTTCGGACCCCATAGGAAACACAGTAGAGTAGAAGAGTGGTCTTTTCTCAAAAGCAAAGTGTGTTTCTTGTAAGGCGAGCTAGCGTTTGTTTCCCAGTCGTAAATTGAGTTGAATCACATGCAGTTTCTGCTCCTCCAAGCAAGAGTTGTTTTCTGGTAAGAAGAGACACTATTGCGCTCACATTGTCATATACAGGGCAAATAGCACTGGCGTCTGTTCACAGCATGTACAGTGTATTGGACTGAAGAGGATCTACTGTTCTTGTCAGTTTCCTAAGCAGAATTGAACAAGATATGGCCGTGTGTGTAAGAAGCACAGTTCTATTGTTCTGAGCAATCTCATTGTTCTGGCACTATAGGAAACACAGTAGAGTAGAAGAGTGCTCTTTTCTCAAAAGCAGATTGTGTTTCTTATAAGGTGAGCTAGCGTTTGTTTCCCAGTCCTAAATTGGGTTGATTCACATGCAGTTTCTGGTCCTATGAGCAACAGTTATTTTATGGTAAGAACAGTCACTATTGTGCTAAAATTGTCATACACAGGGCAAATAGCACTGGCGTCTGTTCCCAGCATGTACAGTGTATTGGACATAAGAGGATCTACTGTTCTTGTCAGTTTCCTAAGCAGAATAGAACTACATATGGCCGTGTGTGTAAGAAGCACAGTTCTTTTGTTCGGTACAAGCTCACTCTTCTGGCCCTATAGGAAACACAGTAGTGTAGAAGACTGCTCTTTTCTCAAAAGCAGAGTGTGTTTCTTGAAAGGCGAGATAGCGTTTGTTTCCCAGTCCTAAGTGGAGTTGAATCACGTTCAGTTTTTGGTCCTACAAGCAAGAGTTGTTTTCTGGTAAGGAAAGTCACTATTGTTCTCCTATTGCCATACACATTGCAAATAGCACTCGCATCTCTTCCCAGAAAGTACAGTGTATTGGACTGAAGAGGATCTACTGTTCTTGTCAGTTTCCTAAGCAGAATTGAACTAGATATGGCGATGAGTGTAGGAAGCACAGTTCTATTGTTCTGAGCAAGCTCACTGTTCTGGCACTATAGGAAACACAGTAGAGTAGAAGAGTGATCTATTCTCAAAAGCAGAGTTTGTTCCTTGTAAGGCGAGCTAGCGTTCGCTTCTCAGTCCTAAATGGAGTTGAATCACATGCTGTTTTTGGTCCTATGAGCAAGAGTTGTTTTCTGGTAAGAAAAGTTACTATTGCGCTCCCATTGTCATAGAGAGGGCAAATAGCACTGGCGTGTGTTCCCAGCATGTACAGTGTGTTGGACTGAAAAGAATCTACTGTTCTTGTCAGTTTCCTAAGCAGAGTTGAACTTGATATAGCCCGTGTGTGTAGGAAGCACAGTGAATTTGTTCTGAGAATGCTCACTGTTCTGGCCCTATAGGAAACACATTAGAGTAGAAGAGTGCTCTTTTCTCAAAAGCATAGTGTGTTTCTTGTAAGCCGAGCTAGCATTTGTTTCCCAGTCCTAAATGGAGTTGAATCACATGCAGTTTCTGGTCCTATGAGCAATAGTTGTTTTCTGGTAAGAAGAGTCACTATTGCGCTCCCATTGTCATACACAGGGCAAATAGCACTGGTGTCTGTTCCCCGCAAGTACAGTGTATTGGACTAAAGAGGATCTACTGTTCTTGTCAGTTTCCTAAGCAGAATTGAACTAGATATGGCCCGTGTGTGTAGGAAGCACAGTTCTTTTGTTCTGAGCAAGCTCACTGTTCTGGCCCTATAGGAAACACAGTAGAGTAGAAGACTGCTCTTTTCTCAAAAGCAGAGTGTGTTTTTTATAAGGCGAGCTAGCATTAGTTTCCCAGTTCTAAGTGGAGTTGAATCACGTTCAGTTTTTGGTCCTACGAGCAAGAGTTGTTTTCTGGTAAGGAAATTCACTATTGCACTCTCATTGCCATAAACAGTGCAAATAGCACTCTCATCTGTTCCCAGCAAGTACAGTGTATTGGACTGAAGAGGAGCTACTGTTCTTGTCAGTTTCCTAAGCAGAGTTGAACTAGATATGACCCGTGTGTGTAGGAAGCACAGTTCTTTTTTTCTGAGCAAGCTCACTGTTCAGACCCCATAGGAAACACAGTAGAGTAGAAGAGTGCTCTTTTCTCAAAAGCAGAGTGTGTTTCTTGTAAGGCGAGCTAGCATTTGTTTCCCAGTCCTAAATGGAGTTCAGTCACGTGCAGTTTTTGGTCCTATGAGCAAGAGTTGTTTTCTGGTAAGAAGAGACACTATTGCGCTCCCATTGCCACACACAGTGCAAATATCATTGGCATCTGTCCCCAGCATGTACAGTGTATTGGACTGAAGAGGATCAACGGTTCTTGTCAGTTTCCTAAGCAGAGTTGAACTAGATATGGCCCGTGTGTGTAGGAAGCACAGTTCTTTTGTTCAGAGCAAGCTCACTGTTCAGACCCCAAAGGAAACACAGTATAGTAGAAGAGTGCTCTTTTCTCAAAAGCAGATTGTGTTTCTTGTAAGGCGAGCTAGCGTTTGTTTCGCAGTCCTAAATGGAGTTGAATCACATGCAGTTTTTGGTCCTATGAGCAAGAGTTGTTTTCCGGTAAGGAAAGTCACTATTGCGCTACCATTGCCATATAAAGTGCAGATAGCACTCGCGTCTGTTCCCAGCAAGTACAGTGTATTGGACTGAAGAGGAGCTACTGTTCTTGTCAGTTTCCTAAGCAGAGTTGAAATAGATATGGCCCGTGTGTGTAGGAAGCACAGTTCTTTTGGTCTGAGAAATCTCACTGTTCGAACCCCATAGAAAACACTGTAGAGTAGAAGAGTGCTCTTTTCTCAAAAGCAGAGTGTGTTTCTTGTAAGGCGAGCTAGCGTTTGTTTCCCAGTCCTAAATGGAGTTGAATCACATGAAGTTTTTGGTCCTACGAGCAAGATTTGTTTTCTGGTAAGGAAAGTGTCTATTGCACTCCCATGCCATACACAGTGCAAATAGCACTCGAGTCTGTTCCCAGGAAGTACAGTGTATTGGACTGAAGAGGAGCTACTGTTCCTGTCAGTTTCCTAAGCAGAGTTGAAGTAGATATGGCCTGTGTGTGTAGGAAGCAGAGTTCTTTTTTTCTAAGCAAGCTAACTGTTTTGGCCCTATAGGAAACACAGTAGAGTAGAAGAGTGATCATTTCTCAAAAGCAGAGTGTGTTTCTTGTAAGGCGAGCTAGCGTTTGTTTCCCAGTCCTAAATGGAGTTGAATCCCATGCAGTTTCTTTTCCTACGAGCAAGAGTTGTTTTCTGGTAAGAAGAGTCACTATTGGGCTCCCATTGCCATACACAGTGCAAATAGCACTCGCGTCTGTTCCCAGCAAGTACAGGGTATTGGACTGAAGAGGATCTACTGTTGTTGTCAGTTTCCTAAGCAGAGTTGAACTAGATATGGCCCGTGTGTGTAGGAAGCACAGTTCTTCTGTTCTGAGCAAGCTCAATGTTCGGACCCCATAGGAAAAACAGTAGAGTAGAAGAGTGCTCTTTTCCAAAAGCAGAGTGTGTTTCTTGTAAGGCGAGCTAACATTTGTTTCCCAGTCATAAATGGAGTTGAATCACATGCAGTTTCTGGTCCTATGAGCAAGAGTTGTTTTCTGGTAAGAAGAGTCACTATTGTGCTCCCATTGTCATACACAGGGCAAATAGCACTGGCTTCTGTGTCCAACATGTACAGTGTGTTATATTGAAGAGGATCTACTGTTCTTGTCAGTTTCCTAAGCAGAATTGAACCTGATATGGCCATGTGTGTAGGAAGCACAGTTCTTTTGTTCTGAGCAAGGTCACTGTTCTGGCCCTATAGGAAACACAGTAGGGTAGATCAGTGCTCTATTCTCAAAAGCAGAGTGTGTTTCATGTAAGCCAAGCTAGCATTTGTTTCCCAGTCCTAAATAGAGTTGAATCACATGCAGTTTCTGGTCCTACGAGCAAGAGTTGTTTTCTGGTAAGGAAAGTCACTATTGCGCTCCCATTTCCATACACAGTGCAAATAGCACTCGCGTCTATTCCCAGCAAGTACAGTGTATCGGACTGAATGGGAGCTACTGTTCTTGTCAGTTTCCTAAGCAGAGTTGAACTAGATATGACCCATGTGTAGGAAGCACAGTTCTTTTGTTCTGAGCAGGCTCACTATTCTGGCCCTATAGGAAATAAAGTAGAGTAGAAGAGTGCTCTTTTCTCTAAAGCAGAGTGTGTTTCTTGTAAGACGAGCTAGCGTTTGTTTCCCAGTCCTAAATGGAGATGAATCACATGCAGTTTCTGGTCATAAGAGCAAGAGTTGTTTTCTGGTAAGAAGTGTCACTATTGTGCTCCCATTGTCATGCACAGGGCAAATAGCACTGGCGTCTGTTCCCAGCATGTACAGTGTATTGGACTGAAGAGGATCTACTGTCCTTGTCAGGTTCCTAAGCAGAGTTGAACTAGATATGGCCGTTTGTGTAGGAAGCACAGTTCTTTTGTTCTGAGCAAGCTCACTGTTCGGACCCGATAGGAAACACAGTAGAGTAGAAGAGTGCTCTTTTCTCAAAAGCAGAGTGTGTTTCTTGTAAGGCGAGCTAGCGTTTGTTTCCCAGTCCTAAATGGAGTTGAATCCCATGCAGTTTCTGGTCCTACGAGCAAGAGTTGTTTTCTGGTAAGAAGAGTCACTATTGCCCTGCCATTGCCATACACAGGACAAATAGCACTGGTGTCTGTTCCCAGCAAGTACAGTGTATTGGACTGAAGAGGATCTACTGTTCTTGTCAGGTACCTAAGCAGAATTGAACTAGATATGGCCGTGTGTGTGGGAAGCACAGTTTTTTTGTTCTGTGCAAGCTCACTGTTTGGACCCCTTAGGAAACACAATAGAGTAGAAGAGTGCTCTTTTCTCTAAAGCTGAGTGTGTTTCTTGTAAGGCGAGCTAGCATTTGTTTCCCAGTCCTATATGGAGTTGAATCACATGCAGTTTCTGGTCTTATGAGCAAGAGTTGTTTTCTGGTAAGGAAAGTCACTATTGCGCTCCCATTGCCATATACAGTGCAAATAGCACTCGCGTCTTTTCCCAGCAAGTACAGTGTATTGGACTAAAGAGGAGCTACTGTTCTTCTCAGTTTCCTAAGCAGAGTTGAACTAGATATGGCCCGTGTGGTAGGAATCACAGTTCTTATGTTCTGAGCAAGCTCACTGTTCTGGCCCTATAGGAAACACAGTAGAGTAGAAGAGTGCTCTTTTCTCAAAAGCAGAGTATGTTTTTTGTAAGGCGAGCTAGAGTTTGTTTCCCAGTCCTAAATGAAGTTGAGTCACATGCAGTTTTTTGTCCTACGAGCAAGAGTTGTTTTCTGGTAAGACGAGTCACTATTGTGCTCCAATTGCCATACACAATGCAAATAGCACTCACGTCTGTTCCCAGCAAGTACAGTGTATTGGACTGAAGAGGAGCTAATGTTCTTGTCAGTTTCCTAAGCAGAGTTGAACTAGATATGGCCCGTGTGTGAAGGAAGCACAGTTCTTTTATTCTGAGCAAGCTCACTGTTCGGACCCCATAGGAAACACAGTAGAGAAGAAGAGTGCTCTTTTCTCTAAAGCAGAGTGTGTTTCTTGTAAGGCGAGCTAGCGTTTGTTTCCCAGTCCTAAATGGAGTTGAATCACATGCAGTTTTTGGTCCTATGAGCAAGAGTTGTTTTCTGTTAAGGAAAGTCACTATTGCGCTCCCATTGTCATACACAGGGCAAATAGCACTGGCGTCTGTTCCCAGCATGTACAGTCAGTGTATTGGACGGAAGAGGAGCTACTGTTCTTGTCAGTTTCCTAAGCAGAGTTGAACTAGATATGGCCCCTGTGTGTAGGAAGCACAGTTCTTTTGTTCTGAGCAAGCTCACTATTCGGACCCCATAGGAAACACAGTAGAGTTGAAGAGTGCTCTTTTCTCAAAAGCAGAGTGTGTTTCTTGTAAGGCGAGTTAGTGTTTGTTTCCCAGTCAGAATTGGAGTTGAATTCCATGCAGTTTCTGGTCCTAGGAGCAAGAGTTGTTTTCTGATAAGAAGAGTCACTATTGTGCTCCTATTGCCATACACAGTGCAAATAGCACTCGCGTCTGTTCCCAGCTAGTACAGTGTATTGGACTAAAGAGGAGCTACCATTCTTGTCAGTTTCCTAAGCAGAATTGAACTAGATATGGCCCGTGTGTGTAGGAAGCACAGTTCTTTTGTTCTGAGCAGGCTCACTGTTCGTACCCCATAGGAAACACAGTAGAGTAGAAGAGTGGTCTTTTCTCAAAAGCAGAGTGTGTTCCTTGTACGGCGAGCTAGTGATTGTTTCCCAGTCAGAAATGGAGTTGAATCACATCCAGTTTTTGGTCCTATGAGCAAGAGTTGTTTTCTGGTAAGGAAAGTCTCTATTGCGGCCCCATTGTCATACACAGTGCAAGTAGCTCTCGCGTCTGTTCCCAGCAAGTACAGTGTATTGAACTAAAGAGGAGCTACTGTTCTTGTCAGTTTCCTAAGCAGAGTTGAACTAGATATGGCCCCTGTGTGTAGGAAGCACAGTTCTTTTGTTCTGAGCAATCTCATTGTTCGCACGCCATAGGAAACACAGTAGAGTAGAAGAGTGCTCTTTTCTCAAAAGCAGAGTGTGTTTCTTGTAAGGCGAGCTAGCGTTTGTTTCCCAGTCCTAAATGGAGTTGAATCACATGCAGTTTTTGGTCCTACGAGCAAGAGTTCTTTTCTGGTAAGGAAAGTCACTATTGTGCTTCCATTGGCAAACACAGTGCAAATAGCACTGGCGTCTGTTCCCAGCAAGTACAGTGTATTGGACTGAAGAGAAGCTACTGTTCTTGTCAGTTTCCTAAGCAGAGTTGAACTAGATATGGCCCTTGTGTGTAGGAAGCACAGTTCTTTTGTTCTGAGCAAAGTCACTGTTCTGGCCCTATAGGATACCAGTAGAGTAGAAGAGTGCTCTTTTCTCAAAAACAGAGTGTGTTTCTTGTAAGGCGAGCTAGTGTTTGTTTCCCAGTCAGAAATGGAGTTGAATCCCATGAAGTTTCTGGTCCTACGAGCAAGAGGTGTTTTCTGATAAGAATAGTCACTATTGCGCTCCCATTGTCATACAGAGGGCAAATAGCACTGGGGTCTGTTCCCAGCATGTACAGTGTATTGGACTGAAGAGGAGCTACTGTTCTTGTCAATTTCCTAAGCAGAGTTGAACTAGATATGGCCCGTGTGTTTAGGAAGCACAGTTCTTTTGTTCAGAGCAAGCTCACTGTTCGGACCCCATAGGATACACAGTAGAGTAGAAGAGTGCTCCTTTCTCAAAAGCAGAGTGTGTTTCTTGTAAGGCGAGCTAGCATTTGTTTCCCAGTCCTAAATGGGGTTGAATCACATTCAGTCTCTTGTCCTACGAGCAAGAGTTGTTTTCTGGTAAGAAGAGTCACTATTGCGCTCCCATGTCATACACAGGGCAAATAGCACTGGCGTCTGTTCCCAGCATGTACAGTGTATTGGACTGAAGAGGATCTACTGTTCTTGTCAGTTTCCTAAGCAGAATTGAACTAGATATGGCCGTATTTATAGGAAGCACAATTCTTTTGTACTGAGCAAACTCACTATTCTGGCCCTATAGGAAACACAGTAGAGTAGAAGAGTGGTCTTTTCTCAAAAGCAGAGTGTGTTTCTTGTAAGGCGAGCTAGCGTTTGTTTCCCAGTCCTAAATGAAGTTGAATCACATGCAGCTTTTGGTCCTACGAGCAAGAGTTGTTTTCTGGTAAGGAAAGTCACTATTGGGCTCCCATTTCCATACACAGTGCAAATAGCACTCGCGTCTTTTCCCAGCTAGTATAGTGTATTGGACTGAATTAGATCTACTGTTCTTGTCAGTTTCCTAAGCAGAGTTGAACTCGATATGGCCCCTGTGTGTAGAAAGCACAGGTCTTTTGTTCTGAGCAAGCTCACTGTTCGGACCCCATAGGAAACACAGTAGAGAAGATGAGTGCTCTTTTCTCAAAAGCAGAGTGTGTTTCTTGTAAGGCGAGCTAGCGTTTGTTTCCCAGTCCTAAATGGAGTTGAATCACATCCAGTTTTTGGTCCTATGAGCAAGAGTTGTTTTCTGGTAAGGAAAGTCACTATTGTGTTCCCATTGCCATACACAGTGCAAAGAGCACTCGCATCTGTTCCAGCAAGTACAGTGTATTGGACTGAAGCGGAGCTATTGTTCTTGTCAGTTTCCTAAGCAGAGTTGAACTAGATATGGCCCGTGTGTGTAGGAAGCACAGTTCTGTTTTTCTGAGCAAGTTCACTGTTCCGACCCCATAGGAAAAACAGTAGAGTAGAAGAGTGCTCTTTTCTCAAAAGCAGAGTGTGTTTCTTGAAAGGCGAGCTAGCGTTTGTTTCCCAGTCCTAAATGGAGTTGAATCACATGCAGTTTTTGGTCCTATGAGCAAGAGTTGTTTTGTGGTAAGGAAAGTCACTATTGTGCTCCCATTGCCATACACAGTGCAAATCGCACTCGCATCTGTTCCCAGCAAGTACAGTGTATTGGACTGAAGCGGAGCTACTGTTCTTGTCAGTGTCCTACGCAGAGTTGAACTAGATATGGCCCCTGTGTGTTGGAAGCACAGTTCTTTTGTTCTGAGCAAGCTCACTGTTCAGACCCCATAGTAAACACAGTAGAGTAGAAGAGTGCTCTTTTCTCAAAAGCAGAGTGTGTTTCTTGTAAGGCGAGCTACCATTTGTTTCCCAGTCCCAAATGGAGTTGAATCACATGCAGTTTCTTGTCCTACGAGCAAGAGTTGTTTTCTGGTAACAAGAGTCACTACTGCGCTCCCATTGTCATACACAGGGCAAATAGCACTGGCGTCTGTTCCCAGCATATACAGTGTACTTGACTGAAGAGGATCTACTGTTCTTTTCAGTTTCCTAAGCAGAATTGAACTAAATATGGCAGTATTTGTATGAAGCACAGTTCTTTTGTTCTGAGCAAACTCACTGTTCTGGCCCTATAGGAAACACAGTAGAGTAGAAGAGTGCTCTTTTGTCAAAAGCAGAGTGTGTTTCTTGTAAGGCGAGCTAGCGTTTTTTCCCAGTCCTAAATGGAGTTGAATCACATGCAGTTTTTGGTCCTACGAGCATGAGTTGTTTTCTGGTAAGGAAAGTCACTATTGCGCTCCCATTGCCATACAGAGTGCAAATAGCACTCGCATCTGTTCCCAGCAAGTACAGTGTATTGGACTGAAGCGGAGCTACTGTTCTTGTCAATTTCCTAAGCAGAGTTGAACTAGATATGGCCCCTGTGTGTGGGAAGCCCATTTCTTTTGTTCTGACCAAGCTCACTGTTCGGAACCCAAAGAAACACAGTAGAGTAGAAGAGTGCTCTTTTCTCAAAAGCAGAGTGTGTTTCTTGTAAGGCGAGCTAGCGTTTTTTTCCCAGTCCTAAATGGAGTTGAATCCCATGCAGTTTCTGGTCCTATGAGCAAGAGCTATTTTCTGGTAAGATGAGTCGCTGTTGTGCTCCAATTGTCATACAAAGGACAAATAGCACTGGCGTCTGTTCCCAGCAAGTACAGTGTATTGTACTGAAAAGGATCTACTGTTCTTGTCAGTTTCCTACGCAGAATTGAATTAGATATGGCCCGTGTGTTTAGGAAGCACAGTTCTTCTATTCTGAGCAAGCTAACTGTTTTGGCCCTATGGGAAACACAGTAGAGTAGAAGAGTGCTCTTTTCTCAAAAGCAGAGTGTGTTTCTTGTAAGGCGAGCTACCATTTGTTTCCCAGTCCTAAATGGAGTTGAATCACATGCAGTTTTTTGTCCTACGAGCAAGAGGTGTTTTCTGATAAGAAGAGTCACTATTGCGCTCCTATTGCCATACACAGTGCAAACAGCACTCGTGTCTGTTCCCAGCTAGCACAGTGTATTGGACTGAAGAGGATCTACTGTTCTTTTCAGTTTCCTAAGCAGAATTGAACTAGTTATGGCAGTATTTGTATGAAGCACAGTTCTTTTGTTCTGAGCAAGCTCACTGTTCTGGCCCTATAGGAAACACTGTAGAGTAGAAGAGTGCTCTTTTGTCAAAAGCAGAGTGTGTTTCTTGTAAGGCGAGGTAGCGTTTTTTCCCAGTCCTAAATGGAGTTGAATCACATGCAGTTTCTGGTCCTACGAGCAAGAGTTGTTTTCTGGTAAGAAGAGTCACTATTGCGCTCCCATTGTCATACACAGGGCAAATAGCACTGGCGTCTGCTCCCAGCATGTACAGTCTATTGGACTGAAGAGGATCTACTGTTCTTGTCAGTTTCCTAAGCAGAATTGAACTAGATATGGCCGTGTGTGTAGGAAGCACAGTTCTGTTTTTCTGAGCAAGCTAACTATTATGGCCCTATACGAAACACAGTAGAGTAGAAGAGTGTTCTTTTCTCAAAAGCAGAGTGTGTTTCTTGTAAGCCGAGGTAGCGTTTGCTTCCCAGTCCTAATGGAGTTGAATCACATGCAGTTTTTGGTCCCACGAGCAAGAGTTGTTTTCTGGTAAGGAAAGTCACTATTGCGCTCCCTTTCTCATACACAGTGCAAATAGCACACGCGAATTTTTCCAGCAAGTACAGTGTATTGGACTGAAGAGGAGGTATTGTTCTTGTCATTTTCCTAAGCAGAGTTGAACTAGATATAGCCCGTGTGTGTAGGAAACACAGTTCATTTGTTCTGAGCAAGCTCACTGTTCGGACACCATAGGAAACACAGTAGAGTAGAAGAGTGCTCTTTTCTCAAAAGCAGAGTGTGTTTCTTGTAAGGCGAGCTAGCGTTTGTTTCCCAGTCCTAAATGTAGTTGAATCCCATGCAGTTTTTCGTCCTATGAGCAAGAGTTGTTTTCTGGTAAGAAGAGTCACTATTGCGCTCCCATTGCCATACACACTGCAAATAGCACTCGCGTCTGTTCCCAGCAAGTAATGTGTATTGGACTGAAGCGGAGCTACTGTTCTTGTCAGTTTCCTAAGCAGAGTTGAACTAGATATGGCCCGTGTGTGTAGGAAGCACAGTTCTTTTGTTCTGAGCAAGCTCACTGTTCGGACCCCATAGGAAACACAGTAGAGTAGAAGAGTGCTCTTTTCTCAAAAGCAGAGTGTGTTTCTTGTAAGGCGAGCTAGCGTTTGTTTCCCAGTCCTAAATGGAGTTGAATCACATGCAGTTTGTGTTCCTACAAGCAAGATTTGTTTTCTGAAAAGGAAAGACACTATTGGGCTCCCATTGCCATACACAGTGCAAAAAGCACTCGCGTCTGTTCCCAGCAAGTACGGTGTATTGGACTGAAGCGGAGCTACTGTTCCTGTCAGTTTCCTAAGCAGAGTTGAACTAGATATGGCCCGTGTGTGTAGGAAGCACAGTTCTTTTGTTCTGAGCAAGCTCACTATTCGGACACCATAGGAAACACAGTAGAGTAGAAGACTGCTCTTTTCTCAAAAGCAGAGTGTGTTTCTTGTAAGGCGAGCTAGCGTTTGTTTCCCAATCCTAAATGGAGTTGAATCGCATGCAGTTTCTGGTCCTATGAGCAAGAGTTGTTTTCTGGTAAGGAAAGTCACTATTGTGCTCCCAGTGCCATACTCAGTGCAAATAGCACTGGCGTCTGTTCCCAGCAAGTACAGTGTATTGGACTGAGGAGGAGCTACTGTTCTTGTCAGTTTCCTAAGCAGAGTTGAACTAGACATGGCCTGTGTGTGTAGGAAGCACAGTTCTTTTGTTCTGAGCAAGCTCACTGTTCGGACCCCATAGGAAACACAGTAGAGTAGAAGACTGCTCTTTTCTCAAAAGCAGAGTGTGTTTCTTGTAAGGCGAGCTATCCTTTGCTTCCCAGTCCTAAATGGAGTTGAATCACATGCAGTTTCTGGTCCTACGAGCAAGAGTTGTTTTCTGGTAAGAAGAATCACTATTGTGCTCCCATTGTCATACACAGGGCAAATAGCACTGGCGTCTGTTCCCAGCATGAACAGTGTATTGGACCGAAGAGGATCTACTGTTCTTGTCAGTTTCCCAAGCAGAGTTGAACTAGATATGGACCGTGTGTGAAGGAAGCACAGCTCTTTTGTTCTGAGAATGCTCATTGTTCTTGCCCTATAGGAAACACTTTAGAGTAGAAGAGTGCTGTTTTCTCAATCCAGAGTGTGTTTATTGTAATTCGAGCTAGCATTTTTTACCCAGTCCTTAATGGAGTTGAATCCCATGCAGTTTCTGGTCCTACCAGCAAGAGTTGTTTTCTGGTAAGAAGAGTCACTATTATGCTCCCATTGTCATACACATGGCAAATAGCACTGGCGTCTGTTCCCAGCAAGTACAGTGTATTGGACTGACGAGGATCTACTGTTCTTGTCAGTTTCCAAAGCAGAATTAAACTAGATATGGCCTGAGTGTGTAGGAAGCACAGTTCATTTTTTCTAAGCAAGCAAACTGTTTTGGCCCTATAGGAAACACAGTAGAGTAGAAGAGTGATCATTTCTCAAAAGCAGAGTGTGTTTCTTGTAAGGCGAGCTAGCGTTTGTTTCCCAGTCCTAAATGGGGTTGAATCACATGCAGTTTTTGGTCCTACGAGCAAGAGTTGTTTTCTGGTAAGGAAAGTCACTATTGTGCTCCCATTGCCATACACAGTGCAAATAGCACTCGCGTCTGTTCCTAGCAAGTACAGTGTATTGGACTGAAGAGGAGCTACTGTTCTTTTCAGTTTCTTAAGCAGAGTTGAACTAGATATGGCCCGTGTGTTTAGGAAGCACAGTTCTTTTGTTCTGAGCAAGCTCACTTTTCAGACCCCATAGGATACACCCCAGAGTAGAAGAGTGCTCTTTTCTCAAAAGCAGAGTGTGTTTCTTGTAAGGTGAGCTAGCGTTTGTTTCCCAGTCCTAAATGGGGTTGAATCACATGCAGTTTCTGGTCATAAGAGCAAGAGTTGTTTTCTGGTAAGAAGTGTCACTATTGTGCTCCCATTGTCATGCACAGGGCAAATAGCACTGGCGTCTGTTCCCAGCATGTACAGTGTATTGGACTGAAGAGGATCTACTGTCCTTGTCAGGTTCCTAAGCAGAGTTGAACTAGATATGGCCGTTTGTGTAGGAAGCACAGTTCTTTTGTTCTGAGCAAGCTCACTGTTCGGACCCGATAGGAAACACAGTAGAGTAGAAGAGTGCTCTTTTCTCAAAAGCAGAGTGTGTTTCTTGTAAGGCGAGCTAGCGTTTGTTTCCCAGTCCTAAATGGAGTTGAATCCCATGCAGTTTCTGGTCCTACGAGCAAGAGCTGTTTTCTGGTAAGAAGAGTCACTATTGCCCTGCCATTGCCATACACAGGACAAATAGCACTGGCGTCTGTTCCCAGCAAGTACAGTGTATTGGACTGAAGAGGATCTACTGTTCTTGTCAGGTACCTAAGCAGAATTGAACTAGATATGGCCGTGTGTGTGGGAAGCACAGTTTTTTTGTTCTGTGCAAGCTCACTGTTTGGACCCCTTAGGAAACACAATAGAGTAGAAGAGTGCTCTTTTCTCTAAAGCTGAGTGTGTTTCTTGTAAGGCGAGCTAGCATTTGATTCCCAGTCCTATATGGAGTTGAATCACATGCAGTTTCTGGTCTTATGAGCAAGAGTTGTTTTCTGGTAAGGAAAGTCACTATTGGGCTCCCATTGCCATATACAGTGCAAATAGCACTCGCGTCTTTTCCCAGCAAGTACAGTGTATTGGACTAAAGAGGAGCTACTGTTCTTCTCAGTTTCCTAAGCAGAGTTGAACTAGATATGGCCCGTGTGTGTAGGAATCACAGTTCTTATGTTCTGAGCAAGCTCACTGTTCTGGCCCTATAGGAAACACAGTAGAGTAGAAGAGTGCTCTTTTCTCAAAAGCAGAGTATGTTTCTTGTAAGGCGAGCTAGAGTTTGTTTCCCAGTCCTAAATGAAGTTGAGTCACATGCAGTTTTTTGTCCTATGAGCAAGAGTTGTTTTCTGGTAAGACGAGTCACTATTGTGCTCCAATTGCCATACACAATGCAAATAGCACTCACGTCTGTTCCCAGCAAGTACAGTGTATTGGACTGAAGAGGAGCTAATGTTCTTGTCAGTTTCCTAAGCAGAGTTGAACTAGATATGGCCCGTGTGTGTAGGAATCACAGTTCTTTTATTCTGAGCAAGCTCACTGTTCGGACCCCATAGGAAACACAGTAGAGAAGAAGAGTGCTCTTTTCTCTAAAGCAGAGTGTGTTTCTTGTAAGGCAAGCTAGCGTTTGTTTCCCAGTCCTAAATGGAGTTGAATCACATGCAGTTTTTGGTCCTATGAGCAAGAGTTGTTTTCTGTTAAGGAAAGTCACTATTGTGCTCCCATTGTCATACACAGGGCAAATAGCACTGGCGTCTGTTCCCAGCATGTACAGTCAGTGTATTGGACGGAAGAGGAGCTACTGTTCTTGTCAGTTTCCTAAGCAGAATTGAACTAGATGTGGCCATGTGTGTAGGAAGCACAGTTCTTTTGTTCTGAGCAAGCTCACTGTTCTGGCCCTATAGGAAACACAGTAGAGTAGAAGAGTGCTCTTTTCTCAAAAGCATAGTGTGTTTCTTGTAAGGCGAGCTAGCGTTTGTTTCCCAGTCCTAAATGGAGTTGAATCACATGCAGTTTTTGGTCCTACGAGCAAGAGTTGTTTTCTGGTAAGGAAAGTCACTATTGTGCTCCCATTTCCATACACAGTGCAAATAGCACTGGCGTCTGTTCCCAGCAAGTACAGTGTATTGGACTGAAGCGGAGCTACTGTTCTTGTCAGTTTCCTAAGCAGAGTTGAACTAGATATGGCCCCTGTGTGTAGGAAGCACAGTTCTTTTGTTCTGAGCAAGCTCACTATTCGGACCCCATAGGAAACACAGTAGAGTTGAAGAGTGCTCTTTTCTCAAAAGCAGAGTGTGTTTCTTGTAAGGCGAGTTAGTGTTTGTTTCCCAGTCAGAATTGGAGTTGAATTAAATGCAGTTTCTGGTCCTAGGAGCAAGAGTTTTTTTCTGATAAGAAGAGTCACTATTGTGCTCCTATTGCCATACACAGTGCAAATAGCACTCGCGTCTGTTCCCAGCTAGTACAGTGTATTGGACTAAAGAGGAGCTACCATTCTTGTCAGTTTCCTAAGCAGAATTGAACTAGATATGTCCCGTGTGTGTAGGAAGCACAGTTCTTTTGTTCTGAGCAGGCTCACTGTTCGTACCCCATAGGAAACACAGTAGAGTAGAAGAGTGGTCTTTTCTCAAAAGCAGAGTGTGTTCCTTGTACGGCGAGCTAGTGATTGTTTCCCAGTCAGAAATGGAGTTGAATCACATCCAGTTTTTGGTCCTATGAGCAAGAGTTGTTTTCTGGTAAGGAAAGTCTCTATTGCGGCCCCATTGTCATACACAGTGCAAGTAGCTCTCGCGTCTGTTCCCAGCAAGTACAGTGTATTGGACTAAAGAGGAGCTACTGTTCTTGTCAGTTTCCTAAGCAGAGTTGAACTAGATATGGCCCCTGTGTGTAGGAAGCACAGTTCTTTTGTTCTGAGCAATCTCATTGTTCGCACGCCATAGGAAACACAGTAGAGTAGAAGAGTGCTCTTTTCTCAAAAGCAGAGTGTGTTTCTTGTAAGGCGAGCTAGCGTTTGTTTCCCAGTCCTAAATGGAGTTGAATCACATGCAGTTTTTGGTCCTACGAGCAAGAGTTGTTTTCTGGTAAGGAAAGTCACTATTGTGCTTCCATTGGCAAACACAGTGCAAATAGCACTGGCGTCTGTTCCCAGCAAGTACAGTGTATTGGACTGAAGAGAAGCTACTGTTCTTGTCAGTTTCCTAAGCAGAGTTGAACTAGATATGGCCCTTGTGTGTAGGAAGCACAGTTCTTTTGTTCTGAGCAAACTCACTGTTCTGGCCCTATAGGAAACACAGTAGAGTAGAAGAGTGCTCTTTTCTCAAAAGCAGAGTGTGTTTCTTGTAAGGCGAGCTAGCATGTGTTTCCCAGTCCTAAATGGGGTTGAATCACATGCAGTCTCTTGTCCTACGAGCAAGAGTTGTTTTCTGGTAAGAAGAGTCACTATTGCGCTCCCATGTCATACACAGGGCAAATAGCACTGGCGTCTGTTCCCAGCATGTACAGTGTATTGGACTGAAGAGGATCTACTGTTCTTGTCAGTTTCCTAAGCAGAATTGAACTAGATATGGCCGTATTTATAGGAAGCACAATTCTTTTGTACTGAGCAAACTCACTATTCTGGCCCTATAGGAAACACAGTAGAGTAGAAGAGTGGTCTTTTCTCAAAAGCAGAGTGTGTTTCTTGTAAGGCGAGCTAGCGTTTGTTTCCCAGTCCTAAATGAAGTTGAATCACATGCAGCTTTTGGTCCTACGAGCAAGAGTTGTTTTCTGGTAAGGAAAGTCACTATTGGGCTCCCATTTCCATACACAGTGCAAATAGCAGTCGCGTCTTTTCCCAGCTAGTATAGTGTATTGGACTGAATTAGATCTACTGTTCTTGTCAGTTTCCTAAGCAGAGTTGAACTCGATATGGCCCCTGTGTGTAGAAAGCAGAGGTCTTTTGTTCTGAGCAAGCTCACTGTTCGGACCCCATAGGAAACACAGTAGAGAAGATGAGTGCTCTTTTCTCAAAAGCAGAGTGTGTTTCTTGTAAGGCGAGCTAGCGTTTGTTTCCCAGTCCTAAATGGAGTTGAATCACATCCAGTTTTTGGTCCTACGAGCAAGAGTTGTTTTCTGGTAAGGAAAGTCACTATTGTGTTCCCATTGCCATACACAGTGCAAAGAGCACTCGCATCTGTTCCAGCAAGTACAGTGTATTGGACTGAAGCGGAGCTATTGTTCTTGTCAGTTTCCTAAGCAGAGTTGAACTAGATATGGCCCGTGTGTGTAGGAAGCACAGTTCTGTTTTTCTGAGCAAGTTCACTGTTCCGACCCCATAGGAAAAACAGTAGAGTAGAAGAGTGCTCTTTTCTCAAAAGCAGAGTGTGTTTCTTGAAAGGCGAGCTAGCGTTTGTTTCCCAGTCCTAAATGGAGTTGAATCACATGCAGTTTTTGGTCCTATGAGCAAGAGTTGTTTTGTGGTAAGGAAAGTCACTATTGTGCTCCCATTGCCATACACAGTGCAAATAGCACTCGCATCTGTTCCCAGCAAGTACAGTGTATTGGACTGAAGCGGAGCTACTGTTCTTGTCAGTGTCCTAAGGAGAGTTGAACTAGATATGGCCCCTGTGTGTTGGAAGCACAGTTCTTTTGTTCTGAGCAAGCTCACTGTTCAGACCCCATAGTAAACACAGTAGAGTAGAAGAGTGCTCTTTTCTCAAAAGCAGAGTGTGTTTCTTGTAAGGCGAGCTACCATTTGTTTCCCAGTCCCAAATGGAGTTGAATCACATGCAGTTTCTTGTCCTACGAGCAAGAGTTGTTTTCTGGTAACAAGAGTCACTATTGCGCTCCCATTGTCATACACAGGGCAAATAGCACTGGCGTCTGTTCCCAGCATATACAGTGTACTGGACTGAAGAGGATCTACTGTTCTTTTCAGTTTCCTAAGCAGAATTGAACTAAATATGGCAGTATTTGTATGAAGCACAGTTCTTTTGTTCTGAGCAAACTCACTGTTCTGGCCCTATAGGAAACACAGTAGAGTAGAAGAGTGCTCTTTTGTCAAAAGCAGAGTGTGTTTCTTGTAAGGCGAGCTAGCGTTTTTTCCCAGTCCTAAATGGAGTTGAATCACATGCAGTTTTTGGTCCTACGAGCATGAGTTGTTTTCTGGTAAGGAAAGTCACTATTGCGCTCCCATTGCCATACAGAGTGCAAATAGCACTCGCATCTGTTCCCAGCAAGTACAGTGTATTGGACTGAAGCGGAGCTACTGTTCTTGTCAATTTCCTAAGCAGAGTTGAACTAGATATGGCCCCTGTGTGTGGGAAGCCCATTTCTTTTGTTCTGACCAAGCTCACTGTTCGGAACCCAAAGAAACACAGTAGAGTAGAAGAGTGCTCTTTTCTCAAAAGCAGAGTGTGTTTCTTGTAAGGCGAGCTAGCGTTTTTTTCCCAGTCCTAAATGGAGTTGAATCCCATGCAGTTTCTGATCCTATGAGCAAGAGCTATTTTCTGGTAAGATGAGTCGCTGTTGTGCTCCAATTGTCATACAAAGGACAAATAGCACTGGCGTCTGTTCCCAGCAAGTACAGTGTATTGTACTGAAAAGGATCTACTGTTCTTGTCAGTTTCCTACGCAGAATTGAATTAGATATGGCCCGTGTGTTTAGGAAGCACAGTTCTTCTATTCTGAGCAAGCTAACTGTTTTGGCCCTATGGGAAACACAGTAGAGTAGAAGAGTGCTCTTTTCTCAAAAGCAGAGTGTGTTTCTTGTAAGGCGAGCTACCATTTGTTTCCCAGTCCTAAATGGAGTTGAATCACATGCAGTTTTTTGTCCTACAAGCAAGAGGTGTTTTCTGATAAGAAGAGTCACTATTGCGCTCCTATTGCCATACACAGTGCAAACAGCACTCGTGTCTGTTCCCAGCTAGCACAGTGTATTGGACTGAAGAGGATCTACTGTTCTTTTCAGTTTCCTAAGCAGAATTGAACTAGTTATGGCAGTATTTGTATGAAGCACAGTTCTTTTGTTCTGAGCAAGCTCACTGTTTTGGCCCTATAGGAAACACTGTAGAGTAGAAGAGTGCTCTTTTGTCAAAAGCAGAGTGTGTTTCTTGTAAGGCGAGGTAGCGTTTTTTCCCAGTCCTAAATGGAGTTGAATCACATGCAGTTTCTGGTCCTACGAGCAAGAGTTGTTTTCTGGTAAGAAGAGTCACTATTGCGCTCCCATTGTCATACACAGGGCAAATAGCACTGGCGTCTGCTCCCAGCATGTACAGTCTATTGGACTGAAGAGGATCTACTGTTCTTGTCAGTTTCCTAAGCAGAATTGAACTAGATATGGCCGTGTGTGTAGGAAGCACAGTTCTGTTTTTCTGAGCAAGCTAACTATTATGGCCCTATACGAAACACAGTAGAGTAGAAGAGTGTTCTTTTCTCAAAAGCAGAGTGTGTTTCTTGTAAGCCGAGGTAGCGTTTGCTTCCCAGTCCTAATGGAGTTGAATCACATGCAGTTTTTGGTCCCACGAGCAAGAGTTGTTTTCTGGTAAGGAAAGTCACTATTGCGCTCCCTTTCTCATACACAGTGCAAATAGCACACGCGAATTTTTCCAGCAAGTACAGTGTATTGGACTGAAGAGGAGGTATTGTTCTTGTCATTTTCCTAAGCAGAGTTGAACTAGATATAGCCCGTGTGTGTAGGAAACACAGTTCATTTGTTCTGAGCAAGCTCACTGTTCGGACCCCATAGGAAACACAGTAGAGTAGAAGAGTGCTCTTTTCTCAAAAGCAGAGTGTGTTTCTTGTAAGGCGAGCTAGCGTTTGTTTCCCAGTCCTAAATGTAGTTGAATCCCATGCAGTTTTTCGTCCTATGAGCAAGAGTTGTTTTCTGGTAAGAAGAGTCACTATTGCGCTCCCATTGCCATACACACTGCAAATAGCACTCGCGTCTGTTCCCAGCAAGTAATGTGTATTGGACTGAAGCGGAGCTACTGTTCTTGTCAGTTTCCTAAGCAGAGTTGAACTAGATATGGCCCGTGTGTGTAGGAAGCACAGTTCTTTTGTTCTGAGCAAGCTCACTGTTCGGACCCCATAGGAAACACAGTAGAGTAGAAGAGTGCTCTTTTCTCAAAAGCAGAGTGTGTTTCTTGTAAGGCGAGCTAGCGTTTGTTTCCCAGTCCTAAATGGAGTTGAATCACATGCAGTTTTTGTTCCTACAAGCAAGATTTGTTTTCTGAAAAGGAAAGACACTATTGGGCTCCCATTGCCATACACAGTGCAAAAAGCACTCGCGTCTGTTCCCAGCAAGTACGGTGTATTGGACTGAAGCGGAGCTACTGTTCCTGTCAGTTTCCTAAGCAGAGTTGAACTAGATATGGCCCGTGTGTGTAGGAAGCACAGTTCTTTTGTTCTGAGCAAGCTCACTATTCGGACACCATAGGAAACACAGTAGAGTAGAAGACTGCTCTTTTCTCAAAAGCAGAGTGTGTTTCTTGTAAGGCGAGCTAGCGTTTGTTTCCCAATCCTAAATGGAGTTGAATCGCATGCAGTTTCTGGTCCTATGAGCAAGAGTTGTTTTCTGGTAAGGAAAGTCACTATTGTGCTCCCAGTGCCATACTCAGTGCAAATAGCACTGGCGTCTGTTCCCAGCAAGTACAGTGTATTGGACTGAGGAGGAGCTACTGTTCTTGTCAGTTTCCTAAGCAGAGTTGAACTAGACATGGCCTGTGTGTGTAGGAAGCACAGTTCTTTTGTTCTGAGCAAGCTCACTGTTCGGACCCCATAGGAAACACAGTAGAGTAGAAGACTGCTCTTTTCTCAAAAGCAGAGTGTGTTTCTTGTAAGGCGAGCTATCCTTTGCTTCCCAGTCCTAAATGGAGTTGAATCACATGCAGTTTCTGGTCCTACGAGCAAGAGTTGTTTTCTGGTAAGAAGAATCACTATTGTGCTCCCATTGTCATACACAGGGCAAATAGCACTGGCGTCTGTTCCCAGCATGAACAGTGTATTGGACCGAAGAGGATCTACTGTTCTTGTCAGTTTCCCAAGCAGAGTTGAACTAGATATGGACCGTGTGTGTAGGAAGCACAGCTCTTTTGTTCTGAGAATGCTCATTGTTCTTGCCCTATAGGAAACACTTTAGAGTAGAAGAGTGCTGTTTTCTCAATCCAGAGTGTGTTTATTGTAATTCGAGCTAGCATTTTTTACCCAGTCCTTAATGGAGTTGAATCCCATGCAGTTTCTGGTCCTACCAGCAAGAGTTGTTTTCTGGTAAGAAGAGTCACTATTGTGCTCCCATTGTCATACACATGGCAAATAGCACTGGCGTCTGTTCCCAGCAAGTACAGTGTATTGGACTGACGAGGATCTACTGTTCTTGTCAGTTTCCAAAGCAGAATTAAACTAGATATGGCCTGAGTGTGTAGGAAGCACAGTTCATTTTTTCTAAGCAAGCAAACTGTTTTGGCCCTATAGGAAACACAGTAGAGTAGAAGAGTGATCATTTCTCAAAAGCAGAGTGTGTTTCTTGTAAGGCGAGCTAGCGTTTGTTTCCCAGTCCTAAATGGGGTTGAATCACATGCAGTTTTTGGTCCTACGAGCAAGAGTTGTTTTCTGGTAAGGAAAGTCACTATTGTGCTCCCATTGCCATACACAGTGCAAATAGCACTCGCGTCTGTTCCTAGCAAGTACAGTGTATTGGACTGAAGAGGAGCTACTGTTCTTTTCAGTTTCTTAAGCAGAGTTGAACTAGATATGGCCCGTGTGTTTAGGAAGCACAGTTCTTTTGTTCTGAGCAAGCTCACTTTTCAGACCCCATAGGATACACCCCAGAGTAGAAGAGTGCTCTTTTCTCAAAAGCAGAGTGTGTTTCTTGTAAGGTGAGCTAGCGTTTGTTTCCCAGTCCTAAATGGAGTTGAATCCCATGCATTTTCTGGTCCTATGAGCAAGAGTTGGTTTTTTGGTAAGAAGAGTAACTATTGTGCTCCCATTGTCATACACAGGGCAAATAGCACTGGCGTCTGTTCCCAGCATGTACAGTCAGTGTATTGGACGGAAGAGGAGCTACTGTTCTTGTCAGTTTCCTAAGCAGAATTGAACTAGATGTGGCCATGTGTGTAGGAAGCACAGTTCTTTTGTTCTGAGCAAGCTCACTGTTCTGGCCCTATAGGAAACACAGTAGAGTAGAAGAGTGCTCTTTTCTCAAAAGCAGAGTGTGTTTCTTGTAAGGCGAGCTAGCCTTTGTTTCCCAGTCCTAAATGGAGTTGAATCACATGCAGTTTTTGGTCCTACGAGCAAGAGTTGTTTTCTGGTAAGGAAAGTCACTATTGTGCTCCCATTTCCATACACAGTGCAAATAGCACTGGCGTCTGTTCCCAGCAAGTACAGTGTATTGGACTGAAGCGGAGCTACTGTTCTTGTCAGTTTCCTAAGCAGAGTTGAACTAGATATGGCCCCTGTGTGTAGGAAGCACAGTTCTTTTGTTCTGAGCAAGCTCACTATTCGGACCCCATAGGAAACACAGTAGAGTTGAAGAGTGCTCTTTTCTCAAAAGCAGAGTATGTTTCTTGTAAGGCGAGTTAGTGTTTGATTCCCAGTCAGAATTGGAGTTGAATTCCATGCAGTTTCTGGTCCTAGGAGCAAGAGTTGTTTTCTGATAAGAAGAGTCACTATTGTGCTCCTATTGCCATACACAGTGCAAATAGCACTCGCGTCTGTTCCCAGCTAGTACAGTGTATTGGACTAAAGAGGAGCTACCATTCTTGTCAGTTTCCTAAGCAGAGTTGAACTAGACATGGCCTGTGTGTGTAGGAAGCACAGTTCTTTTGTTCTGAGCAAGCTCACTGTTCGGACCCCATAGGAAACACAGTAGAGTAGAAGACTGCTCTTTTCTCAAAAGCAGAGTGTGTTTCTTGTAAGGCGAGCTATCCTTTGCTTCCCAGTCCTAAATGGAGTTGAATCACATGCAGTTTCTGGTCCTACGAGCAAGAGTTGTTTTCTGGTAAGAAGAATCACTATTGTGCTCCCATTCTCATACACAGGGCAAATAGCACTGGCGTCTGTTCCCAGCATGAACAGTGTATTGGACCGAAGAGGATCTACTGTTCTTGTCAGTTTCCCAAGCAGAGTTGAACTAGATATGGACCGTGTGTGTAGGAAGCACAGCTCTTTTGTTCTGAGAATGCTCATTGTTCTTGCCCTATAGGAAACACTTTAGAGTAGAAGAGTGCTGTTTTCTCAATCCAGAGTGTGTTTATTGTAATTCGAGCTAGCATTTTTTACCCAGTCCTTAATGGAGTTGAATCCCATGCAGTTTCTGGTCCTACCAGCAAGAGTTGTTTTCTGGTAAGAAGAGTCACTATTGTGCTCCCATTGTCATACACATGGCAAATAGCACTGGCGTCGGTTCCCAGCAAGTACAGTGTATTGGACTGACGAGGATCTACTGTTCTTGTCAGTTTCCAAAGCAGAATTAAACTAGATATGGCCTGAGTGTGTAGGAAGCACAGTTCATTTTTTCTAAGCAAGCAAACTGTTTTGGCCCTATAGGAAACACAGTAGAGTAGAAGAGTGATCATTTCTCAAAAGCAGAGTGTGTTTCTTGTAAGGCGAGCTAGCGTTTGTTTCCCAGTCCTAAATGGGGTTGAATCACATGCAGTTTTTGGTCCTACGAGCAAGAGTTGTTTTCTGGTAAGGAAAGTCACTATTGTGCTCCCATTGCCATACACAGTGCAAATAGCACTCGCGTCTGTTCCTAGCAAGTACAGTGTATTGGACTGAAGAGGAGCTACTGTTCTTTTCAGTTTCTTAAGCAGAGTTGAACTAGATATGGCCCGTGTGTTTAGGAAGCACAGTTCTTTTGTTCTGAGCAAGCTCACTTTTCGGACCCCATAGGATACACCCCAGCGTAGAAGAGTGCTCTTTTCTCAAAAGCAGAGTGTGTTTCTTGTAAGGTGAGCTAGCGTTTGTTTCCCAGTCCTAAATGGAGTTGAATCCCATGCATTTTCTGGTCCTACGAGCAAGAGTTGGTTTTTTGGTAATAAGAGTCACTATTGCGCTCCCATTGTCATACACAGGGCAAATAGCACTGGCGTCTGTTCCCAGCATGTACAGTCAGTGTATTGGACGGAAGAGGAGCTACTGTTCTTGTCAGTTTCCTAAGCAGAATTGAACTAGATGTGGCCATGTGTGTAGGAAGCACAGTTCTTTTGTTCTGAGCAAGCTCACTGTTCTGGCCCTATAGGAAACACAGTAGAGTAGAAGAGTGCTCTTTTCTCAAAAGCATAGTGTGTTTCTTGTAAGGTGAGCTAGCGTTTGTTTCCCAGTCCTAAATGGAGTTGAATCACATGCAGTTTTTGGTCCTACGAGCAAGAGTTGTTTTCTGGTAAGGAAAGTCACTATTGTGCTCCCATTTCCATACACAGTGCAAATAGCACTGGCGTCTGTTCCCAGCAAGTACAGTGTATTGGACTGAAGCGGAGCTACTGTTCTTGTCAATTTCCTAAGCAGAGTTGAACTAGATATGGCCCCTGTGTGTAGGAAGCACAGTTCTTTTGTTCTGAGCAAGCTCACTATTCGGACCCCATAGGAAACACAGTAGAGTTGAAGAGTGCTCTTTTCTCAAAAGCAGAGTATGTTTCTTGTAAGGCGAGTTAGTGTTTGTTTCCCAGTCAGAATAGGAGTTGAATTCCATGCAGTTTCTGGTCCTAGGAGCAAGAGTTGTTTTCTGATAAGAAGAGTCACTATTGTGCTCCTATTGCCATACACAGTGCAAATAGCACTCGCGTCTGTTCCCAGCTAGTACAGTGTATTGGACTAAAGAGGAGCTACCATTCTTGTCAGTTTCCTAAGCAGAATTGAACTAGATATGGCCCGTGTGTGCAGGAAGCACAGTTCTTTTGTTCTGAGCAGGCTCACTGTTCGTACCCCATAGGAAACACAGTAGAGTAGAAGAGTGGTCTTTTCTCAAAAGCAGAGTGTGTTCCTTGTACGGCGAGCTAGTGATTGTTTCCCAGTCAGAAATGGAGTTGAATCACATCCAGTTTTTGGTCCTATGAGCAAGAGTTGTTTTCTGGTAAGGAAAGTCTCTATTGCGGCCCCATTGTCATACACAGTGCAAGTAGCTCTCGCGTCTGTTCCCAGCAAGTACAGTGTATTGGACTAAAGAGGAGCTACTGTTCTTGTCAGTTTCCTAAGCAGAGTTGAACTAGATATGGCCCCTGTGTGTAGGAAGCACAGTTCTTTTGTTCTGAGCAATCTCATTGTTCGCACGCCATAGGAAACACAGTAGAGTAGAAGAGTGCTCTTTTCTCAAAAGCAGAGTGTGTTTCTTGTAAGGCGAGCTAGCGTTTGTTTCCCAGTCCTAAATGGAGTTGAATCACATGCAGTTTTTGGTCCTACGAGCAAGAGTTGTTTTCTGGTAAGGAAAGTCACTATTGTGCTTCCATTGGCAAACACAGTGCAAATAGCACTGGCGTCTGTTCCCAGCAAGTACAGTGTATTGGACTGAAGAGAATCTACTGTTCTTGTCAGTTTCCTAAGCAGAGTTGAACTAGATATGGCCCTTGTGTGTAGGAAGCACAGTTCTTTTGTTCTGAGCAAAGTCACTGTTCTTGCCCTATAGGATACCAGTAGAGTAGAAGAGTGCTCTTTTCTCAAAAACAGAGTGTGTTTCTTGTAAGGCGAGCTAGTGTTTGTTTCCCAGTCAGAAATGGAGTTGAATCCCATGAAGTTTCTGGTCCTACGAGCAAGAGGTGTTTTCTGATAAGAATAGTCACTATTGCGCTCCCATTGTCATACAGAGGGCAAATAGCACTGGGGTCTGTTCCCAGCATGTACAGTGTATTGGACTGAAGAGGAGCTACTGTTCTTGTCAATTTCCTAAGCAGAGTTGAACTAGATATGGCCCGTGTGTTTAGGAAGCACAGTTCTTTTGTTCAGAGCAAGCTCACTGTTCGGACCCCATAGGATACACAGTAGAGTAGAAGAGTGCTCCTTTCTCAAAAGCAGAGTGTGTTTCTTGTAAGGCGAGCTAGCATTTGTTTCCCAGTCCTAAATGGGGTTGAATCACATTCAGTCTCTTGTCCTACGAGCAAGAGTTGTTTTCTGGTAAGAAGAGTCACTATTGCGCTCCCATGTCATACACAGTGCAAATAGCACTGGCGTCTGTTCCCAGCATGTACAGTGTATTGGACTGAAGAGGATCTACTGTTCTTGTCAGTTTCCTAAGCAGAATTGAACTAGATATGGCCGTATTTGTAGGAAGCACAATTCTTTTGTACTGAGCAAATTCACTATTCTCCCCCTATAGGAAACACAGTAGAGTAGAAGAGTGGTCTTTTCTCAAAAGCAGAGTGTGTTTCTTGTAAGGCGAGCTAGCGTTTGTTTCCCAGTCCTAAATGAAGTTGAATCACATGCAGCTTTTGGTCCTACGAGCAAGAGTTGTTTTCTGGTAAGGAAAGTCACTATTGCGCTCCCATTTCCATACACAGTGCAAATAGCACTCGCGTCTTTTCCCAGCTAGTATAGTGTATTGGACTGAATTAGATCTACTCTTCTTGTCAGTTTCCTAAGCAGAGTTGAACTCGATATGGCCCCTGTGTGTAGAAAGCACAGGTCTTTTGTTCTGAGCAAGCTCACTGTTCGGACCCCATAGGAAACACAGTAGAGAAGATGAGTGCTCTTTTCTCAAAAGCAGAGTGTGTTTCTTGTAAGGCGAGCTAGCGTTTGTTTCCCAGTCCTAAATGGAGTTGAATCACATCCAGTTTTTGGTCCTACGAGCAAGAGTTGTTTTCTGGTAAGGAAAGTCACTATTGTGTTCCCATTGCCATACACAGTGCAAAGAGCACTCGCATCTGTTCCAGCAAGTACAGTGTATTGGACTGAAGCGGAGCTATTGTTCTTGTCAGTTTCCTAAGCAGAGTTGAACTAGATATGGCCCGTGTGTGTAGGAAGCACAGTTCTGTTTTTCTGAGCAAGTTCACTGTTCCGACCCCATAGGAAAAACAGTAGAGTAGAAGAGTGCTCTTTTCTCAAAAGCAGAGTGTGTTTCTTGTAAGGCGAGCTAGCGTTTGTTTCCCAGTCCTAAATGGAGTTGAATCACATGCAGTTTTTGGTCCTATGAGCAAGAGTTGTTTTGTGGTAAGGAAAGTCACTATTGTGCTCCCATTGCCATACACAGTGCAAATAGCACTCGCATCTGTTCCCAGCATGTACAGTGTATTGGACTGAAGAGGAGCTACTGTTCTTTTCAGTGTCCTACGCAGAGTTGAACTAGATATGGCCCCTGTGTGTTGGAAGCACAGTTCTTTTGTTCTGAGCAAGCTCACTGTTCAGACCCCATAGTAAACACAGTAGAGTAGAAGAGTGCTCTTTTCTCAAAAGCAGAGTGTGTTTCTTGTAAGGCGAGCTACCATTTGTTTCCCAGTCCCAAATGGAGTTGAATCACATGCAGTTTCTTGTCCTACGAGCAAGAGTTGTTCTCTGGTAACAAGAGTCACTATTGCGCTCCCATTGTCATACACAGGGCAAATAGCACTGGCGTCTGTTCCCAGCATATACAGTGTACTGGACTGAAGAGGATCTACTGTTCTTTTCAGTTTCCTAAGCAGAATTGAACTGAATATGGCAGTATTTGTATGAAGCACAGTTCTTTTGTTCTGAGCAAACTCACTGTTCTGGCCCTATAGGAAACACAGTAGAGTAGAAGAGTGCTCTTTTGTCAAAAGCAGAGTGTGTTTCTTGTAAGGCGAGCTAGCGTTTTTTACCAGTCCTAAATGGAGTTGAATCACATGCAGTTTTTGGTCCTACGAGCATGAGTTGTTTTCTGGTAAGGAAAGTCACTATTGCGCTCCCATTGCCATACAGAGTGCAAATAGCACTCGCATCTGTTCCCAGCAAGTACAGTGTATTGGACTGAAGCGGAGCTACTGTTCTTGTCAATTTCCTAAGCAGAGTTGAACTAGATATGGCCCCTGTGTGTGGGAAGCCCATTTCTTTTGTTCTGACCAAGCTCACTGTTCGGAACCCAAAGAAACACAGTAGAGTAGAAGAGTGCTCTTTTCTCAAAAGCAGAGTGTGTTTCTTGTAAGGCGAGCTAGCGTTTTTTCCCCAGTCCTAAATGGAGTTGAATCCCATGCAGTTTCTGGTCCTATGAGCAAGAGCTATTTTCTGGTAAGATGAGTCGCTATTGTGCTCCAATTGTCATACAAAGGACAAATAGCACTGGCGTCTGTTCCCAGCAAGTACAGTGTATTTTACTGAAAAGGATCTACTGTTCTTGTCAGTTTCCTACGCAGAATTGAATTAGATATGGCCCGTGTGTTTAGGAAGCACAGTTCTTCTATTCTGAGCAAGCTAACTGTTTTGGCCCTATGGGAAACACAGTAGAGTAGAAGAGTGCTCTTTTCTCAAAAGCAGAGTGTGTTTCTTGTAAGGCGAGCTACCATTTGTTTCCCAGTCCTAATTGGAGTTGAATCACATGCAGTTTTTTGTCCTACGAGCAAGAGGTGTTTTCTGATAAGAAGAGTCACTATTGCGCTCCTATTGCCATACACAGTGCAAACAGCACTCGTGTCTGTTCCCAGCTAGCACAGTGTATTGGACTGAAGAGGATCTACTGTTCTTTTCAGTTTCCTAAGCAGAATTGAACTAGTTATGGCAGTATTTGTATGAAGCACAGTTCTTTTGTTCTGAGCAAGCTCACTGTTCTGGCCCTATAGGAAACACAGTAGAGTAGAAGAGTGCTCTTTTGTCAAAAGCAGAGTGTGTTTCTTGTAAGGCGAGGTAGCGTTTTTTCCCAGTCCTAAATGGAGTTGAATCACATGCAGCTTCTGGTCCTACGAGCAAGAGTTGTTTTCTGGTAAGAAGAGTCACTATTGCGCTCCCATTGTCATACACAGGGCAAATAGCACTGGCGTCTGCTCCCAGCATGTACAGTCTATTGGACTGAAGAGGATCTACTGTTCTTGTATGTTTCCTAAGCAGAATTGAACTAGATATGGCCGTGTGTGTAGGAAGCACAGTTCTGTTTTTCTGAGCAAGCTAACTATTATGGCCCTATACGAAACACAGTAGAGTAGAAGAGTGTTCTTTTCTCAAAAGCAGAGTGTGTTTCTTGTAAGCCGAGGTAGCGTTTGTTTCCCAGTCCTAAATGGAGTTGAATCACATGCAGTTTTTGGTCCCACGAGCAAGAGTTGTTTTCTGGTAAGGAAAGTCACTATTGCGCTTCCTTTCTCATACACAGTGCAAATAGCACACACGAATTTTTCCAGCAAGTACAGTGTATTGGACTGAAGAGGAGGTATTGTTCTTGTCATTTTCCTAAGCAGAGTTGAACTAGATATAGCCCGTGTGTGTAGGAAGCACAGTTCGTTTGTTCTGAGCAAGCTCACTGTTCGGACCCCATAGGAAACACAGTAGAGTAGAAGAGTGCTCTTTTCTCAAAAGCAGAGTGTGTTTCTTGTAAGGCGAGCTAGTGTTTGTTTCCCAGTCAGAAATGGAGTTGAATCACATGCAGTTTCTGGTCCTACGAACAAGGGTTGTGTTCTGATAAGAAGAGTCACTATTGTGCTCCTATTGCCATACACAGTGCAAATAGCACTCCCGTCTGTTCCCAGCTAGCGCAGTGTATTGGACTGAAGAGGAGCCAGCGTTCTTGTCAGTTTCCTAAGCAGAGTTGAACTAGATATATCCCGTGTGTGTAGGAAGCACAGTACTTTTGTTCTGAGCAAGCTCAGTGTTCGGACCCCATAGGAAACACAGTAGAGTAGAAGAGTGCTCTTTTCTCAAAAGCAGAGTGTGTTTCTTGTAAGGCGAGCTAGCGTTTGTTTCCCAATCCTAAATGGAGTTGAATCACATGCAGTCTCTGGTCCTATGAGCAAGAGTTGTTTTCTGGTAAGAAGAGTCACTATTGTGCTTCCATTGTCATACACAGGGCAAATAGCACTGGCGTCTGTTCCCAGCATGTACAGTGTATTGGACTGAAGAGGATCTACTGTTCTTTTCAGTTTCCTGAGCAGAATTGAACTAGATATGGCCCGTGTGTGTAGGAAGCACAGTTCTTTTGTTCTGAGCAAGCTCACTCATCTGGCCCTATAGGAAAAACAGTAGAGTAGAAGAGTGCTCTTTTCTCAAAATCAGAGTGTGTTTCTTGTAAGGCGAGCTAGCGTTTGTTTCCCAGTCCTAAATGGAGTTGAATCACATGCAGTTTTTGGTCCTACGAGCAAGAGTTGTTTTCTGATAAGAAGAGTCACTATTGCGCTCCAATTGCCATAAACAGTGCAAATAGCACTCGGATCTGTTCCAAGCAAGTACAGTGTATTAGACTGAAGAGGAGCTACCATTCTTGTCAGTTTCCTAAGCAGAGTTGAACTAGATATGGCCCATGTGTGTAGGAAGCACAGTTCTCTGGTTCTGAGCAAGCTCACTGTTCAGACCCCATTGGAAACACAGTAGAGTAGAAGAGTGCTCTTTTCTCAAAAGCCGAGTGTGTTTCTTGTAAGGCGAACTAGCGTTGGTTTCCCAGTCCTAAATGGAGTTGAATCAAATGCAGTTTTTGGTCCTATGAGCAAGATTTGTTTTCTGGTAAGGAAAGTCACTATTGCACTCCCATTGGCATACACACTGCAAATAGCTCTTGCGTCTGTTCCCAGCATGTACAGTGTATTGGACTGAAGAGGAGCTACTGTTCTTGTCAGTTTCCTAAGCAGAGTTGAACTAGAAATCAACCGTGTGTGTAGGAAGCACAGTTCTTTTGTTCTGAGAATGCTCACTGTTCTGGCCCTATAGGAAACACATTAGAGTAGAAGAGTGCTGTTTTCTCAATACAGAGTGTGTTTCTCGTAAGTCGAGCTAGCGTTTGTTTCCCAGTCCTAAATGGAGTTGAATCCCATGCAGTATCTGGTACTACCAGCAAGATTTGTTTTCATGTAAGTAGAGTCACTATTGTGCTCACATTGTCATACACAGGGCAAATAGCACTGGCGTCTTTTCCCAGCAAGTACAGTGTATTGGACTGAAGAGGATCTACTGTTCTTGGCAGTTTCCAAAGCAGAATTGAACTAGATATGGCCCGAGTGTGTAGAAAGCACACTTCTTTTGTTCTAAGCAAGCTAACTGTTTTGGCACTATAGGAAACACAGTAGAGTAGAAGAGTGGTCATTTCTCAAAAGCAAAGTGTGTTTCTTGTAAGGCGAGCTAGAGTTTGTTTCCCAGTCCAAAATGGAGTTGAATCCCATGCAGGTTCTGGTACCATGAGCAAGAGTTGTTTTCTGGTAAGAAGAGTGACTATTGGGCTCCCATTGCCATACACAGTGCAAATAGCACTCGCGTCTGTTCCCAGCAAGTACAGGGTATTGGACTGAAGAGGATCTACTGTTCTTGTCAGTTTCCTAAGCAGAGTTGAATTAGATATGGACCGTGTGTGTAGGAAGCACAGCTCTTCTGTTCTGAGCAAGCTCACTGTTCGGACCCCATAGGAAAAACAGTAGAGTAGAAGAGTGCTCTTTTCTCAAAAGCAGAGTGTGTTTCTTGTAAGGCGAGCTAGCGTTTGTTTCCCAGTCCTAAATGGAGTTGAATCACATGCAGTTTCTGGTCCTATGAGCAAGAGTTGTTTTCTGGTAAGAAGAGTCACTATTGCGCTTCCATTGTCATACACAGGGCAAATAGCACTGGCTTCTGTGTCCAACATGTACAGTGTATTGTATTGAAGAGGATCTACTGTTCTTGTAAGTTTCCTAAGCAGAATTGAACTAGATATGGCCGTGTGTGTAGGAAGCACAGTTCTTTTGTTCTGAGCAAGCTCACTCTTCAGACCCCAAAGGAAACACAGTAGAGTAGAAGAGTGCTCTTTTCTCAAAAGCAGAGTGTGTTTCTTGTAAGGCGAGCTAGCGTTTGTTTCCCATTCCTAAATGGAGTTGAATCACATGCAGTTTCTGGACCTATGAGTAAGAGTTTTTTTCTGGTAAGAAGAGTCACTATTGCGCTCCCATTGTCATACACAGGGCAAATAGTGCTCGCGTCTGTTCCCAGCTAGTACAGTGTATTGGACTGAAGAGGAGCTACTGTTCCTGTCAGTTTCCTAAGCAGAGTTGAACTAGATATGGCCCGTGTGTGTAGGAAGCACAGTTCTTTTGTTCTGAGCAAACACACTGTTCGGACCCATTTGGAAACACAATAAAGTAGAAGAATGCTCTTTTCTCAAAAGCAGAGTGTGTTTATTGTAAGGCGAGCTAGTGTTTGTTTCCCAGTCCTAAATGGAGTTGAATCACATGCAGTTTTTGTTCCTACAAGCAAGATTTGTTTTCTGAAAAGGAAAGACACTATTGGGCTCCCATTGCCATACACAGTGCAAAAAGCACTCGCGTCTGTTCCCAGCAAATACGGTGTATTGGACTGAAGAGGAGCTACTGTTCCTGTCAGTTTCCTAAGCAGAGTTGAACTAGATATGGCCCGTGTGTGTAGGAAGCACAGGTCTTTTGTTCTGAGCAAGCTCACTATTCGGACACCATAGGAAACACAGTAGAGTAGAAGACTGCTCTTTTCTCAAAAGCAGAGTGTGTTTCTTGTAAGGCGAGCTAGCGTTTGTTTCCCAATCCTAAATGGAGTTGAATCCCATGCAGTTTCTGGTCCTACAAGCAAGAGGTGTTTTCTGATAAGAAGTGTCACTATTGCGATCCCATTGTCATACACAGGGCAAATAGCACTCTAGTCTGTTCCCAGCAAGTACAGTGTATTGGACTGAAGCAGAGCTACTGTTCTTGTCAGTTTCCTAAGCAGAGTTGAACTAGATATGGCCCGTGTGTGTAGGAAGCACAGTTCTTTTGTTCTGAGCAAGCTCACTGTTCTGGCCCTGTAGGAAACACAGTAGAGTAGAAGAGTGCTCTTTTCTCAAAAGCAGAGTGTGTTTCTTGTAAGGCGAGCTAGCGTTTGTTTCCCAGTCCTAAATGGAGATGAATCACATGCAGTTTTTGGTCCTACAAGCAAGATTTGTTTTCTGGTAAGGAAAGTCACTCTTGCGCTCCCATTGCCATACACAGTACAAATAGCACTCGAGTCTGTTCCCAGCAAGTACAGTGTATTGGACTGAAGAGGAGCTACTGTTCTTGTCAGTTTCCTAAGCAGAGTTGAACTAGATATGGCCCCTGTGTGTAGGAAGCACAGTTCTTTTGTTCTGAGCAAGCTCACTGTTCGGCCCCCATAGGAAACACAGTAGAGTAGAAGAGTGCTCTTTTCTCAAAAGCAGAGTGTGTTTCTTGTAAGGCGAGCTAGCATTTGTTTCACAGTCAGAAATGGAGTTGAATCCCATGCAGTTTCTGGTCCTACGAGCAAGAGGTGTTTTCTGATAAGAAGCGTCACTATTGTGCTCCTATTGCCATACACAGTGCAAATAGCACTCGGGTCTTTTCCCAGCAAGTACAGTGCATTCGATTGAAGAGGAGCTACTGTTCCTGTCAGTTTCCTAAGCAGAGTTGAACTAGATATGGCCCGTGTGTGTAGGAAGCACAGTTCTTTTGTTCTGAGCAAGCTCACTATTCGGAAACCATAGGAAACACAGTAGAGTAGAAGACTGCTCTTTTCTCAAAAGTAGAGTGTGTTTCTTCTAAGGCGAGCTAGCGTTTGTTTCCCAGTCCTAAATGGAGTTGAATCCCATGCAGTTTCTGGTCCTACGAGCAAGAGGTGTTTACTGATAAGAAGTGTCACTATTGCGCTCCCATTGTCATACACAGGGTAAATAGCACTCGCGTCTGTTCCCAGCAAGTACAGTGTATTGGACTGAAGTGGAGCTACTGTTCTTGTCAGTTTCCTAAGCAGAGTTGAACTAGATATGGCCCGTGTGTGTAGGAAACACAGTTCTTTTGTTCTGAGCAAGCTCACTGTTCGGACCCCATTGGAAACAGAGTAGAGTAGAAGAGTGCTCTTTTCTCAAAAGCAGAGTGTGTGTCTTGAAAGGCGAGCTAGCGTTTGTTTCCCAGTCCTAAATGGTGTTGAATCACATGAGGTTTTTGGTCCTACAAGCAAGGTTTGTTTTCTGGTAAGGAAAGTCACTATTGTGCTCCCATTGCCATACACAGTGCAAATAGCACTCGAGTGTGTTCCCAGCAAGTACAGTGTATTGGACTGGGGAGGTGCTACTGTTCTTGTCAGTTTCCTAAGCAGAATTGAACTAGATATGTACCGTGTGTAGGAAGCACAGTTCTTTTGTTCTGAGAATGCTCACTGTTCTGGCCCTATAGGAAACACATTAGAGTAGAAGAGTGCTGTTTTCTCAATCCAGAGTGTGTTTCTTGTAAGTCGAGCTACCGTTTGTTTCCCAGTCCTAAATGGAGTTGAATCCCATGCAGTTTCTGGTCCTACCAGCAAGAGTTTTTTTCTGGTAAGAAGAGTCACTATTGTGCTCCCATTGACATACACAGGGCAAATAGCACTGGCGTCTGTTCCAAGCAAGTACAGTGTATTGGACTTAAGAGGATCTACTGTTCTTGTCAGTTTCCAAAGCAAAATTGAACTAGATATGGACCGTGTGTGTAGGAAGCACAGTTCTTTTGTTCTAAGCAAGCTAACTGTTTTGGCCATATAGGAAACACAGTAGAGTAGAAGAGTGATCATTTCTCAAAAGCAGATTGTGTTTCTTGTAAGGCGAGCTAGCGTTTGTTTCCCAGTCCTAAATGGAGTAGAATCCCATGCAGGTTCTGGTCCTACGAGCAAGAGTTGTTTTCTCGTAAGAAGAGTCACTATTGGGCTCCCATTGCCATACACAGTGCAAATAGCACTGGCGTCTGTTCCCAGGAAGTACAGGGTATTGGACTGAAGCCGAGATACTGTTCTTGTCAATTTCCTAGGCAGAGTTGAACTAGATATGGCCGCTGTGTGTGGGAAGCCCAGTTCTTTTGTTCTGACCAAGCTCACTTTTCAGAAACCAAAGAAACACAGTAGAGTAGAAGAGTGCTTTTTTCTCAAAAGCAGAGTGTGTTTCTTGTAAGGCGAGCTAGTGTTTGTTTCCCAGTCAGAAATGGAGTTGAATCCCATGCAATTACTGGTCCTACGAGCAAGAGGTGGTTTCTGATAAGAAGAGTCACTATTGTGCTCCTATTGACATACACAGTGAAAAAAGCACTCGCGTTTTTTCCCAGCTAGCACAGTGTATTGGACTGAAGAGGAGCTACCGTTCTTGTCAGTTTCCTAAGCAGAGTTGAACTAGATATGGCCCGTGTGTGTAGGAAGCACAGTTCTTTTGTTCTGCGCAAGCTAACTGTTCGGACCCCATAGGAAACACAGAAGAGCAGAAGAGTGTTCTTATCTCAAAAGCAGAGTGTGTTTCTTGTAAGGCGTGCTAGCTTTTGTTTCCCAGTCCTAAATGGAGTTGAATCCCATGCAGTTTCTTGTCCTATGAGCAAAAGTTGTTTTCTGGTAAGAAGAGTCACTATTGTGCTCCCATTGTCATACAAAGGGCAAATAGCATTGGCGTCTGTTCCCAGCAAGTACAGTGTATTGGACTGAAGAGGATATACTGTTCTTGTCATTTTCCTAAGCAGAATTGAACTAGATATGGCCCGTGTGTGTAGGAAGCACAGTTCTTTTGTTCTGAGCAAGCTAACTGTTTTCGCCTTATTGGAAACACAGTAGAGTAGAAGAGTGATCATTTCTCCAAAGCAGAGTGTGTTTCTTGTAAGGTGAGCTAGCGTTTGTTTCCCAGTCCTAAATGGAGTTGAATCATATGCAGTTTTTGGTCCTACGAGTAAGAGTTGTTTTTTTGGTAAGGAAAGTCACTATTGCGCTCCCGCTGGCATACACAGTGCAAGTAGCACTGGCGTCTGTTCCCAGCAAGTACAGTGTATTGGACTGAAGAGGAGCTACTGTTCTTGTCAGTTTCCCAAGCAGAGTTGAACTAGATATGGCCCATGTGTGTAGGAAGCACAGTTCTTTTGTTCTGAGCAAACTCACTCTTCTGGCCCTATAGGAAACACAGTAGAGTAGAAGAGTGCTCTTTTATCAAAAGCAGAGTGTGTTTCTTATATGGCGAGCTAGCGTTTGTTTCCCAGTCCTAAATGGAGTTGAATCACATGCAGTTTTTGGTCCTACGAGGAAGAGTTGTTTTCTGGTAAGGAAAGTCACTATTGTGCTCCCATTGCCATAAACAGTGCAAATAGCACTCGCGTCTGTTCCCAGCAAGTACAGTGTATTGGACTGAAGCAGATCTACTGTTTTTGTCAGTTTTCTGAGCAGAGTTGAACTATATATGGCCCCTGTGTTTAGGAAGCACAGTTCTTTTGTTCTGAGCAAGCTCACTGTTCAGACCCCATAGTAAACACAGTAGGCCCCTGTGTGTTGGAAGCACAGTTCTTTTGTTCTGAGCAAGCTCACTGTTCAGACCCCATAGTAAACACAGTAGAGTAGAAGAGTGCTCTTTTCTCAAAAGCAGAGTGTGTTTCTTGTAAGGCGAGCTACCATTTGTTTCCCACTCCCAAATGGAGTTGAATCACATGCAGTTTCTCGTCCTATGAGCAAGAGTTGTTTTCTGGTAACAAGAGTCACTATTGCGCTCCCATTGTCATACACAGGGGAAATAGAACTGGCGTCTGTTCCCAGCATATACAGTGTATTGGACTGAAGAGGATCTACTGTCCTTTTCAGTTTCCTAAGCAGAATTGAACTAGATATGGCAGTATTTGTATGAAGCACAGTTCTTTTTTCCTGAGCAAGCTCACTGTTCTGGCCCTATAGGAAACACAGTAGATTAGAAGAGTGCTCTTTTGTCAAAAGCAGAGTGTGTTTCTTGTAAGGCAAGCTAGCGTTTTTTCCAGTCCTAAATGGAGTTGAATCACATGCAGTGTTTCTTCCTACGAGCATGAGATGTTTTCTGGTAAGGAAAGTCACTTTTGCGCTCCCATTGCCATACACAGTGCAAATAGCACTCGAATCTTTTCCCAGCAAGTACAGTGTATTTGAATGAAGCGGAGCTACTGTTCTTGTCAATTTCATAAGCAGAGTTGAACTAGATATGGCCCGTGTGTGTAGGAAACCCAGTTCCTTTTTTCTGACCAAGTTCACTGTTCGGAACCCAAAGAAACACAGTAGAGTAAAAGAGTGCTCTTTTCTCAAAAGCAGAGTGTGTTTCTTGTAAGGCGAGCTAGTGTTTGTTTCCCAGTCAGAAATGGAGTTGAATCACATGCAGTTTCTGGTCCTACGAACAAGAGTTGTTTTCTGATAAGAAGAGTCACTATTGTGCTCCTATTGCCATACACAGTGCAAATAGCACTCCCGTCTGTTCCCAGCTAGCGCAGTGTATTGGACTGAAGAGGAGCTAGCGTTCTTGTCAGTTTCCTAAGCAGAGTTGAACTAGATATATCCCGTGTGATTAGGAAGCACAGTTCTTTTGTTCTGAGCAAGCTCAGTGTTCGGACCCCATAGGAAACACAGTAGAGTAGAAGAGTGCTCTTTTCTCAAAAGCAGAGTGTGTTTCTTGTAAGGCGAGCTAGCGTTTGTTTCCCAATCCTAAATGGAGTTGAATCACATGCAGTCTCTGGTCCTATGAGCAAGAGTTGTTTTCTGGTAAGAAGAGTCACTATTGTGCTCCCATTGTCATACACAGGGCAAATAGCACTGGCGTCTGTTCCCAGCATGTACAGTGTATTGGACTGAAGAGGATCTACTGTTCTTTTCAGTTTCCTGAGCAGAATTGAACTAGATATGGCCCGTGTGTGTAGGAAGCACAGTTCTTTTGTTCTGAGCAAGCTCACTGTTCTGGCCCTATAGGAAAAACAGTAGAGTAGAAGAGTGCTCTTTTCTCAAAATCAGAGTGTGTTTCCTGTAAGGCCAGCTAGCGTTTGTTTCCCAGTCCTAAATGGAGTTGAATCACATGCAGTTTTTGGTCCTACGAGTAAGAGTTGTTTTCTGATAAGAAGAGTCACTATTGAGCTTCAATTGCCATAAACAGTGCAAATAACACTCGGATCTGTTCCAAGCAATTACAGTGTATTGGACTGAAGAGGAGCTACCATTCTTGTCAGTTTCCTAAGCAGAGTTGAACTAGATATGGCCCGAGTGTGGAGGAAGCACAGTTCTTTGGTTCTGAGCAAGCTCACTGTTCAGACCCCATAGGAAACACAGTAGAGTAGAAGAGTGCTCTATTCTCAAAAGCCGAGTGTGTTTCTTGTAAGGTGAACTAGCGTTGGTTTCCCAGTCCTAAATGGAGTTGAATCACATGCAGTTTTTGATCCTATGAGCAAGATTTGTTTTCTGGTAAGGAAAGTCACTATTGTGCTCCCATTGGCATACACAGTGCAAATAGCTCTTGCGTCTGTTCCCAGCAAGTACAGTGTATTGGACTGAAGAGGAGCTACTGTTCTTGTCAGTTTCCTAAGCAGAGTTGAACTAGATATGGCCCGTGTGTGTAGGAAGCCAATTTCTTTTTTTCTGAGCATGCTCAATGTTCAGACCCCTTAGGAAACACAGTAGAGTAGAAGAGTGCTCTTTTCTCAAAAGCAGAGTGTGTTTCTTGTAAGGCGAGCTAGCGTTTGTTTCCCAGTCCTAAATGGAGTTGAATCACATGTAGTTTCTGGTCCTATGAGCAAGATTTGTTTTCTCGTAAGGAAAGTCACTATTGTGCTCCCATTGCCATACACAGTGCAAATAGCACTCGCGTCTGTTCCCAGCAAGAACAGTGTATTGGACTGAAGAGGAGCTACTGTTCTTGTCAGTTTCTTAAGCAGAGTTGAACTAGAAATCAACCGTGTGTGTAGGAAGCACAGTTCTTTTGTTCTGAGAATGCTCACTGTTCTGGCCCTATAGGAAACACATTAGAGTAGAAGAGTGCTGTTTTCTCAATACAGAGTGTGTTTCTCGTAAGTCGAGCTAGCGTTTGTTTCCCAGTCCTAAATGGAGTTGAATCCCATGCAGTATCTGGTCCTACCAGCAAGATTTGTTTTCATGTATGTAGAGTCACTATTGTGCTCACATTGTCATACACAGGGCAAATAGCACTGGCGTCTTTTCCCAGCAAGTACAGTGTATTGGACTGAAGAGCATCTACTGTTCTTGGCAGTTTCCAAAGCAGAATTGAACTAGATATGGCCCGAGTGTGTAGGAAGCACACTTCTTTTGTTCTAAGCAAGCTAACTGTTTTGGCCCTATAGGAAACACAGTAGAGTAAATGAGTGATCATTTCTCAAAAGCAAAGTGTGTTTCTTGTAAGGCGAGCTAGAGTTTGTTTCCCAGTCCTAAATGGAGTTGAATCCCATGCAGGTTCTGGTACCATGAGCAAGAGTTGTTTTCTGGTAAGAAGAGTCACTATTGGGCTCCCATTGCCATACACAGTGCAAATAGCACTCGCGTCTGTTCCCAGCAAGTACAGGGTATTGGACTGAAGAGGATCTACTGTTCTTGTCAGTTTCCTAAGCAGAGTTGAATTAGATATGGACCGTGTGTGTAGGAAGCACAGCTCTTCTGTTCTGAGCAAGCTCACTGTTCGGACCCCATAGGAAAAACAGTAGAGTAGAAGAGTGCTCTTTTTTCAAAAGCCGAGTGTGTTTCTTGTAAGTCGAGCTAGTGTTTGTTTCCCAGTCCTAAATGGAGTTGAATCACATGTAGTTTCTGGTCCTATGAGCAAGATTTGTTTTCTCGTAAGGAAAGTCACTATTGTGCTCCCATTGCCATACACAGTGCAAATAGCACTCGCGTCTGTTCCCAGCAAGTACAGTGTATTGGACTGAAGAGGAGCTACTGTTCTTGTCAGTTTCCTAAGCAGAGTTGAACTAGATATCAACCGTGTGTGTAGGAAGCACAGTTCTTTTGTTCTGAGAATGCTCTCTGTTCTGGCCCTATAGGAAACACATTAGAGTAGAAGAGTGCTGTTTTCTCAATACAGAGTGTGTTTCTCGTAAGTCGAGCTAGCGTTTGTTTCCCAGTCCTAAATGGAGTTGAATCCCATGCAGTATCTGGTCCTACCAGCAAGATTTTTTTTCATGTAAGTAGAGTCACTATTGTGCTCACATTGTCATACACAGGGCAAATAGCACTCGCATCTGTTCCCAGCAAGTACAGTGTATTGGACTGAAGAGGATCTACTGTTCTTGGCAGTTTCCAAAGCAGAATTGAACTAGATATGGCCCGAGTGTGTAGGAAGCACACTTCTTTTGTTCTAAGCAAGCTAACAGTTTTGTCCCTATAGGAAACACATTAGAGTAGAACAGTGATCATTTCTCAAAAGCAGAGTGTGTTTCTTGTAAGGCGAGCTAGCGTTTGTTTCCCAGACCTAAATGGAGTTGAATCCCATGCAGGTTCTTGTCCTACGAGCAAGAGTTGTTTTCTGGTAAGAAGAGTGACTATTGGGCTCCCATTGCCATACACAGTGCAAATAGCACTCGCGTCTGTTCCCAGCAAGTACAGGGTGTTGGACTGAAGAGGATCTACTGTTCTTGTCAGTTTCCTAAGCAGAGTTGAACTAGATATGTCCCGTGTGTGTAGGAAGCACAGTTCTTCTGTTCTGAGCAAGCTCACTGTTCGGGCCCCAAGGAAAAAAGTACAGTAGAAGAGTGCTCTTTTCTCAAAAGCAGAGTGTGTTTCTTGTAAGGCGAGCTAGCGTTTGTTTCCCAGTCCTAAATGGAGTTGAATCACATGCAGTTTCTGGTCCTATGAGCAAGAGTTGTTTTCTGGTAAGAAGAGTCACTATTGTGCTTCCATTGTCATACACTGGGCAAATAGCACTGGCTTCTGTGTCCAACATGTACAGTGTATTGTATTGAAGAGGATCTACTGTTCTTGTCAGTTTCCTAAGCAGAATTGAACTAGATATGGCTCTGTGTGTAGGAAGCACAGTTCTTTTGTCCAGAGCAAGCTCACTGTTCAGACCCCAAAGGAAACACAGTAGAGTAGAAGAGTGCTCTTTTCTCAAAAGCAGAGTGTGTTTCTTCTAAGGCGAGCTAGCGTTTGTTTCCCAGTCCTAAATGGAGTTGAATCACATGCAGTTTCTGGTCCTCCGAGCAAGAGTTGTTTACTGATAAGAAGTGTCACTATTGCGCTCCCATTGTCATACACAGGGCAAATAGCACTCTAGTCTGTTCCCAGCAAGTACAGTGTATTGGACTGAAGCGGAGCTACTGTTCTTGTCAGTTTTCTAAGCAGAGTTGAACTAGATATGGCCCGTGTGTGTAGGAAGCACAGTTCATTTGTTCTGAGCAAGCTCACTGTTCGGACCCCATTGGAAACACAGTAGAGTAGAAGAGTGCTCTTTTCTCAAAAGCAGAGTGTGTTTCTTGTAAGGCGAGCTAGCGTTTGTTTCCCAGTCCTAAATGGAGTTGAATCACATGAAGTTTTTGGTCCTATGAGCAAGATTTGTTTTCTGGTAAGGAAAGTGACTATTGCACTCCCATTGCCATACACAGTGCAAATAGCACTCGAGTCTGTTCCCAGGAAGTACAGTGTATTGGACTGAAGTGGAGCTACTGTTCTTGTCAGTTTCCTAAGCAGAGTTGAACTAGATATGGCCCGTGCGTGTAGGAAGCACAGTTCTTTTGTTTTGAGCAAGCTCACTCTTCTGGCCCTATAGGAAACACAGTAGAGTAGAAGAGTGCTCTTTTCTCAAAAGCAGAGTGTGTTTCTTGTAAGGCCACCTAGCGTTTGTTTCCCAGTCCTAAATGGAGTTGAATCACATGCAGTTTCTGGTCATAAGAGCAAGAGTTGTTTTCTGGTAAGAAGTGTCACTATTGTGCTCCCATTGTCATGCACAGGGCAAATAGCACTGGCGTCTGTTCCCAGCATGTACAGTGTATTGGACTGAAGAGGATCTACTGTCCTTGTCAGGTTCCTAAGCAGAGTTGAACTAGATATTGCCGTTTGTGTAGGAAGCACAGTTCTTTTGTTCTGAGCAAGCTCACTGTTCGGACCCGATAGGAAGCACAGTAGAGTAGAAGAGTGCTCTTTTCTCAAAAGCAGAGTATGTTTCTTGTAAGGCGAGATAGCATTTTTTTCCCAATCCTACATGGAGTGGAATCACATGCAGTTTCTGGTCCTAGGAGCAAGAGTTGTTTTCTGGTAAGGAAAGTCACTATTGTGCTCCCATTGCCATACACAGTGCAAATAGCACTCGCGTCTTTTCCCAGCAAGTACAGTGTATTGGACTGAATAGGAGCTACGGTTCTTGTCAGTTTCCTAAGCAGAGTTGAACTAGATATGGCCCGTGTGTGTAGGAATCACAGTTCTTATGTTCTGAGCAAGCTCACTGTTCTGGCCCTATAGGAAACACAGTAGAGTAGAAGAGTGCTCTTTTCTCAAAAGCAGAGTATGTTTCTTGTAAGGCGAGCTAGAGTTTGTTTCCCAGTCCTAAATGAAGTTGAGTCACATGCAGTTTTTTGTCCTACGAGCAAGAGTTGTTTTCTGGTAAGACGAGTCACTATTGTGCTCCAATTGCCATACACAGTGCAAATAGCACTCACGTCTGTTCCCAGCAAGTACAGTGTATTGGACTGAAGAGGAGCTAATGTTCTTGTCAGTTTCCTAAGCAGAGTTGAACTAGATATGGCCCGTGTGTATAGGAAGCACAGTTCTTTTATTCTGAGCAAGCTCACTGTTCGGACCCCATAGGAAACACAGTAGAGAAGAAGAGTGCTCTTTTCTCTAAAGCAGAGTGTGTTTCTTGTAAGGCGAGCTAGCTTTTGTTTCCCAGTCGTAAATGGAGTTGAATCTCATACAATTTCTGGTACTACGAGCAAGACTTGTTTGCTGGTAAGAAGAGTCACTATTGCGCTGCCATTGCCATACAAAGTGCAAATAGCACTGGCGTCTGTTCCCAGCATGTACATTGTATTGGACTGAAGAGGATCTACTGTTCTTGTCAGGTTCCTAAGCAGACTTGAACTAGATACAGCCGTGTGTGTAGGAAGCACAGTTCTTTTGTTCTGAGCAAGATCACTGTTCAGACCCCATAGGAAACACAGTAGAGTAGAAGAGTGCTCTTTCCTCAAAAGCAGACTGTGCTTCATGTAAGGCGAGCTAGCATTTGTTTCCCAGTCCTAAATGGAGTTGAATCACATGCAGTTTCTGGTCCTAAGAGCAAGAGATGTTTTCTGGTAAGGAAAGTCACTATTGTGCTCCCATTGCCATACACAGTGCAAAAAGCATTCCCGTCTGTTCCCAGCAAGTACAGTGTATTGGACTGAAGAGGAGCTACTGTTCCTGTTAGTTTCCTAAGCAGAGTTGAACTAGATATGGCCCGTGTGTGTAGGAAGCACAGTTCTTCTGTTCTGAGCAAGCTCACTGTTCGGGCCCCATATAAAAAAGTACAGTAGAAGAGTGCTGTTTTCTCAAAAGCAGAGTGTGTTTCTTGTAAGGCGAGCTAGCGTTTGTTTCCCAGTCCTAAATGGAGTTGAATCACATGCAGTTTCTGGTCCTATGAGCAAGAGTTGTTTTCTGGTAAGAAGAGTCACTATTGCGCTTCCATTGTCATACACAGGGCAAATAGCTCTGGCTTCTGTGTCCAACATGTACAGTGTATTGTATTGAAGAGGATCTACTGTTCTTTTCAGTTTCCTAAGCAGAATTGAACTAGATATGGCTGTGTGTGTAGGAAGCACAGTTCTTTTGTCCAGAACAAGCTCACTGTTCAGACCCCAAAAAAAACACAGTAGAGTAGAAGAGTGCTCTTTTCTCAAAAGCAGAGTGTGTTTCTTGTAAGGCGAGCTAGAGTTTGTTTCCCAGTCCTAAATGGAGTTGAATAACATGCAGTTTCTGGTCCTACGAGCAAGAGTTGTTTACTGATAAGAAGTGTCACTATTGCGCTCCCATTGTCATACTCAGGTCAAATAGCACTCGCGTCTGTTCCCAGCAAGTACAGTGTATTGGACTGAAGCGGAGCTACTGTTCTTGTCAGTTTCCTAAGCAGAGTTGAACTAGATATGGCCCGTGTGTGTAGGAAGCACAGTTCTTTTGTTCTGAGCAAGCTCACTGTTCGGACCCCATTGGAAACACAGTAGAGTAGAAGAGTGCTCTTTTCTCAAAAGCAGAGTGTGTTTCTTGTAAGGCGAGCTAGCGTTTGTTTCCCAGTCCTAAATGGAGTTGAATCACATGAAGTTTTTGGTCCTACGAGCAAGATTTGTTTTCTGGTAAGGAAAGTGTCTATTGCACTCCCATTGCCATACACAGTGCAAATAGCACTCGAGTCTGTTCCCAGGAATTACAGTGTATTGGACTGAAGAGGAGCTACTGTTCTTGTCAGTTTCCTAAGCAGAGTTGAAGTAGATATGGCCTGTGTGTGTAGGAAGCAGAGTTCTTTTTTTCTAAGCAAGCTAAATGTTTTGGCCCTATAGGAAACACAGTAGAGTAGATGAGTGATCATTTCTCAAAAGCAGAGTGTGTTTCTTATAACGCAAGCTAGCGTTTGTTTCCCAGTCCTAAATGGAGTTGAATCCCACGCAGTTTCTTTTCCTACGAGCAAGAGTTGTTTTCTGGTAAGAAGAGTCAATATTGGGCTCCCATTGCCATACACAGTGCAAATAGCACTCGCGTCTGTTCCCAGTAAGTACAGGGTATTGGACTGAAGAGGATCTACTGTTCTTGTCAGTTTCCTAAGCAGAGTTGAACTAGATATGGCCCGTGTGTGTAGGAAGCACAGTTCTTCTGTTCTGAGCAAGCTCAATGTTCGGACCCCATAGGAAAAACAGTAGAGTAGAAGAGTGCTCTTTTCCAAAAGCAGAGTGTGTTTCTTGTAAGGCGAGCTAACATTTGTTTCCCAGTCATAAATGGAGTTGAATCACATGCAGTTTCTGGTCCTATGAGCAAGAGTTGTTTTCTGGTAAGAAGAGTCACTATTGTGCTCCCATTGTCATACACAGGGCAAATAGCACTGGCTTCTGTGTCCAACATGTACAGTGTGTTATATTGAAGGGGATCTACTGTTCTTGTCAGTTTCCTAAGCAGAATTGAACTAGATATGGCCATGTGTGTAGGAAGCACAGTTCTTTTGTTCTGAGCAAGGTCACTGTTCTGTCCCTATAGGAAACACAGTAGGGTAGATGAGTGCTCTATTCTCAAAAGCAGAGTGTGTTTCATGTAAGCTGAGCTAGCATTTGTTTCCCAGTCCTAAATAGAGTTGAATCACATGCAGTTTCTGGTCCTACGAGCAAGAGTTGTTTTCTGGTAAGGAAAGTCACTATTGCGCTCCCATTTCCATACACAGTGCAAATAGCACTCGCGTCTGTTCCCAGAAAGTACAGTGTATCGGACTGAAGCAGAGCTACTGTTCTTGTCAGTTTCCTAAGCAGAGTTGAACTAGATACGACCCGTGTGTAGGAAGCACAGTTCTTTTGTTCTGAGCAAGCTCACTATTCTGGCCCTATAGGAAATACAGTAGAGTAGAAGAGTGCTCTTTTCTCTAAAGCAGAGTGTGTTTCTTGTAAGGCGAGCTAGCGTTTGTTTCCCAGTCCTAAATGGAGTTGAATCACATGCAGTTTCTGGTCATAAGTTGTTTTCTGGTAAGAAGAGTCACTATTGTGCTCCCATTGCCACACACAGTGCAAATAGCACTCGCGTCTGTTCCCAGCAAGTACATTATATTGAACTGAAAAGGAGCTACTGTTCTTGTCAGTATCCTAAGCAGAGTTGAACTGGATATGGTCCATGTGTAGGAAGCACAGTTTTTTTGTTCTGAGCAAGCTCACTGTTTGGATGCCATAGGAAACACAGTAGTGTATAAGAGTGCTCTTTTCTCAAAAGCAGAGTGTGTTTCTTGTAAGGCGAGCTAGCGTTTGTTTCCCAGTCCTAAATGGAGTTGAATCCCATGCAGTTTCTGGTCCTATGAGCAAGAGTTGTTTTCTGGTAAGAAGAGTCACTATTGCCCTGCCATTGCCATACACAGGACAAATAGCACTGGCGTCTGTTCCCAGCAAGTACAGTGTATTGGACTTAAGAGGATCGACTGTTCTTGTCAGGTACCTAAGCAGAATTGAACTAGATATGGCCGTGTGTGTAGGAAGCACAGTTTTTTTGTTCTGTGCAAGCTCACTCTTTGGACCCCTTAGGAAACACAATAGAGTAGAAGAGTGCTCTTTTCTCTAAAGCTGAGTGTGTTTCTTGTAAGGCGAGCTAGCATTTGTTTCCCAGTCCTATATGGAGTTGAATCACATGCAGTTTCTGGTCTTACGAGCAAGAGTTGTTTTCTGGTAAGGAAAGTCACTATTGCGCTCCCATTGCCATATACAGTGCAAATAGCCATTGCGCCCGTTCCCAGCAAGTACAGTGTATCGGACTGAAGAGGAGCTACTGTTCTTGTCAGTTTCCTAAGCAGAGTTGAACTAGATATGGCCCGTGCGTGTAGGAAGCACAGTTCTTTTGTTTTGAGCAAGCTCACTCTTCTGGCCCTATAGGAAACACAGTAGAGTAGAAGAGTGCTCTTTTCTCAAAAGCAGAGTGTGTTTCTTGTAAGGCCACCTAGCGTTTGTTTCCCAGTCCTAAATGGAGTTGAATCACATGCAGTTTCTGGTCATAAGAGCAAGAGTTGTTTTCTGGTAAGAAGTGTCACTATTGTGCTCCCATTGTCATGCACAGGGCAAATAGCACTGGCGTCTGTTCCCAGCATGTACAGTGTATTGGACTGAAGAAGATCTACTGTCCTTGTCAGGTTCCTAAGCAGAGTTGAACTAGATATTGCCGTTTGTGTAGGAAGCACAGTTCTTTTGTTCTGAGGAAGCTCACTGTTCGGACCCGATAGGAAACACAGTAGAGTAGAAGAGTGCTCTTTTCTCAAAAGCAGAGTATGTTTCTTGTAAGGCGAGATAGCATTTGTTTCCCAATCCTACATGGAGTGGAATCACATGCAGTTTCTGGTCCTAGGAGCAAGAGTTGTTTTCTGGTAAGGAAAGTCACTATTGTGCTCCCATTGCCATACACAGTGCAAATAGCACTCGCGTCTTTTCCCAGCAAGTACAGTGTATTGGACTGAATAGGAGCTACGGTTCTTGTCAGTTTCCTAAGCAGAGTTGAACTAGATATGGCCCGTGTGTGTAGGAATCACAGTTCTTATGTTCTGAGCAAGCTCACTGTTCTGGCCCTATAGGAAACACAGTAGAGTAGAAGAGTGCTCTTTTCTCAAAATCAGAGTATGTTTCTTGTAAGGCGAGCTAGAGTTTGTTTCCCAGTCCTAAATGAAGTTGAGTCACATGCAGTTTCTGGTCCTATGAGCAAGAGTTGTTTTCTGGTAAGAAGAGTCACTATTGCTCTGCCATTGCTGTACACACGACAAATAGCACTGGCGTCTGTTCCCAGCAAGTACAGTGTATTGGACTGAAGAGGATCTACTGTTCTTGTCAGGTTCCTAAGCAGACTTGAACTATATATAGCCGTGTGTGTAGGAAGCACAGTTTTTTTGTTCTGAGCAAGCTCACTGTTCGGACCCCATAGAAAATATAGTAGAGTACTAGAGTGCTCTTTTCTCTAAAGCAGAGTGTGTTTCTTGTGAGGCGAGCTAGCATTTGTTTCCCAGTCCTAAATGGAGTTGAATCACATGCAGTTTCTGGTCCCACGAGCAAGAGTTGTTCTCTGATATGAAGAGACACTATTGCGCTCCAAATGCCATACACAGTGCAAATAGCACTCGCGTCTGTTCCCAGCAAGTACAGTGTATTGAACTGTAGAGGAGCTACTGTTCTTGTCAGTTTCCTAAGCAGAGTTGAACTAGATATGGTCCGTGTGTGTAGGAAGCACAGCTCTTCTGTTCTGAGCAAGCTCACTGTTCGGACCCCATAGGAAAAACAGTAGAGTAGAAGAGTGCTCTTTTCTCAAAAGCAGAGTGTGTTTCTTGTAAGGCGAGCTAGCGTTTGTTTCCCAGTCCTAAATGGAGTTGAATCACATGCAGTTTCTGGTCCTATGAGCAAGAGTTGTTTTCTGGTAAGAAGAGTCACTATTGCGCTTCCATTGTCATACACAGGGCAATTAGCACTGGCTTCTGTATCCAACATATACAGTGTATTGTATTGAAGAGGATCTACTGTTCTTGTAAGTTTCCTAAGCAGAATTGAACTAGATATGGCTGTGTGTGTAGGAAGCACAGTTTATTTGTTCAGAGCAAGCTAACTCTTCAGACCCCAAAGGAAACACAGTAGAGTAGAAGAGTGCTCTTTTCTCAAAAGCAGAGTGTGTTTCTTGTAAGGCGAGCTATCGTTTGTTTCCCAGTCCTAAATGGAGTTGAATCACATGCAGTTTCTGGTCCTACGAGTAAGAGTTTTTTTCTGGTAAGAAGAGTCACTATTGCGCTCCCATTGTCATACACAGGGCAAATAGCACTCGCATCTGTTCCCAGCAATTACAGTGTATTGGACTGAAGAGGAGCTACTGTTCCTGTCAGTTTCCTAAGCAGAGTTGAACTAGATATGGCCCGTGTGTGTAGGAAGCACAGTTCTTTTGTTCTGAGCAAGCTCACTGTTCGGACCCATTTGGAAACACAATAAAGTAGAAGAATGCTCTTTTCTCAAAAGCAGAGTGTGTTTCTTGTAAGGCGAGCTAGTGTTTGTTTCCCAGTCCTAAATGGAGTTGAATCCCATGCAGTTTCTGGTCCTACAAACAAGAGGTGTTTCCTGATAAGAAGAGTCACTACGGTGCTCCTATTGCCGTACACAGTGCAAATAGCACTCTAGTCTGTTCCCAGCAAGTACAGTGTATTGGACTGAAGAGGAGATACTGTTCTTGTCAGTTTCCTAAGCAGAGATGAACTAGATATGGACCGTGTGTGGAGGAAGCACAGTTCTTTTGTTCTGAGCAAGCTCACAGTTCAGACCCCACAGGAAACACAGTAGAGTAGAAGAGTGCCCTTTTCTCAAAACCAGAGTGTGTTTCTTCTAAGGCGAGCTAGTGTTTGTTTCCCAGTCCTAAATGGAGTTGATTCACATGCAGTTTCTGGTCCTACGAGCAAGAGTTGTTTTCTGGGAAGAAGAGTCACTATTGTGCTCCCATTGTCATACACAGGACAAAACACTGGCGTCTGATCCCAGCATGTATAGTGTATTGGACTGAAGAGGATCTACTGTTCTTGTCAGTTTCGTAAGCAGAGTTCAACTAGATATGGCCCGTGTGTGTAGGAAGCACAGTTCTTTTGTTCTGAGCAAGTTCACTGTTCTGGCAATATAGGAAACCCAGTAGAGTAGAAGAGTGCTCTTTTCTCAAAAGCAGAGTTTGTTTCTCATAAGGCGAGCTAGTGTTTGTTTCCCAGTCAGAAATAGAGTTGAATCCCATGCAATTTCTGGTCCTACAAGCAAGATTTGTTTTCTGGTAAGAAGAGTCACTATTGGGCTCCCATTGCCATACACATTGCAAATAGCACTCTCATCTTTTCCCAGGATGTACAGTGTATTGGACTGAAGAGGAGCTACTGTTCTTGTCAGTTTCCTAAGCAGAGTTGAACTAGATATGGACCGTGTGTGTAAGAACCACAGTTCTTTTATTTTGAGCAAGCTCACTCTTCTGGCCCTATAGGAAACACAGTAGAGTAGAAGAGTGCTCTTTTCTCAAAATCAGAGTGTGTTTCTTGTAAGGCGAGCTTGCCTTTGTTTCCCAGTCCTAAAAGGAGTTGAATCACATGCAGTTTTTGGTTTACAAGCAAGAGTTGTTTTCTGGCAAGGAAAGTCACTATTACGCTCCCATTGCCATACACAGTGCAAATAGCACCCGCGTCTGTTCCCAGCAAGTACAGTGTATTGGACTGAAGAGGAGCTACTGTTCCTGTTAGTTTCCTAGGCAGAGTTGAACTAGATATGGCCCGTGTGTGTAGGAAGCACAGTTCTTTTGTTCTGAGCAAGCTCATTATTCGGACACCATAGGAAACACAGTAGAGTAGAAGACTGCTCTTTTCTCAAAAGCAGAGTGTGTTTCTTGTAAGGCGAGCTAGCGTTTGTTTCCCAATCCTAAATGGAGTTGAATCCCACGAAGTTTCTGGTCCTACGAGCAAGAGTTGTTTACTGATAAGAAGTGTCACTATTGTGCTCCCATTATCATACACAGGGCAATTAGCACTCTAGTCTGTTCCCAGCAAGTACAGTGTATTGGACTGAAGCGGAGCTACTGTTCTTGTCAGTTTCCTAAGCAGAGTTGAACTAGATATGGCCCGTGTGTGTAGGAAGCACAGTTCTTTTGTTCTGAGCAAGCTCACTGTTCGGACCGCATAGGAAACACAGTAGAGTAGAAGAGTGCTCTTTTCTCAAAAGCAGAGTGTGTTTCTTGTAAGGCGAGCTAGCGTTTGTTTCCCAGTCCTAAATGGAGTTGAATCACATGCAGTTTTTGGTCCTATGAGCAAGATTTGTATTCTGGTAAGGAAAGTCACTATTATGCTCCCATTGACATACACAGTGCAAATAGCACTCGAGTCTGTTCCCAGCAAGTACAGTGTATTGGACTGAAGAGGAGCTACTGTTCTTGTCAGTTTCCTAAGCAGAGTTGAACTAGATATGGCCCGAGTGTGTAGGAAGCACAGTTCTTTTGTTCTAAGCAAGCTAACAGTTTTGTCCCTATAGGAAACACATTAGAGTAGAACAGTGATCATTTCTCAAAAGCAGAGTGTGTTTCTTGTAAGGCGAGCTAGCGTTTGTTTCCCAGACCTAAATGGAGTTGAATCCCATGCAGGTTCTTGTCCTACGAGCAAGAGTTGTTTTCTGGTAAGAAGAGTGACTATTGGGCTCCCATTGCCATACACAGTGCAAATAGCACTCGCGTCTGTTCCCAGCAAGTACAGGGTGTTGGACTGAAGAGGATCTACTGTTCTTGTCAGTTTCCTAAGCAGAGTTGAACTAGATATGTCCCGTGTGTGTAGGAAGCACAGTTCTTCTGTTCTGAGCAAGCTCACTGTTCGGGCCCCAAGGAAAAAAGTACAGTAGAAGAGTGCTCTTTTCTCAAAAGCAGAGTGTGTTTCTTGTAAGGCGAGCTAGCGTTTGTTTCCCAGTCCTAAATGGAGTTGAATCACATGCAGTTTCTGGTCCTATGAGCAAGAGTTGTTTTCTGGTAAGAAGAGTCACTATTGTGCTTCCATTGTCATACACTGGGCAAATAGCACTGGCTTCTGTGTCCAACATGTACAGTGTATTGTATTGAAGAGGATCTACTGTTCTTGTCAGTTTCCTAAGCAGAATTGAACTAGATATGGCTCTGTGTGTAGGAAGCACAGTTCTTTTGTCCAGAGCAAGCTCACTGTTCAGACCCCAAAGGAAACACAGTAGAGTAGAAGAGTGCTCTTTTCTCAAAAGCAGAGTGTGTTTCTTCTAAGGCGAGCTAGCGTTTGTTTCCCAGTCCTAAATGGAGTTGAATCACATGCAGTTTCTGGTCCTCCGAGCAAGAGTTGTTTACTGATAAGAAGTGTCACTATTGCGCTCCCATTGTCATACACAGGGCAAATAGCACTCTAGTCTGTTCCCAGCAAGTACAGTGTATTGGACTGAAGCGGAGCTACTGTTCTTGTCAGTTTTCTAAGCAGAGTTGAACTAGATATGGCCCGTGTGTGTAGGAAGCACAGTTCATTTGTTCTGAGCAAGCTCACTGTTCGGACCCCATTGGAAACACAGTAGAGTAGAAGAGTGCTCTTTTCTCAAAAGCAGAGTGTGTTTCTTGTAAGGCGAGCTAGCGTTTGTTTCCCAGTCCTAAATGGAGTTGAATCACATGAAGTTTTTGGTCCTATGAGCAAGATTTGTTTTCTGGTAAGGAAAGTGACTATTGCACTCCCATTGCCATACACAGTGCAAATAGCACTCGAGTCTGTTCCCAGGAAGTACAGTGTATTGGACTGAAGTGGAGCTACTGTTCTTGTCAGTTTCCTAAGCAGAGTTGAAGTAGATATGGCCTGTGTGTGTAGGAAGCAGAGTTCTTTTTTTCTAAGGAAGCTAACTGTTTTGGCCCTATAGGAAACACAGTAGAGTAGAAGAGTGATCATTTCTCAAAAGCAGAGTGTGTTTCTTGTAAGGCGAGCGAGCGTTTGTTTCCCAGTCCTAAATGGAGTTTAATCCCATGCAGTTTCTGGTCCTAGGAGCAAGAGTTGTTTTCTGGTAAGAAGAGTCACTATTGGGCTCCCATTGCCATACACAGTGTAAATAGCACTCGCGTCTGTTCCCAGCAAGTACAGGGTATTGGACTGAAGAGGATCTACTGTTCTTGTCAGTTTCCTAAGCAGAGTTGAACTAGATATGGCCTGTGTGTGTAGGAAGCACAGTTCTTCTGTTCTGAGCAAGCTCAATGTTCGGACCCCGTAGGAAAAACAGTAGAATAGAAGAGTGCTCTTTTCCAAAAGCAGAGTGTGTTTCTTGTAAGGCGAGCTAACGTTTGTTTCCCAGTCATAAATGGAGTTGAATCACATGCAGTTTCTGGTCCTCCGAGCAAGAGTTGTTTACTGATAAGAAGTGTCACTATTGCGCTCCCATTGTCATACACAGGGCAAATAGCACTCTAGTCTGTTCCCAGCAAGTACAGTGTATTGGACTGAAGCGGAGCTACTGTTCTTGTCAGTTTTCTAAGCAGAGTTGAACTAGATATGGCCCGTGTGTGTAGGAAGCACAGTTCATTTGTTCTGAGCAAGCTCACTGTTCGGACCCCATTGGAAACACAGTAGAGTAGAAGAGTGCTCTTTTCACAAAAGCAGAGTGTGTTTCTTGTAAGGCGAGCTAGCGTTTGTTTCCCAGTCCTAAATGGAGTTGAATCACATGAAGTTTTTGGTCCTATGAGCAAGATTTGTTTTCTGGTAAGGAAAGTGACTATTGCACTCCCATTGCCATACACAGTGCAAATAGCACTCGAGTCTGTTCCCAGGAAGTACAGTGTATTGGACTGAAGTGGAGCTACTGTTCTTGTCAGTTTCCTAAGCAGAGTTGAAGTAGATATGGCCTGTGTGTGTAGGAAGCAGAGTTCTTTTTTTCTAAGGAAGCTAACTGTTTTGGCCCTATAGGAAACACAGTAGAGTAGAAGAGTGATCATTTCTCAAAAGCAGAGTGTGTTTCTTGTAAGGCGAGCGAGCGTTTGTTTCCCAGTCCTAAATGGAGTTGAATCCCATGCAGTTTCTGGTCCTAGGAGCAAGAGTTGTTTTCTGGTAAGAAGAGTCACTATTGGGCTCCCATTGCCATACACAGTGTAAATAGCACTCGCGTCTGTTCCCAGCAAGTACAGGGTATTGGACTGAAGAGGATCTACTGTTCTTGTCAGTTTCCTAAGCAGAGTTGAACTAGATATGGCCTGTGTGTGTAGGAAGCACAGTTCTTCTGTTCTGAGCAAGCTCAATGTTCGGACCCCATAGGAAAAACAGTAGAATAGAAGAGTGCTCTTTTCCAAAAGCAGAGTGTGTTTCTTGTAAGGCGAGCTAACGTTTGTTTCCCAGTCATAAATGGAGTTGAATCACATGCAGTTTCTGGTCCTATGAGCAAGAGTTGTTTTCTGGTAAGAAAAGTCACTATTGTGCTCCCATTGTCATACACAGGGCAAATAGCACTGGCTTCTGTGTCCAACATGTACAGTGTGTTATATTGAAGAGGATCTACTGTTCTTGTCAGTTTCCTAAGCAGAATTGAACTAGATATGGCCATGTGTGTAGGAAGCACAGTTCTTTTGTTCTGAGAAAGGTCACTGTTCTGGCCCCATAGGAAACACAGTAGGGTAGATGAGTGCTCTATTCTCAAAAGCAGAGTGTGTTTCATGTAAGCCGAGCTAGCATTTGTTTCCCAGTCCTAAATAGAGTTGAATCACATGCAGTTTCTGGTCCTACGAGCAAGAGTTGTTTTCTGGTAAGGAAAGTCACTATAGCGCTCCCATTTCCATACACAGTGCAAATAGCACTCGCGTCTGTTCCCAGCAAGTACAGTGTATCGGACTGAAGCGGAGCTACTGTTCTTGTCAGTTTCCTAAGCAGAGTTCAACTAGATACGACCCATGTGTAGGAAGCACAGTTCTTTTTTTCTGAGCAAGCTCACTGTTTGGACCCCTTAGGAAACACAGTAGAGTAGAAGAGTGCTCTTTTCTCAAAAGCAGTGTGTGATTCTTTTAAGGCAAGCTAGTGTTTGTTTCCCAGTCCTAAATGGAGTTGAATCCCATGCAGTTTCTGATCCTACGAGCAAGAGTTGTTTTCTGGTAAGAAGAGTCACTATTGCGCTGCCATTGCCGTACACACAACAAATAGCACTGGCGTCTGTTCCCAGCAAGTACAGTGTATTGGACTGAAGAGGATCTACTGTTCTTGTCAGGTTCCTAAGCGGACTTGAACTATATATGGCCGTGTGTGTAGGAAGCACAGGTTTTTTGTTCTGAGCAAGCTCACTGTTCGGACCCCCTAGGAAACACAGTAGAGTAGATGAGTGCTCTTTTCTCAAAAGCAGAGTGTGTTTCTTGTAAGTCGAGCTAGCATTTGTTTCCCAGTTCTAAATGGAGTTGAATCACATGCAGTTTCTGGTCCTACGATCAAGAGTTGTTTTCTGGTAAGGAAAGTCACTATTGGGCTCCCATTGCCATACACAGTGCAAATAACACTCCCGTCTCTTCCCAGCAAGTAGAGTGTATTGGACTGAAGAGGAGCTACTGTTCTTCTCAGTTTCCTAAGCAGAGTTGAACTAGATATGGTCCGTGTGTGTAGGAAGCACAATTCTTATGTTCTGAGCAAGCTCACAGATTGGACTCCTTAGGAAATACAGTGGAGTAGATGAGTGCTCTTTTCTCGAAAGCAGAGTGTGTTTTTTGTAAGGCGAGCTAGGGTTTGTTTTCCAGTCCTAAATGGAGTTAAATCAATGCAGTTTCTGGTCCTACGAGCAAGAGTTGTTTTATGGTAAGAATAGTCACTATTGCGCTGCCATTGCCATACACAGGTCAAATAGCACTGTTGTCTGTTCCCAGCAAGTACAGTGTATTGGACTGAAGAGCATCTACTGTTCTTGTCGCGTTCCCAAGAAGAATTGAACTAGATATGGCCGTGTGTGTAGGAAGCACAGTTGTTTTGTTCTGAGCAAGCTCACTGTTTGGACCCCATAGAAAACATAGTAGAGTAATAGAGTGCTCTCTTCTCTAAAGCAGAGTGTGTTTCTTGTAAGGCGAGCTAGCATTTGTTTCCCAGTCCTAAATGGAGTTGAATCACATGCAGTTTCTGGTCCCACGAGCAAGAGTTGTTCTCTGGTAAGGAAAGGCACTATTGCGCTCCCATTGCCATACAAAGTGCAAATAGCACTCCCGTCTGTCCCTAGCAAGTACAGTGTATCGGACTGAAGAGGAGCTACTGTTCTTGTCAGTTTCCTAAGCAGAGTTGAACGAGATATGGCCCGTGTGTGTGGGAAGCACAATTCTCTTGTTCTGAGCAAGCTCACTGTTCTGGCCCTATAGGAAACACAGTAGAGTTGAAGAGTGCTTTTTTCTCTAAAGCATAGTGTGTTTCTTGTAAGGCGAGCTCGTGTTTTTTTCCCAGTCCTAAATGGAGTTGAGTCACATGCAGTTTTTGGTTTTACGAGCAAGAGTTGTTTTCTGATAAGAAGAGACACTATTACGCTCCAAATTCCATAAACAGTGCAAATAGCACTCGCGTCTGTTCCAAGCAAGTACAGTGTATTGGACTGTAGAGGAACTACTGTTCTTCTCAGTTTCCTAAGCAGAGTTGAACTAGATATGGTCGGTGTGTGTAGGAAGCACAATTCTTTTGTTCTGAGCAAGCTCACTGTTTGGACCCCATAGGAAATACAGTAGAGTAGAAGAGTGGTCTTTTCTCAAAAGCAGAGTGTGTTTCTTGTAACGCGAGCTAGCGTTTGTTTTCCAGTCCTAAATGGAGTTGAATCACATGCAGTTTCTGGTCCTACGAACAAAAGTTGTTTTCTTGTAAGGAAAGTCACTATTGCGCTCCATTGCCATACACAGTGCAAATAGCACTGGCGTCTGTTCCCAGCAAGTACAGTGTATTGGACTGAAGAACAGCTACTGTTCTTGTCAGTTTCCTAAGCAGAGTTGAACTAGATATGACCCGTGTGTGTAGGAAGCACAGTTCTTTTGTTCTGAGCAAGCCCACTGTTTGGACACCATAGGAAACAGAGTATAGTAGAAGAGTGCTCTTTTCTCAAAAGCAGAGTGTGTTTTTTGTAAGGCAAGCAAGCGTTTGTTTCCCAGTCGTAAATGGAGTTGAGTCACATGCATTTTTTTGTCCTACGAGCAAGAGTTTTTTTCTGGTAAGACGAGTCACTATTGTGCTGCAATTGCCATACACAGTGCAAATAGCACTCGCATCTGATCCCAGCAAGTCCTTTGTATTGGACTGAATAGGAGCTACTGTTCTTGTCAGTTTCCTAAGTAGAGTTGAACTAGATATGATCCGTGTGTGTAGGAAGCACAGTTTTTTTTATCTGAGCAAGCTCACTGTATGGACCCCATAGGAAACACAGTAGAGTAGAAGAGTGCTCTTTTCTCAAAAGCAGAGTGTGTTCCTTGTAAGGCGAGATAGCGTTTGTTTCCCAGTCCTAAATGGAGTTGAATCACTTGCAGTATCTGGTCCTATGAGCAAGGGTTGTTTTCTGGTAAGGAAAGTCACTATTGTGCTCCCATTGCCATACACAATGCAAATAGCACTCCCGTCTGTTCCCAGCAAGTACAGAGTATTGGACTGAAGAGGAGCTACTGTTCTTCTCAGTTTCCTAAGCAGAGTTGAACTAGATATGGCCCGTGTGTGTAGGAAGCACAATTCTTTTGTTCTGAGCAAGCTCACTGTTCTGGCCCTATGGGAAACACATTAGAGTAGAAGAGTGTTCTTTTCTCAAAAGCAGAGTGTGTTTCTTGTAAGGCGAGCTAGAGTTTGTTTCCCAGTCCTAAATGTAGTTGATTCACATGCAGTTTTTTGTCCTATGAGCAAGAGTTGTTTTCTGGTAAGACCAGTCACTATTGTGCTCCAATTGCCCTACAAAGTGCAAATAGCACTCGCGTCTGTTCCCAGCAAGTACAGAGTATTGGACTGAAGAGGATCTACTGTTCTTTTCAGTTTCCTAAGCAGAGTTGAACTAGATATTTCCCATGTGTGTAGGAAGCACAGTTCTTTTGTTCTGAGCAAGCTCACTGTTTGGACCCCATAGGAAACATAGTAGAGTAGATGAGTGCTGTTTTCTCAAGAGCAGAGTGTGTTTCATGTAAGGCGAGCTAGCATTTGTTTCCCAGTCCTAAATGGAGTTGAATCAATTGCAGTTTCTGGTCCTATGAGCAAGAGTTGTTTACTGGTAAGGAAAGTCCCTATTGCGCTCCCATTGCCATCTACAGTGCAAATAGCACTTGCGTCTGTTCACAGCAAGTACACTGTATCGGACTGAAAAGGAGCTACTGTTCTTGTCAGTTTCCTAAGCAGAGTTGAAATAGATATGGCCCGTATGTAGGAAGCACAGTTCTTTTGTTCTGAGCAAGCTCCCTGTTCTGGCCCTATAGGAAACATAGTAGAGTAGAAGAGTGCTCTTTTCTCTAAAGCAGAGTGTTTTTCTTGTAAGGCGAGCTAGCGTTTGTTTTCAGGTACGAAATGGAGTTGAAACACATGCAGTTTCTGGTCCTACATGCAAGAGTTGTTTTATGGTAAGAATAGTCACTATTGTGCTGCCTTTGCCATCTACAGGACAAATAGCACTGGCGTCTGTTCCCAGCAAATACAGTGTATTGGACTAAAGGGGATCTACTGTTCTTGTCAGGTTCCTAAGCAGAGTTGAACTAGATATGGCCCGTGTGTGTAGGAAGCACAGTTATTATGTTCTGAAACACAGTAGTGTAGAAGAGTGCTCTTTTCTCAAAAGCAGAGTGTTTTTCTTGTAAGGCAAGCTAGCGTTTTTTTCCCTGTCCTAAATGGAGTTGAATCACATGCAGTTTCTGGTCCTACGTTCCAGAGTTGTTTACTGGTAAGGAAAGTCACTATTGCGCCCCCATTGCCACACACAGTGCAAATAGCACTCGTGTCCGTTCCCAGCAAGTACAGTGTATTGGACTGAAGAGGATCTACTGTTCTTTTCACTTTCCTAAGCAGAGTTGAACTAGATATGGCCCATGTGTGTAGGAAGCACAGTTCTTTTGTTCTGAGCAAGCTCACTGTTTGGACCCCATAGGAAACACAGTAGAGTAGAAGAGTGCTCTTTTTTCAAAAGCAGAGTGTGTTTCATGTAAGCGAGCTAGCATTAGTTTCCCAGTCCTCAATGGAGTTGAATCACATGCATTTTCTGGTCCTATGAGCAAGAGTTGTTTTCTGGTAAGGAAAGTCACTATTGCACTCCCATTGCCATATACAGTGCAAATAGCACTCGCGTCTGTTCCTGCAAGTACAGTGTATCGGACTAAAGAGGAGCTACTGTTCTTGTCAGTTTCCTAAGCAGAGTTGAACTAGATATGCCCCGTGTGTGTAGGAAGCACAGTTCTTTTGTTCTGAGCAAGCTCACCATTCTGGCCCTTTGGGAAACACAGTAGAGTAGAAGAGTGCTCTTTTCTCAAAACCAGAGTGTGTTTCTTGTAAGGAGAGCTAGAGTTTGTTTCCCAGTCCTAAATGGAGTTGAGTCCCATGCAGTTTTTTGTCCTATGAGCAAGAGTTGTTTTCTGGTAAGACGAGTCACTATTGTGCTCCCATTGCCACACACAGTGCAAATAGCACTCTCGTCTGTTCCCAGCAAGTACAGAGTATTGGACTGAATAGGATCTACTGTTCTTTTCAGTTTTTTAAGCAGAGGTGAACTAGATGTGGCCCGTGTGTGGTGGAAGCACAGTTCTTTTGTTCTGAGCAAGCTCACTGTTCGGACCCCATAGGAAACACATTAAGTAGAAGAGTGATCTTTTCTCAAAAGCAGAGTGTGTTTCATGTAAGGCGAGCTAGCATTTGTTTCCCAGTGCTAAATGGAGTTGAATCCCATGCAGTTTCTGGTCCTACGAGCAAGAGTTGTTTTTTGGTAAGAATAATCACTATTGTGCTGCCATTGCCATACACAGGACAAATAGCACTGGCGTCTGCTCCCAGCATGTACAGTGTATTGGACTGAAGAGGATCTACTGTTCTTGTCAGGTTCCTAAGCAGAATTGAACTAGATATGGCCCTGTATGTAGGAAGCACAGTTCTTTTGTTCTGAGCAAGCTTACTGTTCGGACTCCATAGGAAACACAGTAGAGTAGAAGAGTGCTCTTTTCTCTAAAGCAGAGTGTGTTTCTTGTAAGGAGAGCTAGCGTTTGTTTCCCAGTCCTAAATGGAGTTGAATCACATGCAGTTTCTGGTCCTACGGGCAAGAGTTGTTTTCTGGTAAGGATAGTCACCATTGCGCTCCCATTGCCGTAGACATTGCAAATAGCACTCGCGTGTGTTCCCAGCAAGTACAGTGTATTGGATTGAATCGGAGCTACTGATCTTGTCCGTTTCCTATGCAGAATTGAACTAGACATTGCCCGTGTGTCTAGGAAGCACAGTTCTTTTGTTCTGAGGAAGCACACTGTTCTGGCACTATAGGAAACACAGTATAGTAGAAGAGTGCTCTTTTCTCAAAAGCAAAGTGTGTTTCTTGTAAGGCGAGCTAGCATTTGTTTCCTAGTCCTAAATGGAGTTGAGACACATGCAGTATTTGGTCCTACGAGCAAGAGTTGTTTTCTGGTAAGGAAAGTCACTATTGTGCTCCTATTGCCATACAGAGTGCAAATAGCACTCACGTCTGTTCCCAGCAAGTACAGTGTATTTTTCTGTAGAGGAGCTACTGTTCTTGTCAGTTTCCTAAGCAGAGTTGAACTAGATATGGCTCATGTGTGGAGGAAGCACAGTTCTTTTGTTCTGAGCAAGCTCACTGTTTGGACCTCATAGGAAACACAGTAGAGTAGAAGAGTGCTCTTTTCTCGAAAGCAGAGTGTGTTTCTTGTAAGGCCAGCTAGCGTTTGTTTCCCAGTCCTAAATGGAGTTGAATCACATGCAGTTTCTGGTCCCACGAGCAAGGGTTGTTTTCTGGTAAGAAGAGTCACTATTGTGCTCCCATTGACATACACAGGGCAAATAGCACTGGCGTCTTTTCCCAGCATGTACATTGTATTGGACTGAAGAGGATCTACTGTTCTTGTCAGTTTCCTAAGCAGAGTTGAACTAGATATGGCCCCTGTGTGTGGGAAGCACAGTTCTTTTGTTCTGAGCAAGCTCACTCTTCTGGCCCTATAGGAAACACAGTAGAGTAGAAGAGTGCTCTTTTCTCAAAAGCAAAGTGTGTTTTTGTAAGGCGAGCTAGAGTTTGTTTCCCAGTCCTAAATGGAGTAGAGTCACATGCAGTTTTTTGTCCTACGAGCAAGAGTTGTTTTCTGGTAAGACAAGTCACTATTGTGCTGCAATTGCCATACACAGTGCAAATAGCACTCGCGTCTGTTCCCAGCAAGTACAGTGTATTGGACTGAATAGGATCTACTATTCTTTTCAGTTTCCTTAGCAGAGGTGAACTAGATATGGCCCATGTGTGTAGGAAGCACAGTTCTTTTGTTCTGAGCAAGCTCACTGTTCGGACCCCATAGGAAACACGGTAGAGTAGAAGAGTGCTCTTTTCTCTAAAGCAGAGTGTGTTCCTTGTAAGGCGAGCTAGCGTTTGTTTCCCAGTCCTAAATGGAGTTGAATCCCATGCAGTTTCTTGTCCTACGAGCAAGAGTTGTTTTCTGGTAAGGAAAGTCACTATTGCGCTGCCATTGCCATTAACAGGACAAATAGCTCTGGCGTCTGTTGCCAGCAAGTACAGTGTATTGGACTGAAGAGGATCTACTGTTCTTGTCAGGTTCCTAAGCAGACTTGAACAAGATATGGCCGTGTGTGTAGGAAGCACAATTTTTTTTCTTCTGAGCAAGCTCACTGTTTGGACCCCTAGGAAACACAGTAGAGTAGAAGAGTGCTCTTTTCTCAAAAGAAGACTGTGTTTTTTTTTAAGGCAAGCTAGCGTTTGTTTACCAGTCCTAAATGGAGTTGAATCACATGCAGTTTCTGGTCCTACGAGCAAGAGTTGTTTTCTGGTAAGGAAAGTCACTATTGCGCTCCCATTGCCATACACAGTGCAAATAGCACTCGCGTCTGATCCCAGAAAGTACAGTGTATCGGACTGAAGAGGAGCTACTGTTCTTGTCAGTTTCCTAAGCAGAGTTGAACTAGATATGGCCCGTGAGTGTAGGAAGCACAGTTCTTTGGTTCTGAGCAAGCTCACCGTTCTGGCCCTATGGGAAACACAGTAGAGTAGAAGAGTGCTCTTTTCTCAAAAGCAGAGTGTGTTTCTTGTAAGGCGAGCTAGCGTTTGTTTCCCAGTCCTAAATGGAGTTGAGTCACATGCAGTTTTTTGTCCTACGAGTAAGAGTTGATTTCTGGTAAGACGAGTCACTACTGTGTTCCCATTGCCATACACAGTGCAAATAGCACTCGCGTCTGTTCCCAGCAAGTACAGTGTATTGGACTGAATAGGATCTACTGTTCTTTTCAGTTTCCTAATCAGAGGTGAACTATATATGGCCCATGTGTGTAGGAAGCACAGTTCTTTTGTTCTGAGCAAGCTCACTGTTCGGACCCCATAGGAAACACAGTAGAGTAGAAGAGTGGTCTTTTCTCTAAAGCAGAGTGTGTTTCTTGTAAGGCAAGCTAGCGTTTGTTTCCTAGTCCTAAATGGAGTTGAATCACATGCAGTTTCTGGTCCTACGAACAAGAGTTGTTTTCTGGTAAGACGAGTCACTATTGTGCTCCAATTGCCCTACACAGTGCAAATAGCACTCACATCTGTTCCCAGCAAGTACAGTGTATTGGACTGAAGAGGATCTACTCTTCTTGTCAGTTTCCAAAGCAGAGTTGAACTAGATATGGCCCATGTGTGTAGGAAGCACAGTTCTTTTGTTCTGAGCAAGCTCACTGTTTGGACCCCAGAGGAAACACAGTAGAGGAGAAGAGTGCTCTTTTCTCAAAAGCAGAGTGTGTTTCATGTAAGGCGAGCTAGCATCTGTTTCCCAGTCCTAAATGGAGTTGAATCACATGCACTTTCTGGTCCTACGAGCAAGAGTTGTTTTCTGGTAAGGAAAGTCCCTATTGCGCTCCCATTGCCATATACAGTGCAAATAGCACTCGCGTCTGTTCCCAGCAAGTACAGTGTATCGGACTGAAGAGGAGCTACTGTTCTCGTCAGTTTCCTAAGCAGAGTTGAACTAGATATGGCCCGTGTGTAGGAAGCACAGTTCTTTTGTTCTGAGCAAGCTCACTCTTCTGGCCCTATAGGAAACACAGTAGAGTAGAAGAGTGCTCTTTTCTCAAAAGCAGAGTGTGTTTCTTGTAAGGCGAGCTAGCGTTTGTTTCCCAGTCCTAAATGGAGTTGAAACACATGCAGTTTCTGGTCCTACTAGCAAGAGCTGTTTTATGGTAAGAATAGTCACTATTGCGCTGCCATTGCCATACACAGGACAAATAGAACTGGCGTCTGATCCCAGCAAGTACAGTGTATAGGACTAAAGGGGATCTACTGTTCTTGTCAGGTTCCTAAGCAGAGTTGAATTAGATATGGCCAATGTGTATAGGAAGCACAGTTATTATGTTCTGAGCAAGCTCACTGTTCTGGCCCCATAGGAAACACAGTAGAGTAGAAGAGTGCCCTTTTCTCAAAAACAGAGTGTGTTTCTTGTAAGGCAAGCTAGCGTTTTTTTCCCAGTCCTAAATGGAGTTGAATCACATGCAGTTTATGATCCTACGAGCAAGAGTTGTTTTCTGGTAAGAATAGTCACTATTGCGCTCCCATTGCCATACACAGTGCAAATAGCACTCGCGTCTGATCCCAGAAAGTACAGTGTATCGGACTGAAGAGGAGCTACTCTTCTTGTCAGATTCCTAAGCAGAGTTGAACTAGATATGGCCCGTGTGTGTAGGAAGCACAGTTCTTTTGTTCTGAGCAAGCTCACCGTTCTGGCCCTATGGGAAACACAGTAGAGTAGAAGAGCGCTCTTTTCTCAAAAGCAGAGTGTGTTTCTTGTAAGGCGAGCTAGAGTTTGTTTCCCAGTCCGAAATGGAGTTGCGTCACATGCAGTTTTTTGTCCTACGAGCAAGAGTTGTTTTCTGGTAAGACGAGTCACTATTGTGTTCCCATTGCCATACACAGTGCAAATAGCACTCGCGTCTGTTCACAGCAAGTACAGCGTATTTGACTGAAGAGGAACTACTGTTCTTTTCAGTTTTATAAGGAGAGGTGAACTAGATATGGCCCATGTGTGTAGGAAGCACAGTTCTTTTGTTCTGAGCAAGCTCACTCTTTGGACCCCATAGGAAACACAGTAGAGTAGAAGAGTGCTCTTTTCTCAAAAGCAGACTGTGTTTCTTGTAAGGCGAGCTAGCGTTTTTTTCCCAGTCCTAAATGGAGTTGAATCACAAGCAATTTCTGGTCCTATGAGCAAGAGTTGTTTTCTGGTAAGGAAAGTCACTATTGCGCTGCCATTGCCATACACAGTGCAAATAGCACTCCCGTCTGTTCCTAGCATGTACAGTGTATTGGACTGAAGAGGAGCTACTGCTCTTCTCAGTTTCCTAAGCAGAGTTGAACTAGATATGCCCTGTGTGTGTAGGAAGCACAGTTCTTTTGTTCTGAGCAAACTCACTGTTCTGGCCCTATGGGAAACACAGTAGAGTAGAAGAGTGCTCTTTTCTCAAAAGCAGAGTGTGTTTCTTGTAAGGCGAGCTAGAGTTTGTTTCCCAGTCCTAAATGTAGTTGAGTCACATGCAGTTTTTTGTCCTATGAGCAAGAGTTGTTTTCTAGTGTGACGAGTCACTATTGTGCTCCAATTGCCCTACACAGTGCAAATAGCACTCGCGTCTGTTCCCAGCAAGTACAGTGTATTGGACTGAAGAGGATGTACTGTTCTTTTCAGTTTCCTAAGCAGAGTTGAACTAGATATGGCCCATGTGTGTAGGAAGCTAGTTCTTTTGTTCTGAGCAAGCTCACTGTTTGGAGCCCATAGGAAACACAGTAGAGAAGAAGAGTGCTCTTTTCGCAAAAGCAGAGTGTGTTTCATGTAAGGGGAGCTAGCATTTGTTTCCCAGTCCTAAATGGAGTTGAATCACATGCACTTTCTGGTCCTATGAGCAAGAGTTGTTTTCTGGTAAGACGAGTTACTATTGTGCTCCAATTGCCCTACACAGTGCAAATAGCACTCGCGTCTGATCCCAGCAAGTACAGTGTATCGGCCTAAAGAGGACCTACTGTTCTTGTCAGTTTCCTAAGCAGAGTTGAACTAGATATGGCCCGTGTGTGTACGAAGCACAGTTCTTTTGTTCTGAGAAAGCTCACCGTTCTGGCCCTATGGGATACTCAGTAGAGTAGAAGAGCGCTCTTTTCTCAAAAGCAGAATGTGTCTTGTAAGGCGAGCTAGAGTTTGTTTCCCAGTCATAAATGGAGTTGAGTCACATGCAGTTTTTTGTCCTACAAGCAAGAGTTGTTTTCTAGTAAGACGAGTCACTATTGTGCTCCCATTGCCATACACAGTGCAAATAGCACTCGTGTCTGTTCCCAGCAAGTACAGCGTATTGGACTGAAGAGGATCTACTGTTCTTTTCAGTTTCCTAAGCAGAGGTGAACTAGATATGGCCCATGTGTGTAGGAAGCACAGTTCTTTTGTTTTGAGCAAGCTCACTGTTCGGACCCCATAGGAAACACATTAGAGTAGAAGAGTGCTCTTTTCTCAAAAGCAGAGTGTGTTTCATGTAAGGCAAGCTAGCATTTGTTTCCCAGTCCTAAATGGAGTTGAATCACATGCACTTTCTGGTCCTATGAGCAAGAGTTGTTTTCTGGTAAGGAAAGTCACTATTGCACTCCCATTGCCATACACAGTGCAAATAGCACTCGAGTCTGTTCCCAGCAAGTACAGTGTTGGACTGAAGAGGAGCTACTGTTCTTGTCAGGTTCCTAAGCAGAGTTGAACTAGATATGCCCCGTGTGTGTAGGAAGCACAGTTCTTTTGTTCTGAGCAAGCTCACTGTTCTTGCCCTATAGGAAACACAGTAGAGTAGAAGAGTGCTCTTTTCTCTAAAGCAGAGTGTGTTTCTTGTAAGGCGAGCTAGCATTTGTTTCCAAGTCCTAAATGGAGTTGAAACACCTGCAATTTCTGGTCCTACGAGCAAGAGTTGTTTTATGGTAAGAATCGTCACTATTGCGCTGCCATTGCCATACACAGGACAAATAGCACTGGCGTCTGTTCCCAGCAAGTACAGTGTATTGGACTGAAGAGGAGCTACTGTTCTTTTCAGGTTCCTAAGCAGAGTTGAACTAGATATGGCCCGTGTGTGTAGGAAGCACAGTTATTATGTTCTGAGCAAGCTCACTGTTCTGGCCCTATAGGAAACAGAGTAGAGTAAAAGAGTGCTCTTTTCTCAAAAGCAGGGTGTGTTTCTTGTAATGCAAGCTAGCGTTTGTTTCCAGTCCTAAATGGAGTTGAATCACATGCAGTTTCTGGTCCTATGAGCAAGAGTTGTTTTTGGAAGACGAGTCACTATTTGCTCCAATTTCCCTACACAGTGCAAATAGCACTCGCGTCTGTTCCCAGCAAGTACAGTGTACTGGACTGAAGAGGATCTACTGTTCTTGTCAGATTCCTAAGTAGAGTTGAACTAGATATGGCCCATGTGTGTAGGAAGCACAGTTCTTTTGTTCTGAGCAAGCTCACTGTTTGGACCCCATAGGAAACACAGTAGAGTAGAAGAGTGCTCTTTTCTCAAAAGCAGACTGTGTTTCTTGTAAGGCAAGCTAGCGTTTGTTTCCCAGTCCTAAATGGAGTTGAATCACATGCAGTTTCTGGTCCTACCAGCAAGAGTTGTTTTCTGGTAAGGAAAGTCACTATTGCACTCCCATTGCCATACACAGTGCAAATAGCACTCGCGTCTGATCCCAGAAAGTACAGTGTATCGGACTGAAGAGGAGCTACTGTTCTTGTCAGTTTCCTAAGCAGAGTTGAACTAGATATGGCCCGTGTGTGTAGGAAGCACAGTTCTTTGGTTCTGAGCAAGCTCACCGTTCTGGCCCTATGGGAAACACAGTAGAGTAGAAGAGTGCTCTTTTCTCAATAGCAGAGTGTGTTTCTTGTAAGGCGAGCTAGAGTTTGTTTCCCAGTAATAAATGGAGTTGAGTCACATGCAGTTTTTTGTCCTACGAGTAAGAGTTGATTTCTGGTAAGACGAGTCACTATTGTGTTCCCATTGCCATACACAGTGCAAATAGCACTGGCGTCTGTTCCCAGCAAGTACAGTGTAGTGGACTGAATAGGATCTACTGTTCTTTTCAGTTTCCAAATCAGAGGTGAACTATATATGGCCCATGTGTGTAGGAAGCACAGTTCTTTTGTTCTGAGCAAGCTCACTGTTCGGACCCCATAGGAAACACAGTAGAGTAGAAGAGTGGTCTTTTCTCTAAAGCAGAGAGTGTTTCTTGTAAGGCAAGCTAGCGTTTGTTTCCTAGTCCTAAATGGAGTTGAATCACATGCAGTTTCTGGTCCTACGAACAAGAGTTGTTTTCTGGTAAGGCGAGTCACTATTGTGCTCCAATTGCCCTACACAGTGCAAATAGCGCTCACATCTGTTCCCAGCAAGTACAGTGTATTGGACTGAAGAGGATCTACTCTTCTTGTCAGTTTCCTAAGCAGAGTTGAACTAGATATGGCCCATGTGTGTAGGAAGCATAGTTCTTTTGTTCTGAGCAAGCTCACTGTTTGGACCCCAGAGGAAACACAGTAGAGTAGAAGAGTGCTCTTTTCTCAAAAGCAGTGTGTGTTTCAAGTAAGGCGAGCTAGCATCTGTTTCCCAGTCCTAAATGGAGTTGAATCCCATGCACTTTCTGGTCCTACGAGCAAGAGTTGTTTTCTGGTAAGGAAAGTCCCTATTGCGCTCCCATTGCCATATACAGTGCAAATAGCACTCGCGTCTGTTCCCAGCAAGTACAGTGTATCGGACTGAAGAGGAGCTACTGTTCTCGTCAGTTTCCTAAGCAGAGTTGAACTAGATATGGCCCCTGTGTAGGAAGCACAGTTCTTTTGTTCTGAGCAAGCTCTCTGTTCTGGCCCTATAGGAAACACAGTAGACTAGAAGAGTGCTCTTTTCTCAAAAGCAGAGTGTGTTTCTTGTAAGGCGAGCTAGCGTTTGTTTCCCAGTCCTAAATGGAGTTGAAACACATGCAGTTTCTGGTCCTACGAGCAAGAGCTGTTTTATGGTAAGAATAGTCACTATTGCGCTGCCATTGCCATACACAGGACAAATAGAACTGGCGTCTGTTCCCAGCAAGTACAGTGTATAGGACTAAGGGGGATCTACTGTTCTTGTCAGGTTCCTAAGCAGAGTTGAATTAGATATGGCCCGTGTGTATAGGAAGCACAGTTATTATGTTCTGAGCAAGCTCACTGTTCTGGCCCTATAGGAAACACAGTAGAGTAGAAGAGTGCCCTTTTCTCAAAAACGGAGTGTGTTTCTTGTAAGGCAAGCTAGCGTTTTTTTCCTAGTCCTAAATGGAGTTGAATCACATGCAGTTTATGATCCTACGAGCAAGAGTTGTTTTCTGGTAAGAATAGTCACTATTGCGCTCCCATTGCGATACACAGTGCAAACAGCACTCGCGTCTGATCCCAGAAAGTACAGTGTATCTGACTGAAGAGGAGCTACTCTTCTTGTCAGATTCCTAAGCAGAGTTGAACTAGATATGGCCCGTGTGTGTAGGAAGCACAGTTCTTTTGTTCTGAGCAAGCTCACCGTTCTGGCCCTATGGGAAACACAGTAGAGTAGAAGAGCGCTCTTTTCTCAAAAGCAGAGTGTGTTTCTTGTAAGGCGAGCTAGAGTTTGTTTCCCAGTCCGAAATGGAGTTGCGTCACATGCAGTTTTTTGTCCTACGACCAAGAGTTGTTTTCTGGTAAGACGAGTCACTATTGTGTTCCCATTGATATACACAGTGCAAATAGCACTCGCGTCTGTTCACAGCAAGAAAAGCGTATTGGACTGAAGAGGATCTACTGTTCTTTTCTGTTTCCTAAGGAGAGGTGAACTAGATATGGCCCATGTGTGCAGGAAGCACAATTCTTATATTCTGAGCAAGCTCACTCTTTGGACCCCATAGGAAACACAGTAGAGTAGAAGAGTGCTCTTTTCTCAAAAGCAGACTGTGTTTCTTGTAAGGCGAGCTAGCGTTTTTTTCCCAGTCCTAAATGGAGTTGAATCACATGCAGTTTCTGGTCCTATGAGCAAGAGTTGTTTTCTGGTAAGGAAAGTCACTATTGCGCTCCCATTGCCATACACAGTGCAAATAGCACTCCCGTCTGTTCCTAGCAAGTACAGTGTATTGGACTGAAGAGGAGCTACTGCTCTTCTCAGTTTCCTAAGCAGAGTTAAACTAGATATGCCCTGTGTGTGTAGGAAGCACAGTTCTTTTGTTCTGAGCAAACTCACTGTTCTGGCCCTATGGGAAACACAGTAGAGTAGAAGAGTGCTCTTTTCTCAAAAGCAGAGTGTGTTTCTTGTAAGGCGAGCTAGAGTTTGTTTCCCAGTCCTAAATGTAGTTGAGTCCCATGCAGTTTTTTGTCCTATGAGCAAGAGTTGTTTTCTAGTGTGACGAGTCACTATTGTGCTCCAATTGCCCTACACAGTGCAAATAGCACTCACGTCTGTTCCCAGCAAGTACAGTGTATTGGACTGAAGAGGATCTACTGTTCTTTCCAGTTTCCTAAGCCGAGTTGAACTAGATATGGCCCATATGTGTAGGAAGCACATTTCTTTTGTTCTGAGCAAGCTCACTGTTTGGAGCCCATAGGAAAAACAGTAGAGAAGAAGAGTGCTCTTTTCGCAAAAGCAGAGTGTGTTTCATGTAAGGGGAGCTAGCATTTGTTTCCCAGTCCTAAATGGAGTTGAATCACATGCACTTTCTGGTCCTATGAGCAAGAGTTGTTTTCTGGTAAGACGAGTTACTATTGTGCTCCAATTGCCCTACACAGTGCAAATAGCACTCGCATCTGATCCCAGCAAGTACAGTGTATCGGACTAAAGAGGAGCTACCGTTCTTGTCAGTTTCCTAAGCAGAGTTGAACTAGATATGGCCCTTGTGTTCACGAAGCACAGTTCTTTTGTTCTGAGCAAGCTCACCGTTCTGGCCCTATGGGATACTCAGTAGAGTAGAAGAGCGCTCTTTTCTCAAAAGCAGAGTGTGTTTCTTGTAAGGCGAGCTAGAGTTTGTTTCCCCGTCATTAATGGAGTTGAGTCACATCCAGTTTTTTGTCCTACAAGCAAGAGTTGTTTTCTAGTAAGACGAGTCACTATTGTGCTCCCATTGCCATACACAGTGCAAATAGCACTCGTGTCTGTTCCCAGCAAGTACAGCGTATTGGACTGAAGAGGATCTACTGTTCTTTTCAGTTTCCTAAGCAGAGGTGAACTAGATATGGCCCATGTGTGTAGGAAGCACAGTTCTTTTGTTTTGAGCAAGCTCACTGTTCGGACCCCATAGGAAACACATTAGAGTAGAAGAGTGCTCTTTTCTCAAAAGCAGAGTGTGTTTCATGTAAGGCGAGCTAGCGTTTGTTTCCCAGTCCTAAATGGAGTTGAATCACATGCACTTTCTGGTCCTATAAGCAAGAGTTGTTTTCTGGTAAGGAAAGTCACTATTGCACTCCTATTGCCATATACAGTGCAAATAGCACTCGAGTCTGTTCCCAGCAAGTACAGTGTATCGGACTGAAGAGGAGCTACTGTTCTTGTCAGTTTCCTAAGCAGAGATGAGCTAGATATGGCCCGTGTGTAGGAAGCACAGCTCTTTTGTTCTGAGCAAGCTCACTGTTCTGGCCCTATAGGAAACACAGTAGAGTAGAAGAGTGCTCTTTTCTCTAAATCAGATTGTGTATCTTGTAAGGCTAGCTAGCGTTTGTTTCCCAGTCCTAAATGGTGTTGAAACACATGCAGTTTCTGGTCCTACGAGCAAGAGTTGTTTTATGGTAAGAATAGTCACTATTGTGCTTCCATTGCCATACACAGGACAAATAGCGCTGGCGTCTGTTCCCAGCAAGTACCGTGTATTCGACTAAAGGGGATCTACTGTTCTTGTCAGGTTCCTAAGCAGAGTTGAACTAGATATGGTGGTGTGTGTAGGAAGCATAGTTATTATGTTCTGAGCAAGCTCACTGTTCTGGCCCTATAGGAAACACAGTAGAGTAGAAGAGTGCTCTTTTCACTAAAGCAGAGTGTGTTTCTTGTAAGGCAAGCTAGCGTTTGTTTCCTAGTCCTAAATGGAGTTGAATCACATGCAGTTTCTGGTCCTACAAGCAAGAGTTTTTTTCTGGTAAGGAATGTCACTATTGTGCTCCCATTGCCATACACAGTGCAAATAGCACTGGCGTCTGTTCCCAGCAAGTACAGTGTTGGCCTGAAGAGGAGCTACTGTTCTTGTCAGGTTCCTAAGCAGAGTTGAACTAGATATGCCCCGTGTGTGTAGGAAGCACAGTTCTTTTGTTCTGAGCAAGCTCACTGTTCTTGCCCTATAGGAAACACAGTAGAGTAGAAGAGTGCTCTTTTCTCTAAAGCAGAGTGTGTTTCTTCTAAGGCGAGCTAGCATTTGTTTCCAAGTCCTAAATGGAGTTGAAACACATGCAATTTCTGGTCCTACGAGCAAGAGTTGTTTTATGGTAAGAATCGTCACTATTGCGCTGCCATTGCCATACACAGGACAAATAGCACTGGCGTCTGTTCCCAGCAAGTACAGTGTATTGGACTGAAGAGGAGCTACTGTTCTTTTCAGGTTCCTAAGCAGAGTTGAACTAGATATGGCCCGTGTGTGTAGGAAGCACAGTTATTATGTTCTGAGCAAGCTCACTGTTCTTGCCCTATAGGAAACACAGTAGAGTAAAAGAGTGCTCTTTTCTCAAAAGCAGGGTGTGTTTCTTGTAATGCAAGCTAGCGTTTGTTTCCAGTCCTAAATGGAGTTGAATCACATGCAGTTTCTGGTCCTATGAGCAAGAGTTGTTTTTGGAAGACGAGTCACTATTTGCTCCAATTTCCCTACACAGTGCAAATAGCACTCGCGTCTGTTCCCAGCAAGTACAGTGTATTGGACTGAAGAGGATCTACTGTTCTTGTCAGTTTCCTAAGTAGAGTTGAACTAGATATGGCCCATGTGTGTAGGAAGCACAGTTCTTTTGTTCTGAGCAAGCTCACAGTTTGGACCCCGTAGGAAACACAGTAGAGTAGAAGAGTGCTCTTTTCTCAAAAGCAGACTGTGTTTCTTGTAAGGCGAGCTAGCGTTTGTTTCCCAGTCCTAAATGGAGTTGAATCACATGCCGTTTCTGGTCCTATGAGCAAGAGTTGTTTTCTGGTAAGGAAAGTCACTATTGCACTCCCATTGCCATACACAGTGCAAATATCACTCGCGTCTGTTCCCAGCAAGTACAGTGTATCGGACTGAAGAGGAGCTACTGTTCTTGTCAGTTTCCTAAGCAGAGTTGAACTAGATATGGCCCGTGTGTAGGAAGCACAGTTCTTTTGTTCTGAGCAAACTTACTGTTCGGACCCCATAGGAAACACAGTAGAGTAGAAGAGTGCTCTTTTCTCAAAAGCAGACTGTGTTTCTTGTAAGGCGAGCTAGCGTTTGTTTCCCAGTCCTAAATGGAGTTGAATCACATGCAGTTTCTGGTCCTACGAGCAAGAGTTGTTTTATGGTAAGAATAGTCACTATTGCGCTGCCATTGCCATACACAGGACAAATAGCACTGGCGTCTGTTCCCAGCAAGTACAGTGTATTGGACTAAAGGGCATCTACTGTTCTTGTCAGGTTCCTAAGCAGAGTTGAACTAGATATGGCCCGTGTGTGTAGGAAGCACAGTTATTATGTTCTGAGCAAGCTCACTGTTCTGGCCCTAAAGGAAACACAGTAGAGTAGAAGAGTGCTCTTTTCTCAAAAGCAGAGTATGTTTCTTGTAAGGCAAGCTAGCGTTTGTTTACCAGTCCTAAATGGAGTTGAGTCACATGCAGTTTTTTGTCCTACGAGCAAGAGTTGTTTTCTGGTAAGACGAGTCACTATTGTGCTCCCATTACCATACACCATGCAAATAGCACTCGCGTCTGTTCCCAGCAAGTACAGTGTATTGGACTGAATAGGATCTACTGTTCTTTTCAGTTTCCTAAGCAGAGGTGAACTAGATATGGCCCATGTGTGTAGGAAGCACAGTTCTTTTGTTCTGAGCAAACTTATTGTTCGGACCCCATAGGAAACACAGTAGAGTAGAAGAGTGTTCTTTTCTCAAAAGCAGAGTGTGTTTCATGTAAGGCGAGGTAGCGTTTGTTTCCCAGTCCTAAATGGAGTTGAATCACATGCAGTTTCTGGTCCTATGAGCCAGAGTTGTTTTCTGGTAAAGAAAGTCAATATTGCAATCCTTTTGCCATACACAGTGCAAATAGCACTGACATCTGTTCACAGCAAGTACAGTGTATCGGACTGAAGAGGAGCTACTGTTCTTGTCAGTTTCCTAAGCAGAGTTGAACTAGATATGGGCCGTGTGTGTAGGAAGCTCAGTTCTTATGTTCTGAGCAAGCTCACTGTTCTGGCGCTATAGGAAACACAGTAGAGTAGAAGAGTGTTCTTTTCTCTAAAGCAGAGTGTGTTTCTAGTAAGGCGAGCTAGAGTTTGTTTCCCAGTCCTAAATGTAGTTGAGTCACATGCAGTTTTTTGTCCTATGAGCAAGAGATGTTTTCTGGTAAGAAGAGTCACTATTGTGCTCCCATTGCCATACACAGTGCAAATAGCACTCGCGTCTGTTCCCAGCAAGTACAGTGTATTGGACTGAATAGGATCTACTGTTCTTTTCAGTTTCCTAAGCAGAGTTGAACTAGATATGGTCCATGTGTGTAGGAAGCACAGTTCTTTTGTTCTGAGCAAGCTCACTGTTTGGACCCCATAGGAAACACAGTAGAGTAGAGGAGTGCTCTTTTCTCAAAAGCAGAGTGTGTTTCATGTAAGGCGAGCTAGCATTTGTTTCCCAGTCCTAAATGGAGTTGAATCACATGCACTTTCTGGTCCTACGAGCAAGAGTTGTTTTCTGGTGAGGAAAGTCACTATTGCACTCCCATTGCCATATACAGTGCAAATAGCCCTCGCGTCTGTTCGCAGCAAGTACAGTATATCGGACTGAAGAGGAGCTACTGTTCTTGTCAGTTTCCTAAGCAGAGTTGAACAAGATATGGCCCGTGTGTATGAAGCACAGTTCTTTTGTTCTGAGCAAGCTCACTGTTTGGACCCCATAGGAAACACAGTAGACTAGAAGAGTGCTCCTTTATCTAAAGCAGAGTGTTTTTCTTGTAAGGCGAGCTAGCGTTTGTTTCCCAGTCCTAAATGGAGTTGAATCCCATGCAGTTTCTGGTACTATGAGCAAGAGTTGTTTTCTGGTAAGGAAAGTCACTATTGCGCTGCCATTGCCATACACAGGACAAATAGCACTGGCGTCTGTTGCTAGCAAGTACAGTGTATTGGAATGAAGAGGATCTACTGTTCTTGTCAGGTTCCTAAGCAGACTTGAACAAGATATGGCCGTGTGTGTAGGAAGCACAATTTTTTTTGTTCTGAGCAAGCTCACTGTTTGGACCCCATAGGAATCACAGTAGAGTAGAGGAGTGCTCTTTTCTCAAAAGCAGAGTGTGTTTCATGTAACGCGAGCTAGATTTGTTTCCCAGTCCTAAATGGAGTTGAATCACATGCACTTTCTGGTCCTACAAGCAAGAGTTGTTTTCTTGTAAGGATAGTCACTATTGCACTCCCATTGCCATATACAGTGCAAATAGCCCTCGCGTCTGTTCGCAGCAAGTACAGTATATCGGACTGAAGAGGAGCTACTGTTCTTGTCAGTTTCCTAAGCAGAGTTGAACAAGATATGGCCCGTGTGTATGAAGCACAGTTCTTTTGTTCTGAGCAAGCTCACTCTTCTGGCCCTATAGGAAAAACAGTAGAGTAGAAGAGTGCTCTTTTCTCTAAAGCAGAGTGTGTTTCTTGTAAGGCGAGCTTGCGTTTGTTTCCCAGTCCTAAATGGAGTTGAATCACATGCAGTTTCTGGTCCTACGAGCAAGAGTTGTTTTCTGGTAAGGAAAGTCACTATTGCACTGCCATTGCCATACACAGTGCAAATAGCACTCCCGTCTGTTCCTAGCAAGTACAGTGTATTGGACTGAAGAGGAGCTACTGTTCTTCTCAGTTTCCTAACCAGAGTTGAACTAGATATGCCCTGTGTGTGTAGGAAGCACAGTTCTTTTGTTCTGAGCAAGCTCACTGTTCTAGCCCTATGGGAAACACAGTAGAGTAGAAGAGTGTTCTTTTCTCAAAAGCAGAGTGTGTTTCTCGTAAGGCAAGCTAGAGTTTGTTTCCCAGTCCTAAATGTAGTTGAGTCACATGCAGTTTTTTGTCCTACGAGCAAGAGTTGTTTTCTGTTAAGACGAGTCACTATTGTGCTCCCATTGCCATACACAGTGCAAATAGCACTCACGTCTGTTCCCAGCAAGTACAGTGTATTGGACTGAATAGGATCTACTGTTCTTTTCAGTTTCCTAAGCAGAGGTGCACTAGATATGCTCCATGTGTGTAGGAAGCACAGTTCTTTTTTTGTGAGCAAGCTCACTGTTCGGACCCCATAGGAAACACAGTAGAGTAGAAGAGTGCTCTTTTCTCAAAAGCAGAGTGTGTTTCATGTAAGGCGAGGTAGCGTTTGTTTCCCAGTCCTAAATGGAGTTGAATCACATGCAGTTTCTGGTCCTATGAGCAAGAGTTGTTTTCTGGTAAGGAAAGTCACTATTGCACTCCCATTGCCATACACAGTGCAAATAGCACTGGCGTCTGTTCCCAACAAGTACAGTGTATCGGACTGAAGAGGAGCTACTGTTCTTGTCAATTTCCTAAGCAAGGTTGAACTAGATATGGCCCGTGTGTGTAGGAAACTCAGTTCTTATGTTCTGAGCAAGCTCACTGTTCTGGCCTTATAGGAAACACAGTAGAGTAGAAGAGTGCTCTTTTCTCTAAAGCAGAGTGTGTTTCTTATAGGGCAAGCTAGCGTTTGTTTCCTAGTCCTAAATGGAGTTGAATCACATGCAGTTTCTGGTCCTACGAACAAGAGTTGTTTTCTGGTAAGGAAAGTCACTATTGCGCTCCCATTGCCATACACAGTGCAAATAGCACTCGCGTCTGTTCCCAGCATGTACAGTGTTGGACTGAAGAGGAGCTACTGTTCTTGTCAGGTTCCTAATCAGAGTTGAACTACATATGGTCCGTGTGTGTAAGAAGCACAGTTCTTTTGTTCTGAGCAAGCTCACTGTTTGGACCCCATAGGAAACACAGTAGACTAGAAGAGTGCTCCTTTCTCTAAAGCAGAGTGTGTTTCTGGTAAGGCGAGCTAGCGTTTGTTTCCCAGTCCTAAATGGAGTTGAATCCCATGCAGTTTCTGGTACTATGAGCAAGAGTTGTTTTCTGGTAAGGAAAGTCACTATTGCGCTGCCATTGCCATACACAGGACAAATAGCACTGGCGTCTGTTGCCAGCAAGTACAGTGTATTGGACTGAAGAGGATCTACTGTTCTTGTCAGGTTCCTAAGCAGACTTGAACTAGACATGGCCGTGTGTGTAGGAAGCACAATTTTTTTTGTTCTGAGCAAGCTCACTATTTGGACCCCATAGGAAACACAGTAGAGTAGAAGAGTGCTCTTTTCTCAAAAGCAGACGGTGTTTCTTGTAAGGCGAGATAGCGTTTGTTTCCCAGTCCTAAATGGAGTTGAATCACATGCAGTTTCTGGTCCTAAGAGCAAGAGTTGTTTTCTGGTAAGGAAAGTCACTATTGTGCTCCCATTGCCATACACAGTGCAAATAGCACTCCCGTCTGTTCCTAGCAAGTACAGTGTACTGGACTGAAGAGAAGCTACTGTTCTTCTCAGTTTCCTAACCAGAGTTGAACTAGATATGCCCCGTGTGTAGGAAGCACAGTTCTTTTGTTCTGAGCAAGCTCACTGTTCTAGCCCTATGGGAAACACAGTAGAGTAGAAGAGTGTTCTTTTCTCAAAAGCAGAGTGTGTTTCTTGTAAGGCGAGCTAGAGATTGTTTCCCAGTCCTAAATGTAGTTGAGTCACATGCAGTTTTTTGTCCTAGAGCAAGAGTTGTTTTCTGGTAAGGAAAGTCACTATTGTGCTCCCATTGCCATACACAGTGCAAATAGCACTCGCGTCTGTTCCCAGCAAGTACAGTGTATCGGACTGAAGAGGAGCTACTGTTCTTGTCAGTTTCCTAAGCAGAGGTGAACTAGATATGGCCCGTGTGTAGGAAGCACAGTTCTTTTGTTCTGAGCAAGCTCACTGTTCTGGCCCTATAGGAAACACAGTAGAGTAGAAGAGTGCTCTTTTCCCTAAAGCAGAGTGTGTTTCTTGTAAGGCGAGCTAGCGTTTGTTTCCCAGTTCTAAATGAAGTTGAAACACATGCAGTTTCTGGTCCAACGAGCAAGAGTTTTTTTATGGTAAGTATAGTCACTCTTGTGCTGCCATTGCCATACACCGGACAAATAGCACTGGCGTCTGTTCCCAGCAAGTACAGTGTATTGGACTAAAGGGGATCTACTGTTCTTGTCAGGTTCCTAAGCAGAGTTGAACTAGATATGGCCCGTGTGTGTAGGAAGCACAGTTATTATGTTCTGAGCAAGCTCACACTTCTGGCCCTATAGGAAACACAGTAGAGTAGAATAGTGCTCTTTTCTCAAAAGTAGAGTGTGTTTCTCGTAAGGCAAGCTAGCGTTTTTTTCCCAGTCCTAAATGGAGTTGAATCACATGCAGTTTCTGGTCCTACGAGCAAGAGTTGTTTTCTGGTAAGGAAAGTCGCTTTTGCGCTCCCATTGCCATACACAGTACAAATAGCACTCGCGTCTGATCCCAGCAAATACAGTGTATCGGACTGAAGAGGAGCTACTGTTCTTCTCAGTTTCCTAAGCAGAGTTGAACTAGATATGGTCCGTGTGTGTAGGAAGCACAGTTCTTTTGTTCTGAGCAATCTCACTGTTCTGGCCCTATGGGAAACACAGTAGAGTAGAAGAGTGCTCTTTTCTCAAAAGCAGAGTGTGTTTCTTGTAAGGCGAGCTACTGTTTGTTTCCCAGTCGTAAATGGAGTTGAGTCACATGCAGTTTTTTGTCCTACGAGCAAGAGTTGTTTTCTGGTAAGACGAGTCACTATTGTACTCCCATTGCCCTACACAGTGCAAATAGCACTCGCGTCTGTTCCCAGCAAGTACAGTGTATTGGACTGAATAGGAACTACTGTTCTTTTCAGTTTCCTAAGCAGAGGTGCACTAGATATGGCCCATTGTGTAGGAAGCACAGTTCTTTTGTTCTGAGCAAGCTCACTGTTCGGACCCCATAGGAAACACAGTAGAGTAGAAGAGTGCTCTTTTCTCAAAAGCAGAGTGTGTTCCATGTAAGGCGAGGTAGCGTTTGTTTCCCAGTCCTAAATGGAGTTGAATCACATGCAGTTTCTGGTCCTATGAGCAAGAGTTGTTTTCTGGTAAGGAAAGTCACTATTGCACTCCCATTGCCATACACAGTGCAAATAGCACTGGCGTCTGTTCCCAGCAAGTACAGTGTATCGGACTGAAGAGGAGCTACTGTTCTTGTCAATTTCCTAAGCAGAGTTGAACTAGATATGGCCCGTGTGTGTAGGAAGCTCAGTTCTTATGTTCTGAGCAAGCTCACTGTTCTGGCCCTATGGGAAACACAGTAGAGTAGAAGAGTGCTCTTTTCTCAAAAGCAGAGTGTGTTTCTTGTAAGGCGAGCTAGAGTTTGTTTCCCAGTCCTAAATGTAGTTGAGTCACATGCAGTTTTTTGTCCTATGAGCAAGAGTTGTTTTCTAGTGTGACGAGTCACTATTGTGCTCCAATTGCCCTACACAGTGCAAATAGCACTCACGTCTGTTCCCAGCAAGTACAGTGTATTGGACTGAAGGGGATCTACTGTTCTTTCCAGTTTCCTAAGCCGAGTTGAACTAGATATGGCCCATATGTGTAGGAAGCACATTTCTTTTGTTCTGAGCAAGCTCACTGTTTGGAGCCCATAGGAAACACAGTAGAGAAGAAGAGTGCTCTTTTCGCAAAAGCAGAGTGTGTTTCATGTAAGGGGAGCTAGCATTTGTTTCCCAGTCCTAAATGGAGTTGAATCACATGCACTTTCTGGTCCTATGAGCAAGAGTTGTTTTCTGGTAAGACGAGTTACTATTGTGCTCCAATTGCCCTACACAGTGCAAATAGCACTCGCATCTGATCCCAGCAAGTACAGTGTATCGGACTAAAGAGGAGCTACCGTTCTTGTCAGTTTCCTAAGCAGAGTTGAACTAGATATGGCCCTTGTGTTCACGAAGCACAGTTCTTTTGTTCTGAGCAAGCTCACCGTTCTGGCCCTATGGGATACTCAGTAGAGTAGAAGAGCGCTCTTTTCTCAAAAGCAGAGTGTGTTTCTTGTAAGGCGAGCTAGAGTTTGTTTCCCCGTCATAAATGGAGTTGAGTCACATGCAGTTTTTTGTCCTACAAGCAAGAGTTGTTTTCTAGTAAGACGAGTCACTATTGTGCTCCCATTGCCATACACAGTGCAAATAGCACTCGTGTCTGTTCCCAGCAAGTACAGCGTATTGGACTGAAGAGGATCTACTGTTCTTTTCAGTTTCCTAAGCAGAGGTGAACTAGATATGGCCCATGTGTGTAGGAAGCACAGTTCTTTTGTTTTGAGCAAGCTCACTGTTCGGACCCCATAGGAAACACATTAGAGTAGAAGAGTGCTCTTTTCTCAAAAGCAGAGTGTGTTTCATGTAAGGCGAGCTAGCATTTGTTTCCCAGTCCTAAATGGAGTTGAATCACATGCACTTTCTGGTCCTATAAGCAAGAGTTGTTTTCTGGTAAGGAAAGTCACTATTGCACTCCTATTGCCATATACAGTGCAAATAGCACTCGAGTCTGTTCCCAGCAAGTACAGTGTATCGGACTGAAGAGGAGCTACTGTTCTTGTCAGTTTCCTAAGCAGAGATGAGCTAGATATGGCCCGTGTGTAGGAAGCACAGCTCTTTTGTTCTGAGCAAGCTCACTGTTCTGGCCCTATAGGAAACACAGTAGAGTAGAAGAGTGCTCTTTTCTCTAAATCAGATTGTGTATCTTGTAAGGCTAGCTAGCGTTTGTTTCCCAGTCCTAAATGGTGTTGAAACACATGCAGTTTCTGGTCCTACGAGCAAGAGTTGTTTTATGGTAAGAATAGTCACTATTGTGCTTCCATTGCCATACACAGGACAAATAGCGCTGGCGTCTGTTCCCAGCAAGTACCGTGTATTCGACTAAAGGGGATCTACTGTTCTTGTCAGGTTCCTAAGCAGAGTTGAACTAGATATGGTGGTGTGTGTAGGAAGCATAGTTATTATGTTCTGAGCAAGCTCACTGTTCTGGCCCTATAGGAAACACAGTAGAGTAGAAGAGTGCTCTTTTCACTAAAGCAGAGTGTGTTTCTTGTAAGGCAAGCTAGCGTTTGTTTCCTAGTCCTAAATGGAGTTGAATCACATGCAGTTTCTGGTCCTACAAGCAAGAGTTTTTTTCTGGTAAGGAATGTCACTATTGTGCTCCCATTGCCATACACAGTGCAAATAGCACTGGCGTCTGTTCCCAGCAAGTACAGTGTTGGCCTGAAGAGGAGCTACTGTTCTTGTCAGGTTCCTAAGCAGAGTTGAACTAGATATGCCCCGTGTGTGTAGGAAGCACAGTTCTTTTGTTCTGAGCAAGCTCACTGTTCTTGCCCTATAGGAAACACAGTAGAGTAGAAGAGTGCTCTTTTCTCTAAAGCAGAGTGTGTTTCTTCTAAGGCGAGCTAGCATTTGTTTCCAAGGCCTAAATGGAGTTGAAACACATGCAATTTCTGGTCCTACGAGCAAGAGTTGTTTTATGGTAAGAATCGTCACTATTGTGCTGCCATTGCCATACACAGGACAAATAGCACTGGCGTCTGTTCCCAGCAAGTACAGTGTATTGGACTGAAGAGGAGCTACTGTTCTTTTCAGGTTCCTAAGCAGAGTTGAACTAGATATGGCCCGTGTGTGTAGGAAGCACAGTTATTATGTTCTGAGCAAGCTCACTGTTCTTGCCCTATAGGAAACACAGTAGAGTAAAAGAGTGCTCTTTTCTCAAAAGCAGGGTGTGTTTCTTGTAATGCAAGCTAGCGTTTGTTTCCAGTCCTAAATGGAGTTGAATCACATGCAGTTTCTGGTCCTATGAGCAAGAGTTGTTTTTGGAAGACGAGTCACTATTTGCTCCAATTTCCCTACACAGTGCAAATAGCACTCGCGTCTGTTCCCAGCAAGTACAGTGTATTGGACTGAAGAGGATCTACTGTTCTTGTCAGTTTCCTAAGTAGAGTTGAACTAGATATGGCCCATGTGTGTAGGAAGCACAGTTCTTTTGTTCTGAGCAAGCTCACAGTTTGGACCCCATAGGAAACACAGTAGAGTAGAAGAGTGCTCTTTTCTCAAAAGCAGACTGTGTTTCTTGTAAGGCGAGCTAGCGTTTGTTTCCCAGTCCTAAATGGAGTTGAATCACATGCCGTTTCTGGTCCTATGAGCAAGAGTTGTTTTCTGGTAAGGAAAGTCACTATTGCACTCCCATTGCCATACACAGTGCAAATATCACTCGCGTCTGTTCCCAGCAAGTACAGTGTATCGGACTGAAGAGGAGCTACTGTTCTTGTCAGTTTCCTAAGCAGAGTTGAACTAGATATGGCCCGTGTGTAGGAAGCACAGTTCTTTTGTTCTGAGCAAACTTACTGTTCGGACCCCATAGGAAACACAGTAGAGTAGAAGAGTGCTCTTTTCTCAAAAGCAGACTGTGTTTCTTGTAAGGCGAGCTAGCGTTTGTTTCCCAGTCCTAAATGGAGTTGAATCACATGCAGTTTCTGGTCCTACGAGCAAGAGTTGTTTTATGGTAAGAATAGTCACTATTGCGCTGCCATTGCCATACACAGGACAAATAGCACTGGCGTCTGTTCCCAGCAAGTACAGTGTATTGGACTAAAGGGCATCTACTGTTCTTGTCAGGTTCCTAAGCAGAGTTGAACTAGATATGGCCCGTGTGTGTAGGAAGCACAGTTATTATGTTCTGAGCAAGCTCACTGTTCTGGCCCTAAAGGAAACACAGTAGAGTAGAAGAGTGCTCTTTTCTCAAAAGCAGAGTATGTTTCTTGTAAGGCAAGCTAGCGTTTGTTTACCAGTCCTAAATGGAGTTGAGTCACATGCAGTTTTTTGTCCTACGAGCAAGAGTTGTTTTCTGGTAAGACGAGTCACTATTGTGCTCCCATTACCATACACCATGCAAATAGCACTCGCGTCTGTTCCCAGCAAGTACAGTGTATTGGACTGAATAGGATCTACTGTTCTTTTCAGTTTCCTAAGCAGAGGTGAACTAGATATGGCCCATGTGTGTAGGAAGCACAGTTCTTTTGTTCTGAGCAAACTTATTGTTCGGACCCCATAGGAAACACAGTAGAGTAGAAGAGTGTTCTTTTCTCAAAAGCAGAGTGTGTTTCATGTAAGGCGAGGTAGCGTTTGTTTCCCAGTCCTAAATGGAGTTGAATCACACGCAGTTTCTGGTCCTATGAGCCAGAGTTGTTTTCTGGTAAAGAAAGTCAATATTGCAATCCTTTTGCCATACACAGTGCAAATAGCACTGACATCTGTTCACAGCAAGTACAGTGTATCGGACTGAAGAGGAGCTACTGTTCTTGTCAGTTTCCTAAGCAGAGTTGAACTAGATATGGGCCGTGTGTGTAGGAAGCTCAGTTCTTATGTTCTGAGCAAGCTCACTGTTCTGGCGCTATAGGAAACACAGTAGAGTAGAAGAGTGTTCTTTTCTCTAAAGCAGAGTGTGTTTCTAGTAAGGCGAGCTAGATTTGTTTCCCAGTCCTAAATGTAGTTGAGTCACATGCAGTTTTTTGTCCTATGAGCAAGAGATGTTTTCTGGTAAGAAGAGTCACTATTGTGCTCCCATTGCCATACACAGTGCAAATAGCACTCGCGTCTGTTCCCAGCAAGTACAGTGTATTGGACTGAATAGGATCTACTGTTCTTTTCAGTTTCCTAAGCAGAGTTGAACTAGATATGGTCCATGTGTGTAGGAAGCACAGTTCTTTTGTTCTGAGCAAGCTCACTGTTTGGACCCCATAGGAAACACAGTAGAGTAGAGGAGTGCTCTTTTCTCAAAAGCAGAGTGTGTTTCATGTAAGGCGAGCTAGCATTTGTTTCCCAGTCCTAAATGGAGTTGAATCACATGCACTTTCTGGTCCTACGAGCAAGAGTTGTTTTCTGGTGAGGAAAGTCACTATTGCACTCCCATTGCCATATACAGTGCAAATAGCCCTCGCGTCTGTTCGCAGCAAGTACAGTATATCGGACTGAAGAGGAGCTACTGTTCTTGTCAGTTTCCTAAGCAGAGTTGAACAAGATATGGCCCGTGTGTATGAAGCACAGTTCTTTTGTTCTGAGCAAGCTCACTGTTTGGACCCCATAGGAAACACAGTAGACTAGAAGAGTGCTCCTTTATCTAAAGCAGAGTGTTTTTCTTGTAAGGCGAGCTAGCGTTTGTTTCCCAGTCCTAAATGGAGTTGAATCCCATGCAGTTTCTGGTACTATGAGCAAGAGTTGTTTTCTGGTAAGGAAAGTCACTATTGCGCTGCCATTGCCATACACAGGACAAATAGCACTGGCGTCTGTTGCTAGCAAGTACAGTGTATTGGAATGAAGAGGATCTACTGTTCTTGTCAGGTTCCTAAGCAGACTTGAACAAGATATGGCCGTGTGTGTAGGAAGCACAATTTTTTTTGTTCTGAGCAAGCTCACTGTTTGGACCCCATAGGAATCACAGTAGAGTAGAGGAGTGCTCTTTTCTCAAAAGCAGAGTGTGTTTCATGTAACGCGAGCTAGATTTGTTTCCCAGTCCTAAATGGAGTTGAATCACATGCACTTTCTGGTCCTACAAGCAAGAGTTGTTTTCTTGTAAGGATAGTCACTATTGCACTCCCATTGCCATATACAGTGCAAATAGCCCTCGCGTCTGTTCGCAGCAAGTACAGTATATCGGACTGAAGAGGAGCTACTGTTCTTGTCAGTTTCCTAAGCAGAGTTGAACAAGATATGGCCCGTGTGTATGAAGCACAGTTCTTTTGTTCTGAGCAAGCTCACTCTTCTGGCCCTATAGGAAAAACAGTAGAGTAGAAGAGTGCTCTTTTCTCTAAAGCAGAGTGTGTTTCTTGTAAGGCGAGCTTGCGTTTGTTTCCCAGTCCTAAATGGAGTTGAATCACATGCAGTTTCTGGTCCTACGAGCAAGAGTTGTTTTCTGGTAAGGAAAGTCACTATTGCACTGCCATTGCCATACACAGTGCAAATAGCACTCCCGTCTGTTCCTAGCAAGTACAGTGTATTGGACTGAAGAGGAGCTACTGTTCTTCTCAGTTTCCTAACCAGAGTTGAACTAGATATGCCCTGTGTGTGTAGGAAGCACAGTTCTTTTGTTCTGAGCAAGCTCACTGTTCTAGCCCTATGGGAAACACAGTAGAGTAGAAGAGTGTTCTTTTCTCAAAAGCAGAGTGTGTTTCTCGTAAGGCAAGCTAGAGTTTGTTTCCCAGTCCTAAATGTAGTTGAGTCACATGCAGTTTTTTGTCCTACGAGCAAGAGTTGTTTTCTGTTAAGACGAGTCACTATTGTGCTCCCATTGCCATACACAGTGCAAATAGCACTCACGTCTGTTCCCAGCAAGTACAGTGTATTGGACTGAATAGGATCTACTGTTCTTTTCAGTTTCCTAAGCAGAGGTGCACTAGATATGCTCCATGTGTGTAGGAAGCACAGTTCTTTTTTTGTGAGCAAGCTCACTGTTCGGACCCCATAGGAAACACAGTAGAGTAGAAGAGTGCTCTTTTCTCAAAAGCAGAGTGTGTTTCATGTAAGGCGAGGTAGCGTTTGTTTCCCAGTCCTAAATGGAGTTGAATCACATGCAGTTTCTGGTCCTATGAGCAAGAGTTGTTTTCTGGTAAGGAAAGTCACTATTGCACTCCCATTGCCATACACAGTGCAAATAGCACTGGCGTCTGTTCCCAACAAGTACAGTGTATCGGACTGAAGAGGAGCTACTGTTCTTGTCAATTTCCTAAGCAAGGTTGAACTAGATATGGCCCGTGTGTGTAGGAAACTCAGTTCTTATGTTCTGAGCAAGCTCACTGTTCTGGCCTTATAGGAAACACAGTAGAGTAGAAGAGTGCTCTTTTCTCTAAAGCAGAGTGTGTTTCTTATAGGGCAAGCTAGCGTTTGTTTCCTAGTCCTAAATGGAGTTGAATCACATGCAGTTTCTGGTCCTACGAACAAGAGTTGTTTTCTGGTAAGGAAAGTCACTATTGCGCTCCCATTGCCATACACAGTGCAAATAGCACTCGCGTCTGTTCCCAGCATGTACAGTGTTGGACTGAAGAGGAGCTACTGTTCTTGTCAGGTTCCTAATCAGAGTTGAACTACATATGGTCCGTGTGTGTAAGAAGCACAGTTCTTTTGTTCTGAGCAAGCTCACTGTTTGGACCCCATAGGAAACACAGTAGACTAGAAGAGTGCTCCTTTCTCTAAAGCAGAGTGTGTTTCTGGTAAGGCGAGCTAGCGTTTGTTTCCCAGTCCTAAATGGAGTTGAATCCCATGCAGTTTCTGGTACTATGAGCAAGAGTTGTTTTCTGGTAAGGAAAGTCACTATTGCGCTGCCATTGCCATACACAGGACAAATAGCACTGGCGTCTGTTGCCAGCAAGTACAGTGTATTGGACTGAAGAGGATCTACTGTTCTTGTCAGGTTCCTAAGCAGACTTGAACTAGACATGGCCGTGTGTGTAGGAAGCACAATTTTTTTTGTTCTGAGCAAGCTCACTATTTGGACCCCATAGGAAACACAGTAGAGTAGAAGAGTGCTCTTTTCTCAAAAGCAGACGGTGTTTCTTGTAAGGCGAGATAGCGTTTGTTTCCCAGTCCTAAATGGAGTTGAATCACATGCAGTTTCTGGTCCTAAGAGCAAGAGTTGTTTTCTGGTAAGGAAAGTCACTATTGTGCTCCCATTGCCATACACAGTGCAAATAGCACTCCCGTCTGTTCCTAGCAAGTACAGTGTACTGGACTGAAGAGAAGCTACTGTTCTTCTCAGTTTCCTAACCAGAGTTGAACTAGATATGCCCCGTGTGTGTAGGAAGCACAGTTCTTTTGTTCTGAGCAAGCTCACTGTTCTAGCCCTATGGGAAACACAGTAGAGTAGAAGAGTGTTCTTTTCTCAAAAGCAGAGTGTGTTTCTTGTAAGGCGAGCTAGAGATTGTTTCCCAGTCCTAAATGTAGTTGAGTCACATGCAGTTTTTTGTCCTAGAGCAAGAGTTGTTTTCTGGTAAGGAAAGTCACTATTGTGCTCCCATTGCCATACACAGTGCAAATAGCACTCGCGTCTGTTCCCAGCAAGTACAGTGTATCGGACTGAAGAGGAGCTACTGTTCTTGTCAGTTTCCTAAGCAGAGGTGAACTAGATATGGCCCGTGTGTAGGAAGCACAGTTCTTTTGTTCTGAGCAAGCTCACTGTTCTGGCCCTATAGGAAACACAGTAGAGTAGAAGAGTGCTCTTTTCCCTAAAGCAGAGTGTGTTTCTTGTAAGGCGAGCTAGCGTTTGTTTCCCAGTTCTAAATGAAGTTGAAACACATGCAGTTTCTGGTCCAACGAGCAAGAGTTTTTTTATGGTAAGTATAGTCACTCTTGTGCTGCCATTGCCATACACCGGACAAATAGCACTGGCGTCTGTTCCCAGCAAGTACAGTGTATTGGACTAAAGGGGATCTACTGTTCTTGTCAGGTTCCTAAGCAGAGTTGAACTAGATATGGCCCGTGTGTGTAGGAAGCACAGTTATTATGTTCTGAGCAAGCTCACACTTCTGGCCCTATAGGAAACACAGTAGAGTAGAATAGTGCTCTTTTCTCAAAAGTAGAGTGTGTTTCTCGTAAGGCAAGCTAGCGTTTTTTTCCCAGTCCTAAATGGAGTTGAATCACATGCAGTTTCTGGTCCTACGAGCAAGAGTTGTTTTCTGGTAAGGAAAGTCGCTTTTGCGCTCCCATTGCCATACACAGTACAAATAGCACTCGCGTCTGATCCCAGCAAATACAGTGTATCGGACTGAAGAGGAGCTACTGTTCTTCTCAGTTTCCTAAGCAGAGTTGAACTAGATATGGTCCGTGTGTGTAGGAAGCACAGTTCTTTTGTTCTGAGCAATCTCACTGTTCTGGCCCTATGGGAAACACAGTAGAGTAGAAGAGTGCTCTTTTCTCAAAAGCAGAGTGTGTTTCTTGTAAGGCGAGCTACTGTTTGTTTCCCAGTCGTAAATGGAGTTGAGTCACATGCAGTTTTTTGTCCTACGAGCAAGAGTTGTTTTCTGGTAAGACGAGTCACTATTGTACTCCCATTGCCCTACACAGTGCAAATAGCACTCGCGTCTGTTCCCAGCAAGTACAGTGTATTGGACTGAATAGGAACTACTGTTCTTTTCAGTTTCCTAAGCAGAGGTGCACTAGATATGGCCCATTGTGTAGGAAGCACAGTTCTTTTGTTCTGAGCAAGCTCACTGTTCGGACCCCATAGGAAACACAGTAGAGTAGAAGAGTGCTCTTTTCTCAAAAGCAGAGTGTGTTCCATGTAAGGCGAGGTAGCGTTTGTTTCCCAGTCCTAAATGGAGTTGAATCACATGCAGTTTCTGGTCCTATGAGCAAGAGTTGTTTTCTGGTAAGGAAAGTCACTATTGCACTCCCATTGCCATACACAGTGCAAATAGCACTGGCGTCTGTTCCCAGCAAGTACAGTGTATCGGACTGAAGAGGAGCTACTGTTCTTGTCAATTTCCTAAGCAGAGTTGAACTAGATATGGCCCGTGTGTGTAGGAAGCTCAGTTCTTATGTTCTGAGCAAGCTCACTGTTCTGGCCCTATAGGAAACACAGTAGAGTAGAAGAGTGCTCTTTTCTCTAAAGCAGAGTGTGTTTATTTTAGGGCAAGCTAGCGTTTGTTTCCTAGTCCTAAATGGAGTTGAATCACATGCAGTTTCTGGTCCTACGAACAAGAGTTGTTTTCTGGTAAGGAAAGTCACTATTGCGCTCCCATTGCCATACACAGTGCAAATAGCACTCGCGTCTGTTCCCAGCAAGTACAGTGTTGGACTGAAGAGGAGCTACTGTTCTTGTCAGGTTCCTAATCAGAGTTGAACTACATATGGTCCGTGTGTGTAGGAAGCACAGTTCTTTTGTTCTGAGCAAGCTCACTGTTTGGACACCATAGGAAACACAGTAGACTAGAAGAGTGCTCCTTTCTCTAAAGCAGAGTGTGTTTCTTGTAAGGCGAGCTAGTGTTTGTTTCCCAGTGCTAAATGGAGTTGAATCCCATGCAGTTTCTGGTACTATGAGCAAGAGTTGTTTTCTGGTAAGGAAAGTCACTATTGCGCTGCCATTGCCATACACAGGACAAATAGCGTTGGCGTCTGTTGCCAGCAAGTACAGTGTACTGGACTGAAGAGGAGCTACTGTTCTTCTCAGTTTCCTAACCAGAGTTGAACTAGATATGCCCCGTGTGTGTAGGAAGCACAGTTCTTTTGTTCTGAGCAAGCTCACTGTTCTAGCCATATGGGAAACACAGTAGAGTAGAAGAGTGTTCTTTTCTCAAAAGCAGAGTGTGTTTCTTGTAAGGCGAGCTAGAGTTTGTTTCCCAGTCCTAAATGTAGTTGAGTCACATGCAGTTTTTTGTCCTATGAGCAAGAGTTGTTTTCTGGTAAGACGAGTCACTATTGTGCTCCAATTGCCCTACACAGTGCAAATAGCACTCGTGTCTGTTCCCAGCAAGTACAGTGTATTATACTGAATAGGATCTACTGTTCTTTTCAGTTTCCTAAGCAGAGTTGAACTAGATATGCCCCGTGTGTGTAGGAAGCACAGTTCTTTTGTTCTGAGCAAGCTCACTGTTCTGGCCCTATGGGAAACACAGTAGAGTAGAAGAGTGTTCTTTTATCAAAAGCAGAGTGTGTTTCTTTTAAGGCGAGCTAGAGTTTGTTTCCCAGTCCTAAATGGAGTTGAATCACATGCACTTTCTGGTCCTACGAGCAAGAGTTGTTTTCTGGTAAGGAAAGTCCCTATTGCACTCCTATTGCCATATACAGTGCAAATAGCACTCGCGTCTGTTCCCAGCAAGTACAGTGTATCGGACTGAAGAGGAGCTACTGTTCTTGTCAGTTTCCTAAGCAGAGGTGAACTAGATATGGCCCGTGTGTAGGAAGCACAGTTCTTTTGTTCTGAGCAAGCTCACTGTTCTGGCCCTATAGGAAACACAGTAGAGTAGAAGAGTGCTCTTTTCTCTAAAGCAGAGTGTGTTTCTTGTAAGGCGAGCTAGCGTTTGTTTCCCAGTTCTAAATGAAGTTGAAACACATGCAGTTTCTGGTCCAACGAGCAAGAGTTTTTTTATGGTAAGTATAGTCACTTTTGTGCTGCCATTGCCATACACCGGACAAATAGCACTGGCGTCTGTTCCCAGCAAGTACAGTGTATTGGACTAAAGGGGATCTACTGTTCTTGTCAGGTTCCTAAGCAGAGTTGAACTAGATATGGCCCGTGTGTGTAGGAAGCACAGTTATTATGTTGTGAGCAAGCTCACTCTTCTGGCCCTATAGGAAACACAGTAGAGTAGAAGAGTGCTCTTTTCTCAAAAGCAGAGTGTGTTTCTTGTAAGGCGAGCTACTGTTTGTTTCCCAGTCCTAAATGGATTTGAGTCACATGCAGTTTTTTGTCCTACGAGCAAGAGTTGTTTTCTGGTAAGACGAGTCACTATTGTACTCCCATTGCCATACACAGTGCAAATAGCACTCGCGTCTGTTCCCAGCAAGTACAGTGTATTGGACTGAATAGGAACTACTGTTCTTTTCAGTTTCCTAAGCAGAGGTGCACTAGATATGGCCCATTGTGTAGGAAGCACAGTTCTTTTGTTCTGAGCAAGCTCACTGTTCGGACCCCATAGGAAACACAGTAGAGTAGAAGAGTGCTCTTTTCTCTAAAGCAGAGTGTGTTCCATGTAAGGCGAGGTAGCGTTTTTTTCCCAGTCCTAAATGGAGTTGATTCACATGCAGTTTCTGGTCCTATGAGCAAGAGTTGTTTTCTGGCAATGAAAGTCACTATTGCACTCCCATTGCCATTCACAGTGCAAATAGCACTGGCGTCTGTTCCCAGCAAATACAGTGTATCGGAATGAAGAGGAGCTACAGTTCTTGTCAATTTCCTAAGCAGAGTTGAACTAGATTTGGCCCGTGTGTGTAGGAAGCTCAGTTCTTATGTTCTGAGCAAGCTCACTGTTCTGGCCCTATAGGAAACACAGTAGAGTAGAAGAGTGCTCTTTTCTCTAAAGCAGAGTGTGTTTCTTTTAGGGCAAGCTAGCGTTTGTTTCCTAGTCCTAAATGGAGTTGAATCACATGCAGTTTCTGGTCCTACGAACAAGAGTTGTTTTCTGGTAAGGAAAGTCACTATTGCGCTCCCATTGCCATACACAGTGCAAATAGCACTCGCGTCTGTTCCCAGCAAGTACAGTGTTGGACTGAAGAGGAGCTACTGTTCTTGTCAGGTTCCTAATCAGAGTTGAACTACATATGGTCCGTGTGTGTAGGAAGCACAGTTCTTTTGTTCTGAGCAAGCTCACTGTTTGGACACCATAGGAAACACAGTAGACTAGAAGAGTGCTCCTTTCTCTAAAGCAGAGTGTGTTTCTTGTAAGGCGAGCTAGTGTTTGTTTCCCAGTGCTAAATGGAGTTGAATCCCATGCAGTTTCTGGTACTATGAGCAAGAGTTGTTTTCTGGTAAGGAAAGTCACTATTGCGCTGCCATTTCCATACACAGGACAAATAGCGTTGGCGTCTGTTGCCAGCAAGTACAGTGTACTGGACTGAAGAGGAGCTACTGTTCTTCTCAGTTTCCTAACCAGAGTTGAACTAGATATGCCCCGTGTGTGTAGGAAGCACAGTTCTTTTGTTCTGAGCAAGCTCACTGTTCTAGCCATATGGGAAACACAGTAGAGTAGAAGAGTGTTCTTTTCTCAAAAGCAGAGTGTGTTTCTTGTAAGGCGAGCTAGAGTTTGTTTCCCAGTCCTAAATGTAGTTGAGTCACATGCAGTTTTTTGTCCTATGAGCAAGAGTTGTTTTCTGGTAAGACGAGTCACTATTGTGCTCCAATTGCCCTACACAGTGCAAATAGCACTCGTGTCTGTTCCCAGCAAGTACAGTGTATTATACTGAATAGGATCTACTGTTCTTTTCAGTTTCCTAAGCAGAGTTGAACTAGATATGCCCCGTGTGTGTAGGAAGCACAGTTCTTTTGTTCTGAGCAAGCTCACTGTTCTGGCCCTATGGGAAACACAGTAGAGTAGAAGAGTGTTCTTTTATCAAAAGCAGAGTGTGTTTCTTTTAAGGCGAGCTAGAGTTTGTTTCCCAGTCCTAAATGGAGTTGAATCACATGCACTTTCTGGTCCTACGAGCAAGAGTTGTTTTCTGGTAAGGAAAGTCCCTATTGCACTCCTATTGCCATATACAGTGCAAATAGCACTCGCGTCTGTTCCCAGCAAGTACAGTGTATCGGACTGAAGAGGAGCTACTGTTCTTGTCAGTTTCCTAAGCAGAGGTGAACTAGATATGGCCCGTGTGTAGAAAGCACAGTTCTTTTGTTCTGAGCAAGCTCACTGTTCTGGCCCTATAGGAAACACAGTAGAGTAGAAGAGTGCTCTTTTCTCTAAAGCAGAGTGTGTTTCTTGTAAGGCGAGCTAGCGTTTGTTTCCCAGTTCTAAATGAAGTTGAAACACATGCAGTTTCTGGTCCAACGAGCAAGAGTTTTTTTATGGTAAGTATAGTCACTTTTGTGCTGCCATTGCCATACACCGGACAAATAGCACTGGCGTCTGTTCCCAGCAAGTACAGTGTATTGGACTAAAGGGGATCTACTGTTCTTGTCAGGTTCCTAAGCAGAGTTGAACTAGATATGGCCCGTGTGTGTAGGAAGCACAGTTATTATGTTGTGAGCAAGCTCACTCTTCTGGCCCTATAGGAAACACAGTAGAGTAGAAGAGTGCTCTTTTCTCAAAAGCAGAGTGTGTTTCTTGTAAGGCGAGCTACTGTTTGTTTCCCAGTCCTAAATGGATTTGAGTCACATGCAGTTTTTTGTCCTACGAGCAAGAGTTGTTTTCTGGTAAGACGAGTCACTATTGTACTCCCATTGCCATACACAGTGCAAATAGCACTCGCGTCTGTTCCCAGCAAGTACAGTGTATTGGACTGAATAGGAACTACTGTTCTTTTCAGTTTCCTAAGCAGAGGTGCACTAGATATGGCCCATTGTGTAGGAAGCACAGTTCTTTTGTTCTGAGCAAGCTCACTGTTCGGACCCCATAGGAAACACAGTAGAGTAGAAGAGTGCTCTTTTCTCTAAAGCAGAGTGTGTTCCATGTAAGGCGAGGTAGCGTTTTTTTCCCAGTCCTAAATGGAGTTGATTCACATGCAGTTTCTGGTCCTATGAGCAAGAGTTGTTTTCTGGCAAGGAAAGTCACTATTGCACTCCCATTGCCATTCACAGTGCAAATAGCACTGGCGTCTGTTCCCAGCAAATACAGTGTATCGGAATGAAGAGGAGCTACTGTTCTTGTCAATTTCCTAAGCAGAGTTGAACTAGATATGGCCCGTGTGTGTAGGAAGCTCAGTTCTTATGTTCTGAGCAAGCTCACTGTTCTGGCCCTATAGGAAACACAGTAGAGTAGAAGAGTGCTCTTTTCTCTAAAGCAGAGTGTGTTTCTTTTAGGGCAAGCTAGCGTTTGTTTCCTAGTCCTAAATGGAGTTGAATCACATGCAGTTTCTGGTCCTACGAACAAGAGTTGTTTTCTGGTAAGGAAAGTCACTATTGCGCTCCCATTGCCATACACAGTGCAAATAGCACTCGCGTCTGTTCCCAGCAAGTACAGTGTTGGACTGAAGAGGAGCTACTGTTCTTGTCAGGTTCCTAATCAGAGTTGAACTACATATGGTCCGTGTGTGTAGGAAGCACAGTTCTTTTGTTCTGAGCAAGCTCACTGTTTGGACACCATAGGAAACACAGTAGACTAGAAGAGTGCTCCTTTCTCTAAAGCAGAGTGTGTTTCTTGTAAGGCGAGCTAGTGTTTGTTTCCCAGTGCTAAATGGAGTTGAATCCCATGCAGTTTCTGGTACTATGAGCAAGAGTTGTTTTCTGGTAAGGAAAGTCACTATTGCGCTGCCATTGCCATACACAGGACAAATAGCGTTGGCGATTGTTGCCAGCAAGTACAGTGTACTGGACTGAAGAGGAGCTACTGTTCTTCTCAGTTTCCTAACCAGAGTTGAACTAGATATGCCCCGTGTGTGTAGGAAGCACAGTTCTTTTGTTCTGAGCAAGCTCACTGTTCTAGCCATATGGGAAACACAGTAGAGTAGAAGAGTGTTCTTTTCTCAAAAGCAGAGTGTGTTTCTTGTAAGGCGAGCTAGAGTTTGTTTCCCAGTCCTAAATGTAGTTGAGTCACATGCAGTTTTTTGTCCTATGAGCAAGAGTTGTTTTCTGGTAAGACGAGTCACTATTGTGCTCCAATTGCTCTACACAGTGCAAATAGCACTCGCGTCTGTTCCCAGCAAGTACAGTGTATTATACTGAATAGGATCTACTGTTCTTTTCAGTTTCCTAAGCAGAGTTGAACTAGATATGCCCCGTGTGTGTAGGAAGCACAGTTCTTTTGTTCTGAGCAAGCTCACTGTTCTGGCCCTATGGGAAACACAGTAGAGTAGAAGAGTGTTCTTTTATCAAAAGCAGAGTGTGTTTCTTTTAAGGCGAGCTAGAGTTTGTTTCCCAGTCCTAAATGGAGTTGAATCACATGCACTTTCTGGTCCTACGAGCAAGAGTTGTTTTCTGGTAAGGAAAGTCCCTATTGCACTCCTATTGCCATATACAGTGCAAATAGCACTCGCGTCTGTTCCCAGCAAGTACAGTGTATCGGACTGAAGAGGAGCTACTGTTCTTGTCAGTTTCCTAAGCAGAGGTGAACTAGATATGGCCCGTGTGTAGGAAGCACAGTTCTTTTGTTCTGAGCAAGCTCACTGTTCTGGCCCTATAGGAAACACAGTAGAGTAGAAGAGTGCTCTTTTCTCTAAAGCAGAGTGTGTTTCTTGTAAGGCGAGCTAGCGTTTGTTTCCCAGTTCTAAATGAAGTTGAAACACATGCAGTTTCTGGTCCAACGAGCAAGAGTTTTTTTATGGTAAGTATAGTCACTTTTGTGCTGCCATTGCCATACACCGGACAAATAGCACTGGCGTCTGTTCCCAGCAAGTACAGTGTATTGGACTAAAGGGGATCTACTGTTCTTGTCAGGTTCCTAAGCAGAGTTGAACTAGATATGGCCCGTGTGTGTAGGAAGCACAGTTATTATGTTGTGAGCAAGCTCACTCTTCTGGCCCTATAGGAAACACAGTAGAGTAGAAGAGTGCTCTTTTCTCAAAAGCAGAGTGTGTTTCTTGTAAGGCGAGCTACTGTTTGTTTCCCAGTCCTAAATGGATTTGAGTCACATGCAGTTTTTTGTCCTACGAGCAAGAGTTGTTTTCTGGTAAGACGAGTCACTATTGTACTCCCATTGCCATACACAGTGCAAATAGCACTCGCGTCTGTTCCCAGCAAGTACAGTGTATTGGACTGAATAGGAACTACTGTTCTTTTCAGATTCCTAAGCAGAGGTGCACTAGATATGGCCCATTGTGTAGGAAGCACAGTTCTTTTGTTCTGAGCAAGCTCACTGTTCGGACCCCATAGGAAACACAGTAGAGTAGAAGAGTGCTCTTTTCTCTAAAGCAGAGTGTGTTCCATGTAAGGCGAGGTAGCGTTTTTTTCCCAGTCCTAAATGGAGTTGAATCACATGCAGTTTCTGGTCCTATGAGCAAGAGTTGTTTTCTGGCAAGGAAAGTCACTATTGCACTCCCATTGCCATTCACAGTGCAAATAGCACTGGCGTCTGTTCCCAGCAAATACAGTGTATCGGAATGAAGAGGAGCTACTGTTCTTGTCAATTTCCTAAGCAGAGTTGAACTAGATATGGCCCGTGTGTGTAGGAAGCTCAGTTCTTATGTTCTGAGCAAGCTCACTGTTCTGGCCCTATAGGAAACACAGTAGAGTAGAAGAGTGCTCTTTTCTCTAAAGCAGAGTGTGTTTCTTTTAGGGCAAGCTAGCGTTTGTTTCCTAGTCCTAAATGGAGTTGAATCACATGCAGTTTCTGGTCCTACGAACAAGAGTTGTTTTCTGGTAAGGAAAGTCATATTGCGCTCCCATTGCCATACACAGTGCAAATAGCACTCGCGTCTGTTCCCAGCAAGTACAGTGTTGGACTGAAGAGGAGCTACTGTTCTTGTCAGGTTCCTAATCAGAGTTGAACTACATATGGTCCGTGTGTGTAGGAAGCACAGTTCTTTTGTTCTGAGCAAGCTCACTGTTTGGACCCCATAGGAAACACAGTAGACTAGAAGAGTGCTCCTTCCTCTAAAGCAGAGTGTGTTTCTTGTAAGGCAAGCTAGTGTTTGTTTCCCAGTGCTAAATGGAGTTGAAACACATGCAGTTTCTGGTCCTACGAGCAAGAGTTGTTTTCTGGTAAGGAAAGTCCCTATTGCACTCCTATTGCCATATACAATGCAAATAGCACTCGCGTCTGTTCCCAGCAATTACAGTGTATCGGACTGAAGAGGAGCTACTGTTCTTGTCAGTTTCCTAAGCAGAGGTGAACTAGATATGGCCCGTGTGTAGGAAGCACAGTTCTTTTGTTCTGAGCAAGCTCACTGTTCTGGCCCTATAGGAAACACAGTAGAGTAGAAGAGTGCTCTTTTCTCTAAAGCAGAGTGTGTTTCTTGTAAGGCGAGCTAGCGTTTGTTTCCCAGTTCTAAATGAAGTTGAAACACATGCAGTTTCTGGTCCAACGAGCAAGAGTTTTTTTATGGTAAGTATAGTCACTTTTGTGCTGCCATTGCCATACACCGGACAAATAGCACTGGCGTCTGTTCCCAGCAAGTACAGTGTATTGGACTAAAGGGGATCTACTGTTCTTGTCAGGTTCCTAAGCAGAGTTGAACTAGATATGGCCCGTGTGTGTAGGAAGCACAGTTATTATGTTGTGAGCAAGCTCACTCTTCTGGCCCATAGGAAACACAGTAGAGTAGAAGAGTGCTCTTTTCTCAAAAGCAGAGTGTGTTTCTTGTAAGGCGAGCTACTGTTTGTTTCCCAGTCCTAAATGGATTTGAGTCACATGCAGTTTTTTGTCCTACGAGCAAGAGTTGTTTTCTGGTAAGACGAGTCACTATTGTACTCCCATTGCCATACACAGTGCAAATAGCACTCGCGTCTGTTCCCAGCAAGTACAGTGTATTGGACTGAATAGGAACTACTGTTCTTTTCAGTTTCCTAAGCAGAGGTGCACTAGATATGGCCCATTGTGTAGGAAGCACAGTTCTTTTGTTCTGAGCAAGCTCACTGTTCGGACCCCATAGGAAACACAGTAGAGTAGAAGAGTGCTCTTTTCTCTAAAGCAGAGTGTGTTCCATGTAAGGCGAGGTAGCGTTTTTTTCCCAGTCCTAAATGGAGTTGAATCACATGCAGTTTCTGGTCCTATGAGCAAGAGTTGTTTTCTGGCAATGAAAGTCACTATTGTACTCCCATTGCCATTCACAGTGCAAATAGCACTGGCGTCTGTTCCCAGCAAATACAGTGTATCGGAATGAAGAGGAGCTACTGTTCTTGTCAATTTCCTAAGCAGAGTTGAACTAGATATGGCCCGTGTGTGTAGGAAGCTCAGTTCTTATGTTCTGAGCAAGCTCACTGTTCTGGCCCTATAGGAAACACAGTAGAGTAGAAGAGTGCTCTTTTCTCTAAAGCAGAGTGTGTTTCTTTTAGGGCAAGCTAGCGTTTGTTTCCTAGTCCTAAATGGAGTTGAATCACATGCAGTTTCTGGTCCTACGAACAAGAGTTGTTTTCTGGTAAGGAAAGTCACTATTGCGCTCCCATTGCCATACACAGTGCAAATAGCACTCGCGTCTGTTCCCAGCAAGTACAGTGTTGGACTGAAGAGGAGCTACTGTTCTTGTCAGGTTCCTAATCAGAGTTGAACTACATATGGTCCGTGTGTGTAGGAAGCACAGTTCTTTTGTTCTGAGCAAGCTCACTGTTTGGACACCATAGGAAACACAGTAGACTAGAAGAGTGCTCCTTTCTCTAAAGCAGAGTGTGTTTCTTGTAAGGCGAGCTAGTGTTTGTTTCCCAGTGCTAAATGGAGTTGAATCCCATGCAGTTTCTGGTACTATGAGCAAGAGTTGTTTTCTGGTAAGGAAAGTCACTATTGCGCTGCCATTGCCATACACAGGACAAATAGCGTTGGCGATTGTTGCCAGCAAGTACAGTGTACTGGACTGAAGAGGAGCTACTGTTCTTCTCAGTTTCCTAACCAGAGTTGAACTAGATATGCCCCGTGTGTGTAGGAAGCACAGTTCTTTTGTTCTGAGCAAGCTCACTGTTCTAGCCATATGGGAAACACAGTAGAGTAGAAGAGTGTTCTTTTCTCAAAAGCAGAGTGTGTTTCTTGTAAGGCGAGCTAGAGTTTGTTTCCCAGTCCTAAATGTAGTTGAGTCACATGCAGTTTTTTGTCCTATGAGCAAGAGTTGTTTTCTGGTAAGACGAGTCACTATTGTGCTCCAATTGCTCTACACAGTGCAAATAGCACTCGCGTCTGTTCCCAGCAAGTACAGTGTATTATACTGAATAGGATCTACTGTTCTTTTCAGTTTCCTAAGCAGAGTTGAACTAGATATGCCCCGTGTGTGTAGGAAGCACAGTTCTTTTGTTCTGAGCAAGCTCACTGTTCTGGCCCTATGGGAAACACAGTAGAGTAGAAGAGTGTTCTTTTATCAAAAGCAGAGTGTGTTTCTTTTAAGGCGAGCTAGAGTTTGTTTCCCAGTCCTAAATGGAGTTGAATCACATGCACTTTCTGGTCCTACGAGCAAGAGTTGTTTTCTGGTAAGGAAAGTCCCTATTGCACTCCTATTGCCATATACAGTGCAAATAGCACTCGCGTCTGTTCCCAGCAAGTACAGTGTATCGGACTGAAGAGGAGCTACTGTTCTTGTCAGTTTCCTAAGCAGAGGTGAACTAGATATGGCCCGTGTGTAGGAAGCACAGTTCTTTTGTTCTGAGCAAGCTCACTGTTCTGGTCCTATAGGAAACACAGTAGAGTAGAAGAGTGCTCTTTTCTCTAAAGCAGAGTGTGTTTCTTGTAAGGCGAGCTAGCGTTTGTTTCCCAGTTCTAAATGAAGTTGAAACACATGCAGTTTCTGGTCCAACGAGCAAGAGTTTTTTTATGGTAAGTATAGTCACTTTTGTGCTGCCATTGCCATACACCGGACAAATAGCACTGGCGTCTGTTCCCAGCAAGTACAGTGTATTGGACTAAAGGGGATCTACTGTTCTTGTCAGGTTCCTAAGCAGAGTTGAACTAGATATGGCCCGTGTGTGTAGGAAGCACAGTTATTATGTTGTGAGCAAGCTCACTCTTCTGGCCCTATAGGAAACACAGTAGAGTAGAAGAGTGCTCTTTTCTCAAAAGCAGAGTGTGTTTCTTGTAAGGCGAGCTACTGTTTGTTTCCCAGTCCTAAATGGATTTGAGTCACATGCAGTTTTTTGTCCTACGAGCAAGAGTTGTTTTCTGGTAAGACGAGTCACTATTGTACTCCCATTGCCATACACAGTGCAAATAGCACTCGCGTCTGTTCCCAGCAAGTACAGTGTATTGGACTGAATAGGAACTACTGTTCTTTTCAGATTCCTAAGCAGAGGTGCACTAGATATGGCCCATTGTGTAGGAAGCACAGTCTTTTGTTCTGAGCAAGCTCACTGTTCGGACCCCATAGGAAACACAGTAGAGTAGAAGAGTGCTCTTTTCTCTAAAGCAGAGTGTGTTCCATGTAAGGCGAGGTAGCGTTTTTTTCCCAGTCCTAAATGGAGTTGAATCACATGCAGTTTCTGGTCCTATGAGCAAGAGTTGTTTTCTGGCAAGGAAAGTCACTATTGCACTCCCATTGCCATTCACAGTGCAAATAGCACTGGCGTCTGTTCCCAGCAAATACAGTGTATCGGAATGAAGAGGAGCTACTGTTCTTGTCAATTTCCTAAGCAGAGTTGAACTAGATATGGCCCGTGTGTGTAGGAAGCTCAGTTCTTATGTTCTGAGCAAGCTCACTGTTCTGGCCCTATAGGAAACACAGTAGAGTAGAAGAGTGCTCTTTTCTCTAAAGCAGAGTGTGTTTCTTTTAGGGCAAGCTAGCGTTTGTTTCCTAGTCCTAAATGGAGTTGAATCACATGCAGTTTCTGGTCCTACGAACAAGAGTTGTTTTCTGGTAAGGAAAGTCACTATTGCGCTCCCATTGCCATACACAGTGCAAATAGCACTCGCGTCTGTTCCCAGCAAGTACAGTGTTGGACTGAAGAGGAGCTACTGTTCTTGTCAGGTTCCTAATCAGAGTTGAACTACATATGGTCCGTGTGTGTAGGAAGCACAGTTCTTTTGTTCTGAGCAAGCTCACTGTTTGGACACCATAGGAAACACAGTAGACTAGAAGAGTGCTCCTTCCTCTAAAGCAGAGTGTGTTTCTTGTAAGGCAAGCTAGTGTTTGTTTCCCAGTGCTAAATGGAGTTGAAACACATGCAGTTTCTGGTCCTACGAGCAAGAGTTGTTTTCTGGTAAGGAAAGTCCCTATTGCACTCCTATTGCCATATACAGTGCAAATAGCACTCGCGTCTGTTCCCAGCAAGTACAGTGTATCGGACTGAAGAGGAGCTACTGTTCTTGTCAGTTTCCTAAGCAGAGGTGAACTAGATATGGCCCGTGTGTAGGAAGCACAGTTCTTTTGTTCTGAGCAAGCTCACTGTTCTGGCCCTATAGGAAACACAGTAGAGTAGAAGAGTGCTCTTTTCTCTAAAGCAGAGTGTGTTTCTTGTAAGGCGAGCTAGCGTTTGTTTCCCAGTTCTAAATGAAGTTGAAACACATGCAGTTTCTGGTCCAACGAGCAAGAGTTTTTTTATGGTAAGTATAGTCACTTTTGTGCTGCCATTGCCATACACCGGACAAATAGCACTGGCGTCTGTTCCCAGCAAGTACAGTGTATTGGACTAAAGGGGATCTACTGTTCTTGTCAGGTTCCTAAGCAGAGTTGAACTAGATATGGCCCGTGTGTGTAGGAAGCACAGTTATTATGTTGTGAGCAAGCTCACTCTTCTGGCCCATAGGAAACACAGTAGAGTAGAAGAGTGCTCTTTTCTCAAAAGCAGAGTGTGTTTCTTGTAAGGCGAGCTACTGTTTGTTTCCCAGTCCTAAATGGATTTGAGTCACATGCAGTTTTTTGTGTTACGAGCAAGAGTTGTTTTCTGGTAAGACGAGTCACTATTGTACTCCCATTGCCATACACAGTGCAAATAGCACTCGCGTCTGTTCCCAGCAAGTACAGTGTATTGGACTGAATAGGAACTACTGTTCTTTTCAGTTTCCTAAGCAGAGGTGCACTAGATATGGCCCATTGTGTAGGAAGCACAGTTCTTTTGTTCTGAGCAAGCTCACTGTTCGGACCCCATAGGAAACACAGTAGAGTAGAAGAGTGCTCTTTTCTCTAAAGCAGAGTGTGTTCCATGTAAGGCGAGGTAGCGTTTTTTTCCCAGTCCTAAATGGAGTTGAATCACATGCAGTTTCTGGTCCTATGAGCAAGAGTTGTTTTCTGGCAATGAAAGTCACTATTGTACTCCCATTGCCATTCACAGTGCAAATAGCACTGGCGTCTGTTCCCAGCAAATACAGTGTATCGGAATGAAGAGGAGCTACTGTTCTTGTCAATTTCCTAAGCAGAGTTGAACTAGATATGGCCCGTGTGTGTAGGAAGCTCAGTTCTTATGTTCTGAGCAAGCTCACTGTTCTGGCCCTATAGGAAACACAGTAGAGTAGAAGAGTGCTCTTTTCTCTAAAGCAGAGTGTGTTTCTTTTAGGGCAAGCTAGCGTTTGTTTCCTAGTCCTAAATGGAGTTGAATCACATGCAGTTTCTGGTCCTACGAACAAGAGTTGTTTTCTGGTAAGGAAAGACACTATTGCGCTCCCATTGCCATACACAGTGCAAATAGCACTCGCGTCTGTTCCCAGCAAGTACAGTGTTGGACTGAAGAGGAGCTACTGTTCTTGTCAGGTTCCTAATCAGAGTTGAACTACATATGGTCCGTGTGTGTAGGAAGCACAGTTCTTTTGTTCTGAGCAAGCTCACTGTTTGGACACCATAGGAAACACAGTAGACTAGAAGAGTGCTCCTTTCTCTAAAGCAGAGTGTGTTTCTTGTAAGGCGAGCTAGTGTTTGTTTCCCAGTGCTAAATGGAGTTGAATCCCATGCAGTTTCTGGTACTATGAGCAAGAGTTGTTTTCTGGTAAGGAAAGTCACTATTGCGCTGCCATTGCCATACACAGGACAAATAGCGTTGGCGATTGTTGCCAGCAAGTACAGTGTACTGGACTGAAGAGGAGCTACTGTTCTTCTCAGTTTCCTAACCAGAGTTGAACTAGATATGCCCCGTGTGTGTAGGAAGCACAGTTCTTTTGTTCTGAGCAAGCTCACTGTTCTAGCCATATGGGAAACACAGTAGAGTAGAAGAGTGTTCTTTTCTCAAAAGCAGAGTGTGTTTCTTGTAAGGCGAGCTAGAGTTTGTTTCCCAGTCCTAAATGTAGTTGAGTCACATGCAGTTTTTTGTCCTATGAGCAAGAGTTGTTTTCTGGTAAGACGAGTCACTATTGTGCTCCAATTGCTCTACACAGTGCAAATAGCACTCGCGTCTGTTCCCAGCAAGTACAGTGTATTATACTGAATAGGATCTACTGTTCTTTTCAGTTTCCTAAGCAGAGTTGAACTAGATATGCCCCGTGTGTGTAGGAAGCACAGTTCTTTTGTTCTGAGCAAGCTCACTGTTCTGGCCCTATGGGAAACACAGTAGAGTAGAAGAGTGTTCTTTTATCAAAAGCAGAGTGTGTTTCTTTTAAGGCGAGCTAGAGTTTGTTTCCCAGTCCTAAATGGAGTTGAATCACATGCACTTTCTGGTCCTACGAGCAAGAGTTGTTTTCTGGTAAGGAAAGTCCCTATTGCACTCCTATTGCCATATACAGTGCAAATAGCACTCGCGTCTGTTCCCAGCAAGTACAGTGTATCGGACTGAAGAGGAGCTACTGTTCTTGTCAGTTTCCTAAGCAGAGGTGAACTAGATATGGCCCGTGTGTAGGAAGCACAGTTCTTTTGTTCTGAGCAAGCTCACTGTTCTGGCCCTATAGGAAACACAGTAGAGTAGAAGAGTGCTCTTTTCTCTAAAGCAGAGTGTGTTTCTTGTAAGGCGAGCTAGCGTTTGTTTCCCAGTTCTAAATGAAGTTGAAACACATGCAGTTTCTGGTCCAACGAGCAAGAGTTTTTTTATGGTAAGTATAGTCACTTTTGTGCTGCCATTGCCATACACCGGACAAATAGCACTGGCGTCTGTTCCCAGCAAGTACAGTGTATTGGACTAAAGGGGATCTACTGTTCTTGTCAGGTTCCTAAGCAGAGTTGAACTAGATATGGCCCGTGTGTGTAGGAAGCACAGTTATTATGTTGTGAGCAAGCTCACTCTTCTGGCCCTATAGGAAACACAGTAGAGTAGAAGAGTGCTCTTTTCTCAAAAGCAGAGTGTGTTTCTTGTAAGGCGAGCTACTGTTTGTTTCCCAGTCCTAAATGGATTTGAGTCACATGCAGTTTTTTGTCCTACGAGCAAGAGTTGTTTTCTGGTAAGACGAGTCACTATTGTACTCCCATTGCCATACACAGTGCAAATAGCACTCGCGTCTGTTCCCAGCAAGTACAGTGTATTGGACTGAATAGGAACTACTGTTCTTTTCAGTTTCCTAAGCAGAGGTGCACTAGATATGGCCCATTGTGTAGGAAGCACAGTTCTTTTGTTCTGAGCAAGCTCACTGTTCGGACCCCATAGGAAACACAGTAGAGTAGAAGAGTGCTCTTTTCTCTAAAGCAGAGTGTGTTCCATGTAAGGCGAGGTAGCGTTTTTTTCCCAGTCCTAAATGGAGTTGAATCACATGCAGTTTCTGGTCCTATGAGCAAGAGTTGTTTTCTGGCAATGAAAGTCACTATTGCACTCCCATTGCCATTCACAGTGCAAATAGCACTGGCGTCTGTTCCCAGCAAATACAGTGTATCGGAATGAAGAGGAGCTACTGTTCTTGTCAATTTCCTAAGCAGAGTTGAACTAGATATGGCCCGTGTGTGTAGGAAGCTCAGTTCTTATGTTCTGAGCAAGCTCACTGTTCTGGCCCCATAGGAAACACAGTAGAGTAGAAGAGTGCTCTTTTCTCTAAAGCAGAGTGTGTTTCTTTTAGGGCAAGCTAGCGTTTGTTTCCTAGTCCTAAATGGAGTTGAATCACATGCAGTTTCTGGTCCTACGAACAAGAGTTGTTTTCTGGTAAGGAAAGTCACTATTGCGCTCCCATTGCCATAAACAGTGCAAATAGCACTCGCGTCTGTTCCCAGCAAGTACAGTGTTGGACTGAAGAGGAGCTACTGTTCTTGTCAGGTTCCTAATCAGAGTTGAACTACATATGGTCCGTGTGTGTAGGAAGCACAGTTCTTTTGTTCTGAGCAAGCTCACTGTTTGGACCCCATAGGAAACACAGTAGACTAGAAGAGTGCTCCTTCCTCTAAAGCAGAGTGTGTTTCTTGTAAGGCAAGCTAGTGTTTGTTTCCCAGTGCTAAATGGAGTTGAAACACATGCAGTTTCTGGTCCTACGAGCAAGAGTTGTTTTTTGGTAAGAGTAGTCACTATTGCGCTGCCATTGCCATACACAGGACAAATAGCACTGGCGTCTGTTCCCAGCAAGTACAGTGTATTGGACTAAAGGGGATCTACTGTTCTTGTCAGGTTCCTAAGCAGTGTTGAACTAGATATGGCCCGTGTGTGTAGGAAGCACAGTTCTTTTGTTCTGAGCAAGCTCACTGTTCTAGCCATATGGGAAACACAGTAGAGTAGAAGAGTGTTCTTTTCTCAAAAGCAGAGTGTGTTTCTTGTAAGGCGAGCTAGAGTTTGTTTCCCAGTCCTAAATGTAGTTGAGTCACATGCAGTTTTTTGTCCTATGAGCAAGAGTTGTTTTCTGGTAAGACGAGTCACTATTGTGCTCCAATTGCCCTACACAGTGCAAATAGCACTCGCGTCTGTTCCCAGCAAGTACAGTGTATTATACTGAATAGGATCTACTGTTCTTTTCAGTTTCCTAAGCAGAGTTAAACTAGATATGCCCCGTGTGTGTAGGAAGCACAGTTCTTTTGTTCTGAGCAAGCTCACTGTTCTGGCCCTATGGGAAACACAGTAGAGTAGAAGAGTGTTCTTTTATCAAAAGCAGAGTGTGTTTCTTTTAAGGCGAGCTAGAGTTTGTTTCCCAGTCCTAAATGGAGTTGAATCACATGCACTTTCTGGTCCTACGAGCAAGAGTTGTTTTCTGGTTAGGAAAGTCCCTATTGCACTCCTATTGCCATATACAGTGCAAAGAGCACTCGCGTCTGTTCCCAGCAAGTACAGTGTATCGGACTGAAGAGGAGCTACTGTTCTTGTCAGTTTCCTAAGCAGAGGTGAACTAGATATGGCCCGTGTGTAGGAAGCACAGTTCTTTTGTTCTGAGCAAGCTCACTGTTCTGGCCCTATAGGAAACACAGTAGAGTAGAAGAGTGCTCTTTTCTCTAAAGCAGAGTGTGTTTCTTGTAAGGCGAGCTAGCGTTTGTTTCCCAGTTCTAAATGAAGTTGAAACACATGCAGTTTCTGGTCCAACGAGCAAGAGTTTTTTTATGGTAAGTATAGTCACTTTTGTGCTGCCATTGCCATACACCGGACAAATAGCACTGGCGTCTGTTCCCAGCAAGTATAGTGTATTGGACTAAAGGGGATCTACTGTTCTTGTCAGGTTCCTAAGCAGAGTTGAACTAGATATGGCCCGTGTGTGTAGGAAGCACAGTTATTATGTTGTGAGCAAGCTCACTCTTCTGGCCCTATAGGAAACACAGTAGAGTAGAAGAGTGCTCTTTTCTCAAAAGCAGAGTGTGTTTCTTGTAAGGCGAGCTACTGTTTGTTTCCCAGTCCTAAATGGATTTGAGTCACATGCAGTTTTTTGTCCTACGAGCAAGAGTTGTTTTCTGGTAAGACGAGTCACTATTGTACTCCCATTGCCATACACAGTGCAAATAGCACTCGCGTCTGTTCCCAGCAAGTACAGTGTATTGGACTGAATAGGAACTACTGTTCTTTTCAGTTTCCTAAGCAGAGGTGCACTAGATATGGCCCATTGTGTAGGAAGCACAGTTCTTTTGTTCTGAGCAAGCTCACTGTTTGGACCCCATAGGAAACACAGTAGAGTAGAAGAGTGCTCTTTTCTCTAAAGCAGAGTGTGTTCCATGTAAGGCGAGGTAGCGTTTTTTTCCCAGTCCTAAATGGAGTTGAATCACATGCAGTTTCTGGTCCTATGAGCAAGAGTTGTTTTCTGGCAAGGAAAGTCACTATTGCACTCCCATTGCCATTCACAGTGCAAATAGCACTGGCGTCTGTTCCCAGCAAATACAGTGTATCGGAATGAAGAGGAGCTACTGTTCTTGTCAATTTCCTAAGCAGAGTTGAACTAGATATGGCCCGTGTGTGTAGGAAGCTCAGTTCTTATGTTCTGAGCAAGCTCACTGTTCTGGCCCTATAGGAAACACAGTAGAGTAGAAGAGTGCTCTTTTCTCTAAAGCAGAGTGTGTTTCTTTTAGGGCAAGCTAGCGTTTGTTTCCTAGTCCTAAATGGAGTTGAATCACATGCAGTTTCTGGTCCTACGAACAAGAGTTGTTTTCTGGTAAGGAAAGTCACTATTGCGCTCCCATTGCCATACACAGTGCAAATAGCACTCGCGTCTGTTCCCAGCAAGTACAGTGTTGGACTGAAGAGGAGCTACTGTTCTTGTCAGGTTCCTAATCAGAGTTGAACTACATATGGTCCGTGTGTGTAGGAAGCACAGTTCTTTTGTTCTGAGCAAGCTCACTGTTTGGACACCATAGGAAACACAGTAGACTAGAAGAGTGCTCCTTTCTCTAAAGCAGAGTGTGTTTCTTGTAAGGCGAGCTAGTGTTTGTTTCCCAGTGCTAAATGGAGTTGAATCCCATGCAGTTTCTGGTACTATGAGCAAGAGTTGTTTTCTGGTAAGGAAATTCACTATTGCGCTGCCATTTCCATACACAGGACAAATAGCGTTGGCGTCTGTTGCCAGCAAGTACAGTGTACTGGACTGAAGAGGAGCTACTGTTCTTCTCAGTTTCCTAACCAGAGTTGAACTAGATATGCCCCGTGTGTGTAGGAAGCACAGTTCTTTTGTTCTGAGCAAGCTCACTGTTCTAGCCATATGGGAAACACAGTAGAGTAGAAGAGTGTTCTTTTCTCAAAAGCAGAGTGTGTTTCTTGTAAGGCGAGCTAGAGTTTGTTTCCCAGTCCTAAATGTAGTTGAGTCACATGCAGTTTTTTGTCCTATGAGCAAGAGTTGTTTTCTGGTAAGACGAGTCACTATTGTGCTCCAATTGCCCTACACAGTGCAAATAGCACTCGCGTCTGTTCCCAGCAAGTACAGTGTATTATACTGAATAGGATCTACTGTTCTTTTCAGTTTCCTAAGCAGAGTTGAACTAGATATGCCCCGTGTGTGTAGGAAGCACAGTTCTTTTGTTCTGAGCAAGCTCACTGTTCTGGCCCTATTGGAAACACAGTAGAGTAGAAGAGTGTTCTTTTATCAAAAGCAGAGTGTGTTTCTTTTAAGGCGAGCTAGAGTTTGTTTCCCAGTCCTAAATGGAGTTGAATCACATGCACTTTCTGGTCCTACGAGCAAGAGTTGTTTTCTGGTAAGGAAAGTCCCTATTGCACTCCTATTGCCATATACAGTGCAAATAGCACTCGCGTCTGTTCCCAGCAAGTACAGTGTATCGGACTGAAGAGGAGCTACTGTTCTTGTCAGTTTCCTAAGCAGAGGTGAACTAGATATGGCCCGTGTGTAGGAAGCACAGTTCTTTTGTTCTGAGCAAGCTCACTGTTCTGGCCCTATAGGAAACACAGTAGAGTAGAAGAGTGCTCTTTTCTCTAAAGCAGAGTGTGTTTCTTGTAAGGCGAGCTAGCGTTTGTTTCCCAGTTCTAAATGAAGTTGAAACACATGCAGTTTCTGGTCCAACGAGCAAGAGTTTTTTTATGGTAAGTATAGTCACTTTTGTGCTGCCATTGCCATACACCGGACAAATAGCACTGGCGTCTGTTCCCAGCAAGTACAGTGTATTGGACTAAAGGGGATCTACTGTTCTTGTCAGGTTCCTAAGCAGAGTTGAACTAGATATGGCCCGTGTGTGTAGGAAGCACAGTTATTATGTTGTGAGCAAGCTCACTCTTCTGGCCCTATAGGAAACACAGTAGAGTAGAAGAGTGCTCTTTTCTCAAAAGCAGAGTGTGTTTCTTGTAAGGCGAGCTACTGTTTGTTTCCCAGTCCTAAATGGATTTGAGTCACATGCAGTTTTTTGTCCTACGAGCAAGAGTTGTTTTCTGGTAAGACGAGTCACTATTGTACTCCCATTGCCATACACAGTGCAAATAGCACTCGCGTCTGTTCCCAGCAAGTACAGTGTGTTGGACTGAATAGGAACTACTGTTCTTTTCAGTTTCCTAAGCAGAGGTGCACTAGATATGGCCCATTGTGTAGGAAGCACAGTTCTTTTGTTCTGAGCAAGCTCACTGTTCGGACCCCATAGGAAACACAGTAGAGTAGAAGAGTGCTCTTTTCTCTAAAGCAGAGTGTGTTCCATGTAAGGCGAGGTAGCGTTTTTTTCCCAGTCCTAAATGGAGTTGAATCACATGCAGTTTCTGGTCCTATGAGCAAGAGTTGTTTTCTGGCAAGGAAAGTCACTATTGCACTCCCATTGCCATTCACAGTGCAAATAGCACTGGCGTCTGTTCCCAGCAAATACAGTGTATCGGAATGAAGAGGAGCTACTGTTCTTGTCAATTTCCTAAGCAGAGTTGAACTAGATATGGCCCGTGTGTGTAGGAAGCTCAGTTCTTATGTTCTGAGCAAGCTCACTGTTCTGGCCCTATAGGAAACACAGTAGAGTAGAAGAGTGCTCTTTTCTCTAAAGCAGAGTGTGTTTCTTTTAGGGCAAGCTAGCGTTTGTTTCCTAGTCCTAAATGGAGTTGAATCACATGCAGTTTCTGGTCCTACGAACAAGAGTAGTTTTCTGGTAAGGAAAGTCACTATTGCGCTCCCATTGCCATACACAGTGCAAATAGCACTCGCGTCTGTTCCCAGCAAGTACAGTGTTGGACTGAAGAGGAGCTACTGTTCTTGTCAGGTTCCTAATCAGAGTTGAACTACATATGGTCCGTGTGTGTAGGAAGCACAGTTCTTTTGTTCTGAGCAAGCTCACTGTTTGGACCCCATAGGAAACACAGTAGACTAGAAGAGTGCTCCTTCCTCTAAAGCAGAGTGTGTTTCTTGTAAGGCAAGCTAGTGTTTGTTTCCCAGTGCTAAATGGAGTTGAAACACATGCAGTTTCTGGTCCTACGAGCAAGAGTTGTTTTCTGGTAAGGAAAGTCCCTATTGCACTCCTATTGCCATATACAGTGCAAAGAGCACTCGCGTCTGTTCCCAGCAAGTACAGTGTATCGGACTGAAGAGGAGCTACTGTTCTTGTCAGTTTCCTAAGCAGAGGTGAACTAGATATGGCCCGTGTGTAGGAAGCACAGTTCTTTTGTTCTGAGCAAGCTCACTGTTCTGGCCCTATAGGAAACACAGTAGAGTAGAAGAGTGCTCTTTTCTCTAAAGCAGAGTGTGTTTCTTGTAAGGCGAGCTAGCGTTTGTTTCCCAGTTCTAAATGAAGTTGAAACACATGCAGTTTCTGGTCCAACGAGCAAGAGTTTTTTTATGGTAAGTATAGTCACTTTTGTGCTGCCATTGCCATACACCGGACAAATAGCACTGGCGTCTGTTCCCAGCAAGTACAGTGTATTGGACTAAAGGGGATCTACTGTTCTTGTCAGGTTCCTAAGCAGAGTTGAACTAGATATGGCCCGTGTGTGTAGGAAGCACAGTTATTATGTTGTGAGCAAGCTCACTCTTCTGGCCCTATAGGAAACACAGTAGAGTAGAAGAGTGCTCTTTTCTCAAAAGCAGAGTGTGTTTCTTGTAAGGCGAGCTACTGTTTGTTTCCCAGTCCTAAATGGATTTGAGTCACATGCAGTTTTTTGTCCTACGAGCAAGAGTTGTTTTCTGGTAAGACGAGTCACTATTGTACTCCCATTGCCATACACAGTGCAAATAGCACTCGCGTCTGTTCCCAGCAAGTACAGTGTATTGGACTGAATAGGAACTACTGTTCTTTTCAGTTTCCTAAGCAGAGGTGCACTAGATATGGCCCATTGTGTAGGAAGCACAGTTCTTTTGTTCTGAGCAAGCTCACTGTTCGGACCCCATAGGAAACACAGTAGAGTAGAAGAGTGCTCTTTTCTCTAAAGCAGAGTGTGTTCCATGTAAGGCGAGGTAGCGTTTTTTTCCCAGTCCTAAATGGAGTTGAATCACATGCAGTTTCTGGTCCTATGAGCAAGAGTTGTTTTCTGGCAAGGAAAGTCACTATTGCACTCCCATTGCCATTCACAGTGCAAATAGCACTGGCGTCTGTTCTCAGCAAATACAGTGTATCGGAATGAAGAGGAGCTACTGTTCTTGTCAATTTCCTAAGCAGAGTTGAACTAGATATGGCCCGTGTGTGTAGGAAGCTCAGTTCTTATGTTCTGAGCAAGCTCACTGTTCTGGCCCTATAGGAAACACAGTAGAGTAGAAGAGTGCTCTTTTCTCTAAAGCAGAGTGTGTTTCTTTTAGGGCAAGCTAGCGTTTGTTTCCTAGTCCTAAATGGAGTTGAATCACATGCAGTTTCTGGTCCTACGAACAAGAGTTGTTTTCTGGTAAGGAAAGTCACTATTGCGCTCCCATTGCCATACACAGTGCAAATAGCACTCGCGTCTGTTCCCAGCAAGTACAGTGTTGGACTGAAGAGGAGCTACTGTTCTTGTCAGGTTCCTAATCAGAGTTGAACTACATATGGTCCGTGTGTGTAGGAAGCACAGTTCTTTTGTTCTGAGCAAGCTCACTGTTTGGACCCCATAGGAAACACAGTAGACTAGAAGAGTGCTCCTTCCTCTAAAGCAGAGTGTGTTTCTTGTAAGGCGAGCTAGTGTTTGTTTCCCAGTGCTAAATGGAGTTGAAACACATGCAGTTTCTGGTCCTACGAGCAAGAGTTGTTTTATGGTAAGAGTAATCACTATTGCGCTGCCATTGCCATACACAGGACAAATAGCACTGGCGTCTGTTCCCAGCAAGTACAGTGTATTGGACTAAAGGGGATCTACTGTTCTTGTCAGGTTCCTAAGCAGTGTTGAACTAGATATGGCCCGTGTGTGTAGGAAGCACAGTTATTATGTTTTGAGCAAGCTCACTGTTCTGGCCCTAAAGGAAACACAGTAGAGTAGAAGAGTGCTCTTTTCTCAAAAGTAGAGTATGTTTCTTGTAAGGCAAGCTAGCGTTTGTTTCCCAGTCCTAAAAGGAGTTGAGTCACATGCAGTTTTTTGTCCTACGAGCAAGAGTTGTTTTCTGGTAAGAAGAGTCACTATTGTGCTCCCATTGCCATACACAGTTCAAATAGCACTCGCGTCTGTTCCCAGCAAGTACAGTGTATTGGACTGAATAGGATCTACTGTTCTTTTCAGTTTCCTAAGCAGAGGTGAACTAGATATCTCCCATGTGTGTAGGAAGCACAGTTCTTTGTTCTGAGCAAGCTTACTGTTCGGACCCCTTAGGAAACACAGTAGAGTAGAAGAGTGCTCTTTTCTCAAAAGCAGAGTGTCTTTCATGTAAGGCGAGGTAGCGTTTGTTTCCCAGTCCTAAATGGAGTTGAATCACATGCAGTTTCTCGTCCTATGAGCAAGAGTTGTTTTCTGGTAAGGAAAGTCATTATTGCGCTGCCATTTGCATACACAGTGCAAATAGCACTCGTGTCTGTTCCCAGCAAGTACAGTGTTGGACTGAAGAGGAGTTACTGTTCTTGTCAGGTTCCTAAGCAGAGTTGAACTACATATGGTCCCTGTGTGAAGGAAGCACAATTCTTTTGTTCTGAGCAAGCTCACTGTTTGGACCACATAGGAAACACAGTAGACTAGAAGAGTGCTCCTTTCTCTAAAGCAGAGTGTGTTTCTTGTAAGGCGAGCTAGCGTTTGTTTCCCAGTCCTAAATGGAGTTGAATCCCATGCAGTTTCTGGTACTATGAGCAAGAGTTGTTTTCTGGTAAGGAGAGTCACTATTGCGCTGCCATTGCCATACACAGGACAAATAGCACTGGCGTCTGTTGCCAGCAAGTACAGTGTATTGGACTGAAGAGGATCTACTGTTCTTGTCAGGTTCCTAAGCAGACTTGAACTAGATATGGCCGTGTGTGTAGGAAGCACAATATTTTTTGTTCTGAGCAAGCTCACTGTTTGGACCCCATAGGAAACACAGTAGAGTAGAAGAGTGCTCTTTTCTCAGAAGCAGACTGTGTTTCTTGTAAGGCGAGCTAGCGTTTGTTTCCCAGTCCTAAATGGAGTTGAATCACATTCAGTTTCTGGTCCTAAGAGCAAGAGTTGTTTTCTGGTAAGGAAAGTCACTATTGCGCTCCCATTGCCATACACAGTGCAAATAGCACTCCCGTCTGTTCCTAGCAAGTACAGTGTATTGGACTGAAGAGGAGCTACTGTTCTTCTCAGTTTCCTAACCAGAGTTGAACTAGATATGCCCCGTGTGTGTAGGAAGCACAGTTCTTTTGTTCTGAGCAAGCTCACTGTTCTGGCCCTATGGGAAACACAGTAGAGTAGAAGAGTGTTCTTTTCTCAAAAGCAGAGTGTGTTTCTTGTAAGGCGAGCTAGAGTTTGTTTTTCAGTCCTAAATGTAGTTGAGTCACATGCAGTATTTTGTCCTATGAGCAAGAGTTGTTTTCTGGTAAGACGAGTCACTATTGTGCTCCTATTGCCCTACACAGTGCAAATAGCACTCGCGTCTGTTCCCAGCAAGTACAGTGTATTGGACTGAATAGGAGCTACTGTTCTTTTCAGTTTCCTAAGCAGAGTTGACCTAGATATGGTCCATGTGTGTAGGAAGCACAGTCCTTTTGTTCTGAGCAAGCTCACTGTTTGGACCCCATAGGAAAAACAGTAGAGTAGAAGAGTGCTCTTTTCTCAAAAGCGGAGTGTGTTTCATGTAAGGCGAGCTAGCTTTTGTTTTCCAGTCCTAAATGGAGTTGAATCACATGCACTTTCTGGTCCTTTGAGCAAGAGTTGTTTTCTGGTAAGGAAAGTCACTATTGTACTCCCATTGCCATATACAGTGCAAATAGCACTCGCGTCTGTTCCCAACAAGTACAGTGTATCGGACTGAAGAGGAGCTACTGTTCTTGTCAGTTTCCTAAGCAGAGTTGAACTAGATATGGCCCGTGTGTAGGAAGCACAGTTCTTTTGTTCTGAGCAAGCTCACTGTTCTGGCCCTATAGGATACACAGTAGAGTAGAAGAGTGCTCTTTTCTCTAAAGCAGAGTGTGTTTCTTGTAAGGCAGCTAGCGTTTGTTTCCCAGTCCTAAATGGAGTTGAAACACATGCAGTTTCTGGTCCTACGAGCAAGAGTGGTTTTATGGTAAGAATAGTCACTATTGCGCTGCCTTTGCCATACACAGGACAAATAGCACTGGCGTCTGTTCCCAGCAAGTACAGTGTATTGGACTAAAGGGGATCTACTGTTCTTGTCAGGTTCCTAAGCAGAGTTGAACTAGATGTGGCCCGTGTGTGTAGGAAGCACAGTTCTTTTGTTCTGAGCAAGCTCACTGTTCTAGCCATATGGGAAACACAGTAGAGTAGAAGAGTGTTCTTTTCTCAAAAGCAGAGTGTGTTTCTTGTAAGGCGAGCTAGAGTTTGTTTCCCAGTCCTAAATGTAGTTGAGTCACATGCAGTTTTTTGTCCTATGAGCAAGAGTTGTTTTCTGGTAAGACGAGTCACTATTGTGCTCCAATTGCCCTACACAGTGCAAATAGCACTCCCGTCTGTTCCCAGCAAGTACAGTGTATTATACTGAATAGGATCTACTGTTCTTTTCAGTTTCCTAAGCAGAGTTAAACTAGATATGCCCCGTGTGTGTAGGAAGCACAGTTCTTTTGTTCTGAGCAAGCTCACTGTTCTGGCCCTATGGGAAACACAGTAGAGTAGAAGAGTGTTCTTTTATCAAAAGCAGAGTGTGTTTCTTTTAAGGCGAGCTAGAGTTTGTTTCCCAGTCCTAAATGGAGTTGAATCACATGCACTTTCTGGTCCTACGAGCAAGAGTTGTTTTCTGGTAAGGAAAGTCCCTATTGCACTCCTATTGCCATATACAGTGCAAAGAGCACTCGCGTCTGTTCCCAGCAAGTACAGTGTATCGGACTGAAGAGGAGCTACTGTTCTTGTCAGTTTCCTAAGCAGAGGTGAACTAGATATGGCCCGTGTGTAGGAAGCACAGTTCTTTTGTTCTGAGCAAGCTCACTGTTCTGGCCCTATAGGAAACACAGTAGAGTAGAAGAGTGCTCTTTTCTCTAAAGCAGAGTGTGTTTCTTGTAAGGCGAGCTAGCGTTTGTTTCCCAGTTCTAAATGAAGTTGAAACACATGCAGTTTCTGGTCCAACGAGCAAGAGTTTTTTTATGGTAAGTATAGTCACTTTTGTGCTGCCATTGCCATACACCGGACAAATAGCACTGGCGTCTGTTCCCAGCAAGTACAGTGTATTGGACTAAAGGGGATCTACTGTTCTTGTCAGGTTCCTAAGCAGAGTTGAACTAGATATGGCCCGTGTGTGTAGGAAGCACAGTTATTATGTTGTGAGCAAGCTCACTCTTCTGGCCCTATAGGAAACACAGTAGAGTAGAAGAGTGCTCTTTTCTCAAAAGCAGAGTGTGTTTCTTGTAAGGCGAGCTACTGTTTGTTTCCCAGTCCTAAATGGATTTGAGTCACATGCAATTTTTTGTCCTACGAGCAAGAGTTGTTTTCTGGTAAGACGAGTCACTATTGTACTCCCATTGCCATACACAGTGCAAATAGCACTCGCGTCTGTTCCCAGCAAGTACAGTGTATTGGACTGAATAGGAACTACTGTTCTTTTCAGTTTCCTAAGCAGAGGTGCACTAGATATGGCCCATTGTGTAGGAAGCACAGTTCTTTTGTTCTGAGCAAGCTCACTGTTCGGACCCCATAGGAAACACAGTAGAGTAGAAGAGTGCTCTTTTCTCTAAAGCAGAGTGTGTTCCATGTAAGGCGAGGTAGCGTTTTTTTCCAGTCCTAAATGGAGTTGAATCACATGCAGTTTCTGGTCCTATGAGCAAGAGTTGTTTTCTGGCAAGGAAAGTCACTATTGCACTCCCATTGCCATTCACAGTGCAAATAGCACTGGCGTCTGTTCCCAGCAAATACAGTGTATCGGAATGAAGAGGAGCTACTGTTCTTGTCAATTTCCTAAGCAGAGTTGAACTAGATATGGCCCGTGTGTGTAGGAAGCTCAGTTCTTATGTTCTGAGCAAGCTCACTGTTCTGGCCCTATAGGAAACACAGTAGAGTAGAAGAGTGCTCTTTTCTCTAAAGCAGAGTGTGTTTCTTTTAGGGCAAGCTAGCGTTTGTTTCCTAGTCCTAAATGGAGTTGAATCACATGCAGTTTCTGGTCCTACGAACAAGAGTTGTTTTCTGGTAAGGAAAGTCACTATTGCGCTCCCATTGCCATACACAGTGCAAATAGCACTCGCGTCTGTTCCCAGCAAGTACAGTGTTGGACTGAAGAGGAGCTACTGTTCTTGTCAGGTTCCTAATCAGAGTTGAACTACATATGGTCCGTGTGTGTAGGAAGCACAGTTCTTTTGTTCTGAGCAAGCTCACTGTTTGGACCCCATAGGAAACACAGTAGACTAGAAGAGTGCTCCTTCCTCTAAAGCAGAGTGTGTTTCTTGTAAGGCGAGCTAGTGTTTGTTTCCCAGTGCTAAATGGAGTTGAAACACATGCAGTTTCTGGTCCTACGAGCAAGAGTTGTTTTATGGTAAGAGTAATCACTATTGCGCTGCCATTGCCATACACAGGACAAATAGCACTGGCGTCTGTTCCCAGCAAGTACAGTGTATTGGACTAAAGGGGATCTACTGTTCTTGTCAGGTTCCTAAGCAGTGTTGAACTAGATATGGCCCGTGTGTGTAGGAAGCACAGTTATTATGTTCTGAGCAAGCTCACTGTTCTGGCCCTAAAGGAAACACAGTAGAGTAGAAGAGTGCTCTTTTCTCAAAAGTAGAGTATGTTTCTTGTAAGGCAAGCTAGCGTTTGTTTCCCAGTCCTAAAAGGAGTTGAGTCACATGCAGTTTTTTGTCCTACGAGCAAGAGTTGTTTTCTGGTAAGAAGAGTCACTATTGTGCTCCCATTGCCATACACAGTTCAAATAGCACTCGCGTCTGTTCCCAGCAAGTACAGTGTATTGGACTGAATAGGATCTACTGTTCTTTTCAGTTTCCTAAGCAGAGGTGAACTAGATATCTCCCATGTGTGTAGGAAGCACAGTTCTTTGTTCTGAGCAAGCTTACTGTTCGGACCCCTTAGGAAACACAGTAGAGTAGAAGAGTGCTCTTTTCTCAAAAGCAGAGTGTCTTTCATGTAAGGCGAGGTAGCGTTTGTTTCCCAGTCCTAAATGGAGTTGAATCACATGCAGTTTCTCGTCCTATGAGCAAGAGTTGTTTTCTGGTAAGGAAAGTCATTATTGCGCTGCCATTTGCATACACAGTGCAAATAGCACTCGTGTCTGTTCCCAGCAAGTACAGTGTTGGACTGAAGAGGAGTTACTGTTCTTGTCAGGTTCCTAAGCAGAGTTGAACTACATATGGTCCCTGTGTGAAGGAAGCACAATTCTTTTGTTCTGAGCAAGCTCACTGTTTGGACCCCATAGGAAACACAGTAGACTAGAAGAGTGCTCCTTTCTCTAAAGCAGAGTGTGTTTCTTGTAAGGCGAGCTAGCGTTTGTTTCCCAGTCCTAAATGGAGTTGAATCCCATGCAGTTTCTGGTACTATGAGCAAGAGTTGTTTTCTGGTAAGGAGAGTCACTATTGCGCTGCCATTGCCATACACAGGACAAATAGCACTGGCGTCTGTTGCCAGCAAGTACAGTGTATTGGACTGAAGAGGATCTACTGTTCTTGTCAGGTTCCTAAGCAGACTTGAACTAGATATGGCCGTGTGTGTAGGAAGCACAATATTTTTTGTTCTGAGCAAGCTCACTGTTTGGACCCCATAGGAAACACAGTAGAGTAGAAGAGTGCTCTTTTCTCAGAAGCAGACTGTGTTTCTTGTAAGGCGAGCTAGCGTTTGTTTCCCAGTCCTAAATGGAGTTGAATCACATTCAGTTTCTGGTCCTAAGAGCAAGAGTTGTTTTCTGGTAAGGAAAGTCACTATTGCGCTCCCATTGCCATACACAGTGCAAATAGCACTCCCGTCTGTTCCTAGCAAGTACAGTGTATTGGACTGAAGAGGAGCTACTGTTCTTCTCAGTTTCCTAACCAGAGTTGAACTAGATATGCCCCGTGTGTGTAGGAAGCACAGTTCTTTTGTTCTGAGCAAGCTCACTGTTCTGGCCCTATGAGAAACACAGTAGAGTAGAAGAGTGTTCTTTTCTCAAAAGCAGAGTGTGTTTCTTGTAAGGCGAGCTAGAGTTTGTTTTTCAGTCCTAAATGTAGTTGAGTCACATGCAGTATTTTGTCCTATGAGCAAGAGTTGTTTTCTGGTAAGACGAGTCACTATTGTGCTCCTATTGCCCTACACAGTGCAAATAGCACTCGCGTCTGTTCCCAGCAAGTACAGTGTATTGGACTGAATAGGAGCTACTGTTCTTTTCAGTTTCCTAAGCAGAGTTGACCTAGATATGGTCCATGTGTGTAGGAAGCACAGTCCTTTTGTTCTGAGCAAGCTCACTGTTTGGACCCCATAGGAAAAACAGTAGAGTAGAAGAGTGCTCTTTTCTCAAAAGCGGAGTGTGTTTCATGTAAGGCGAGCTAGCTTTTGTTTTCCAGTCCTAAATGGAGTTGAATCACATGCACTTTCTGGTCCTTTGAGCAAGAGTTGTTTTCTGGTAAGGAAAGTCACTATTGTACTCCCATTGCCATATACAGTGCAAATAGCACTCGCGTCTGTTCCCAACAAGTACAGTGTATCGGACTGAAGAGGAGCTACTGTTCTTGTCAGTTTCCTAAGCAGAGTTGAACTAGATATGGCCCGTGTGTAGGAAGCACAGTTCTTTTGTTCTGAGCAAGCTCACTGTTCTGGCCCTATAGGATACACAGTAGAGTAGAAGAGTGCTCTTTTCTCTAAAGCAGAGTGTGTTTCTTGTAAGGCAGCTAGCGTTTGTTTCCCAGTCCTAAATGGAGTTGAAACACATGCAGTTTCTGGTCCTACGAGCAAGAGTGGTTTTATGGTAAGAATAGTCACTATTGCGCTGCCTTTGCCATACACAGGACAAATAGCACTGGCGTCTGTTCCCAGCAAGTACAGTGTATTGGACTAAAGGGGATCTACTGTTCTTGTCAGGTTCCTAAGCAGAGTTGAACTAGATGTGGCCCGTGTGTGTAGGAAGCACAGTTCTTTTGTTCTGAGCAAGCTCACTGTTCTAGCCATATGGGAAACACAGTAGAGTAGAAGAGTGTTCTTTTCTCAAAAGCAGAGTGTGTTTCTTGTAAGGCGAGCTAGAGTTTGTTTCCCAGTCCTAAATGTAGTTGAGTCACATGCAGTTTTTTGTCCTATGAGCAAGAGTTGTTTTCTGGTAAGACGAGTCACTATTGTGCTCCAATTGCCCTACACAGTGCAAATAGCACTCCCGTCTGTTCCCAGCAAGTACAGTGTATTATACTGAATAGGATCTACTGTTCTTTTCAGTTTCCTAAGCAGAGTTAAACTAGATATGCCCCGTGTGTGTAGGAAGCACAGTTCTTTTGTTCTGAGCAAGCTCACTGTTCTGGCCCTATGGGAAACACAGTAGAGTAGAAGAGTGTTCTTTTATCAAAAGCAGAGTGTGTTTCTTTTAAGGCGAGCTAGAGTTTGTTTCCCAGTCCTAAATGGAGTTGAATCACATGCACTTTCTGGTCCTACGAGCAAGAGTTGTTTTCTGGTAAGGAAAGTCCCTATTGCACTCCTATTGCCATATACAGTGCAAAGAGCACTCGCGTCTGTTCCCAGCAAGTACAGTGTATCGGACTGAAGAGGAGCTACTGTTCTTGTCAGTTTCCTAAGCAGAGGTGAACTAGATATGGCCCGTGTGTAGGAAGCACAGTTCTTTTGTTCTGAGCAAGCTCACTGTTCTGGCCCTATAGGAAACACAGTAGAGTAGAAGAGTGCTCTTTTCTCTAAAGCAGAGTGTGTTTCTTGTAAGGTGAGCTAGCGTTTGTTTCCCAGTTCTAAATGAAGTTGAAACACATGCAGTTTCTGGTCCAACGAGCAAGAGTTTTTTTATGGTAAGTATAGTCACTTTTGTGCTGCCATTGCCATACACCGGACAAATAGCACTGGCGTCTGTTCCCAGCAAGTACAGTGTATTGGACTAAAGGGGATCTACTGTTCTTGTCAGGTTCCTAAGCAGAGTTGAACTAGATATGGCCCGTGTGTGTAGGAAGCACAGTTATTATGTTGTGAGCAAGCTCACTCTTCTGGCCCTATAGGAAACACAGTAGAGTAGAAGAGTGCTCTTTTCTCAAAAGCAGAGTGTGTTTCTTGTAAGGCGAGCTACTGTTTGTTTCCCAGTCCTAAATGGATTTGAGTCACATGCAATTTTTTGTCCTACGAGCAAGAGTTGTTTTCTGGTAAGACGAGTCACTATTGTACTCCCATTGCCATACACAGTGCAAATAGCACTCGCGTCTGTTCCCAGCAAGTACAGTGTATTGGACTGAATAGGAACTACTGTTCTTTTCAGTTTCCTAAGCAGAGGTGCACTAGATATGGCCCATTGTGTAGGAAGCACAGTTCTTTTGTTCTGAGCAAGCTCACTGTTCGGACCCCATAGGAAACACAGTAGAGTAGAAGAGTGCTCTTTTCTCTAAAGCAGAGTGTGTTCCATGTAAGGCGAGGTAGCGTTTTTTTCCCAGTCCTAAATGGAGTTGAATCACATGCAGTTTCTGGTCCTATGAGCAAGAGTTGTTTTCTGGCAAGGAAAGTCACTATTGCACTCCCATTGCCATTCACAGTGCAAATAGCACTGGCGTCTGTTCCCAGCAAATACAGTGTATCGGAATGAAGAGGAGCTACTGTTCTTGTCAATTTCCTAAGCAGAGTTGAACTAGATATGGCCCGTGTGTGTAGGAAGCTCAGTTCTTATGTTCTGAGCAAGCTCACTGTTCTGGCCCTATAGGAAACACAGTAGAGTAGAAGAGTGCTCTTTTCTCTAAAGCAGAGTGTGTTTCTTTTAGGGCAAGCTAGCGTTTGTTTCCTAGTCCTAAATGGAGTTGAATCACATGCAGTTTCTGGTCCTACGAACAAGAGTTGTTTTCTGGTAAGGAAAGTCACTATTGCGCTCCCATTGCCATACACAGTGCAAATAGCACTCGCGTCTGTTCCCAGCAAGTACAGTGTTGGACTGAAGAGGAGCTACTGTTCTTGTCAGGTTCCTAATCAGAGTTGAACTACATATGGTCCGTGTGTGTAGGAAGCACAGTTCTTTTGTTCTGAGCAAGCTCACTGTTTGGACCCCATAGGAAACACAGTAGACTAGAAGAGTGCTCCTTCCTCTAAAGCAGAGTGTGTTTCTTGTAAGGCGAGCTAGTGTTTGTTTCCCAGTGCTAAATGGAGTTGAAACACATGCAGTTTCTGGTCCTACGAGCAAGAGTTGTTTTATGGTAAGAGTAATCACTATTGCGCTGCCATTGCCATACACAGGACAAATAGCACTGGCGTCTGTTCCCAGCAAGTACAGTGTATTGGACTAAAGGGGATCTACTGTTCTTGTCAGGTTCCTAAGCAGTGTTGAACTAGATATGGCCCGTGTGTGTAGGAAGCACAGTTATTATGTTCTGAGCAAGCTCACTGTTCTGGCCCTAAAGGAAACACAGTAGAGTAGAAGAGTGCTCTTTTCTCAAAAGTAGAGTATGTTTCTTGTAAGGCAAGCTAGCGTTTGTTTCCCAGTCCTAAAAGGAGTTGAGTCACATGCAGTTTTTTGTCCTACGAGCAAGAGTTGTTTTCTGGTAAGAAGAGTCACTATTGTGCTCCCATTGCCATACACAGTTCAAATAGCACTCGCGTCTGTTCCCAGCAAGTACAGTGTATTGGACTGAATAGGATCTACTGTTCTTTTCAGTTTCCTAAGCAGAGGTGAACTAGATATCTCCCATGTGTGTAGGAAGCACAGTTCTTTGTTCTGAGCAAGCTTACTGTTCGGACCCCTTAGGAAACACAGTAGAGTAGAAGAGTGCTCTTTTCTCAAAAGCAGAGTGTCTTTCATGTAAGGCGAGGTAGCGTTTGTTTCCCAGTCCTAAATGGAGTTGAATCACATGCAGTTTCTCGTCCTATGAGCAAGAGTTGTTTTCTGGTAAGGAAAGTCATTATTGCGCTGCCATTTGCATACACAGTGCAAATAGCACTCGTGTCTGTTCCCAGCAAGTACAGTGTTGGACTGAAGAGGAGTTACTGTTCTTGTCAGGTTCCTAAGCAGAGTTGAACTACATATGGTCCCTGTGTGAAGGAAGCACAATTCTTTTGTTCTGAGCAAGCTCACTGTTTGGACCCCATAGGAAACACAGTAGACTAGAAGAGTGCTCCTTTCTCTAAAGCAGAGTGTGTTTCTTGTAAGGCGAGCTAGCGTTTGTTTCCCAGTCCTAAATGGAGTTGAATCCCATGCAGTTTCTGGTACTATGAGCAAGAGTTGTTTTCTGGTAAGGAGAGTCACTATTGCGCTGCCATTGCCATACACAGGACAAATAGCACTGGCGTCTGTTGCCAGCAAGTACAGTGTATTGGACTGAAGAGGATCTACTGTTCTTGTCAGGTTCCTAAGCAGACTTGAACTAGATATGGCCGTGTGTGTAGGAAGCACAATATTTTTTGTTCTGAGCAAGCTCACTGTTTGGACCCCATAGGAAACACAGTAGAGTAGAAGAGTGCTCTTTTCTCAGAAGCAGACTGTGTTTCTTGTAAGGCGAGCTAGCGTTTGTTTCCCAGTCCTAAATGGAGTTGAATCACATTCAGTTTCTGGTCCTAAGAGCAAGAGTTGTTTTCTGGTAAGGAAAGTCACTATTGCGCTCCCATTGACATACACAGTGCAAATAGCACTCCCGTCTGTTCCTAGCAAGTACAGTGTATTGGACTGAAGAGGAGCTACTGTTCTTCTCAGTTTCCTAACCAGAGTTGAACTAGATATGCCCCGTGTGTGTAGGAAGCACAGTTCTTTTGTTCTGAGCAAGCTCACTGTTCTGGCCCTATGAGAAACACAGTAGAGTAGAAGAGTGTTCTTTTCTCAAAAGCAGAGTGTGTTTCTTGTAAGGCGAGCTAGAGTTTGTTTTTCAGTCCTAAATGTAGTTGAGTCACATGCAGTATTTTGTCCTATGAGCAAGAGTTGTTTTCTGGTAAGACGAGTCACTATTGTGCTCCTATTGCCCTACACAGTGCAAATAGCACTCGCGTCTGTTCCCAGCAAGTACAGTGTATTGGACTGAATAGGAGCTACTGTTCTTTTCAGTTTCCTAAGCAGAGTTGACCTAGATATGGTCCATGTGTGTAGGAAGCACAGTCCTTTTGTTCTGAGCAAGCTCACTGTTTGGACCCCATAGGAAAAACAGTAGAGTAGAAGAGTGCTCTTTTCTCAAAAGCGGAGTGTGTTTCATGTAAGGCGAGCTAGCTTTTGTTTTCCAGTCCTAAATGGAGTTGAATCACATGCACTTTCTGGTCCTTTGAGCAAGAGTTGTTTTCTGGTAAGGAAAGTCACTATTGTACTCCCATTGCCATATACAGTGCAAATAGCACTCGCGTCTGTTCCCAACAAGTACAGTGTATCGGACTGAAGAGGAGCTACTGTTCTTGTCAGTTTCCTAAGCAGAGTTGAACTAGATATGGCCCGTGTGTAGGAAGCACAGTTCTTTTGTTCTGAGCAAGCTCACTGTTCTGGCCCTATAGGATACACAGTAGAGTAGAAGAGTGCTCTTTTCTCTAAAGCAGAGTGTGTTTCTTGTAAGGCAGCTAGCGTTTGTTTCCCAGTCCTAAATGGAGTTGAAACACATGCAGTTTCTGGTCCTACGAGCAAGAGTGGTTTTATGGTAAGAATAGTCACTATTGCGCTGCCTTTGCCATACACAGGACAAATAGCACTGGCGTCTGTTCCCAGCAAGTACAGTGTATTGGACTAAAGGGGATCTACTGTTCTTGTCAGGTTCCTAAGCAGAGTTGAACTAGATGTGGCCCGTGTGTGTAGGAAGCACAGTTCTTTTGTTCTGAGCAAGCTCACCGTTCTGGCCCTATGGAAAACACAGTAGAGTAGAAGAGTGCTCTTTTCTCAAAGGCAGAGTGTGTTTCTTGTAAGGCGAGCTAGAGTTTGTTTCCGAGTCCTATATGGTGTTGAGTCACATGCAGTTTTTTGTCCTACGAGCAAGAGTTGTTTTCTGGTAAGACGAGTCACTATTGTGCTCCCATTGCCATACACAGTGCAAATTGCACTCGCGTCTGTTCCCAGCAAGTACAGTGTATTGGACTGAATAGGAACTACTGTTCTTTTCAGTTTCCTAAGCAGAGGTGCACTAGATATGGCCCATTGTGTAGGAAGCACAGTTCTTTTGTTCTGAGCAAGCTCACTGTTTGGACCCCATAGGAAACACAGTAGAGTAGAAGAGTGCTCTTTTCTCTAAAGCAGAGTGTGTTCCATGTAAGGCGAGGTAGCGTTTTTTTCCCAGTCCTAAATGGAGTTGAATCACATGCAGTTTCTGGTCCTATGAGCAAGAGTTGTTTTCTGGCAAGGAAAGTCACTATTGCACTCCCATTGCCATTCACAGTGCAAATAGCACTGGCGTCTGTTCCCAGCAAATACAGTGTATCGGAATGAAGAGGAGCTACTGTTCTTGTCAATTTCCTAAGCAGAGTTGAACTAGATATGGCCCGTGTGTGTAGGAAGCTCAGTTCTTATGTTCTGAGCAAGCTCACTGTTCTGGCCCTATAGGAAACACAGTAGAGTAGAAGAGTGCTCTTTTCTCTAAAGCAGAGTGTGTTTCTTTTAGGGCAAGCTAGCGTTTGTTTCCTAGTCCTAAATGGAGTTGAATCACATGCAGTTTCTGGTCCTACGAACAAGAGTTGTTTTCTGGTAAGGAAAGTCACTATTGCGCTCCCATTGCCATACACAGTGCAAATAGCACTCGCGTCTGTTCCCAGCAAGTACAGTGTTGGACTGAAGAGGAGCTACTGTTCTTGTCAGGTTCCTAATCAGAGTTGAACTACATATGGTCCGTGTGTGTAGGAAGCACAGTTCTTTTGTTCTGAGCAAGCTCACTGTTTGGACACCATAGGAAACACAGTAGACTAGAAGAGTGCTCCTTTCTCTAAAGCAGAGTGTGTTTCTTGTAAGGCGAGCTAGTGTTTGTTTCCCAGTGCTAAATGGAGTTGAATCCCATGCAGTTTCTGGTACTATGAGCAAGAGTTGTTTTCTGGTAAGGAAAGTCACTATTGCGCTGCCATTTCCATACACAGGACAAATAGCGTTGGCGTCTGTTGCCAGCAAGTACAGTGTACTGGACTGAAGAGGAGCTACTGTTCTTCTCAGTTTCCTAACCAGAGTTGAACTAGATATGCCCCGTGTGTGTAGGAAGCACAGTTCTTTTGTTCTGAGCAAGCTCACTGTTCTAGCCATATGGGAAACACAGTAGAGTAGAAGAGTGTTCTTTTCTCAAAAGCAGAGTGTGTTTCTTGTAAGGCGAGCTAGAGTTTGTTTCCCAGTCCTAAATGTAGTTGAGTCACATGCAGTTTTTTGTCCTATGAGCAAGAGTTGTTTTCTGGTAAGACGAGTCACTATTGTGCTCCAATTGCCCTACACAGTGCAAATAGCACTCGCGTCTGTTCCCAGCAAGTACAGTGTATTATACTGAATAGGATCTACTGTTCTTTTCAGTTTCCTAAGCAGAGTTGAACTAGATATGCCCCGTGTGTGTAGGAAGCACAGTTCTTTTGTTCTGAGCAAGCTCACTGTTCTGGCCCTATTGGAAACACAGTAGAGTAGAAGAGTGTTCTTTTATCAAAAGCAGAGTGTGTTTCTTTTAAGGCGAGCTAGAGTTTGTTTCCCAGTCCTAAATGGAGTTGAATCACATGCACTTTCTGGTCCTACGAGCAAGAGTTGTTTTCTGGTAAGGAAAGTCCCTATTGCACTCCTATTGCCATATACAGTGCAAATAGCACTCGCGTCTGTTCCCAGCAAGTACAGTGTATCGGACTGAAGAGGAGCTACTGTTCTTGTCAGTTTCCTAAGCAGAGGTGAACTAGATATGGCCCGTGTGTAGGAAGCACAGTTCTTTTGTTCTGAGCAAGCTCACTGTTCTGGCCCTATAGGAAACACAGTAGAGTAGAAGAGTGCTCTTTTCTCTAAAGCAGAGTGTGTTTCTTGTAAGGCGAGCTAGCGTTTGTTTCCCAGTTCTAAATGAAGTTGAAACACATGCAGTTTCTGGTCCAACGAGCAAGAGTTTTTTTATGGTAAGTATAGTCACTTTTGTGCTGCCATTGCCATACACCGGACAAATAGCACTGGCGTCTGTTCCCAGCAAGTACAGTGTATTGGACTAAAGGGGATCTACTGTTCTTGTCAGGTTCCTAAGCAGAGTTGAACTAGATATGGCCCGTGTGTGTAGGAAGCACAGTTATTATGTTGTGAGCAAGCTCACTCTTCTGGCCCTATAGGAAACACAGTAGAGTAGAAGAGTGCTCTTTTCTCAAAAGCAGAGTGTGTTTCTTGTAAGGCGAGCTACTGTTTGTTTCCCAGTCCTAAATGGATTTGAGTCACATGCAGTTTTTTGTCCTACGAGCAAGAGTTGTTTTCTGGTAAGACGAGTCACTATTGTACTCCCATTGCCATACACAGTGCAAATAGCACTCGCGTCTGTTCCCAGCAAGTACAGTGTGTTGGACTGAATAGGAACTACTGTTCTTTTCAGTTTCCTAAGCAGAGGTGCACTAGATATGGCCCATTGTGTAGGAAGCACAGTTCTTTTGTTCTGAGCAAGCTCACTGTTCGGACCCCATAGGAAACACAGTAGAGTAGAAGAGTGCTCTTTTCTCTAAAGCAGAGTGTGTTCCATGTAAGGCGAGGTAGCGTTTTTTTCCCAGTCCTAAATGGAGTTGAATCACATGCAGTTTCTGGTCCTATGAGCAAGAGTTGTTTTCTGGCAAGGAAAGTCACTATTGCACTCCCATTGCCATTCACAGTGCAAATAGCACTGGCGTCTGTTCCCAGCAAATACAGTGTATCGGAATGAAGAGGAGCTACTGTTCTTGTCAATTTCCTAAGCAGAGTTGAACTAGATATGGCCCGTGTGTGTAGGAAGCTCAGTTCTTATGTTCTGAGCAAGCTCACTGTTCTGGCCCTATAGGAAACACAGTAGAGTAGAAGAGTGCTCTTTTCTCTAAAGCAGAGTGTGTTTCTTTTAGGGCAAGCTAGCGTTTGTTTCCTAGTCCTAAATGGAGTTGAATCACATGCAGTTTCTGGTCCTACGAACAAGAGTAGTTTTCTGGTAAGGAAAGTCACTATTGCGCTCCCATTGCCATACACAGTGCAAATAGCACTCGCGTCTGTTCCCAGCAAGTACAGTGTTGGACTGAAGAGGAGCTACTGTTCTTGTCAGGTTCCTAATCAGAGTTGAACTACATATGGTCCGTGTGTGTAGGAAGCACAGTTCTTTTGTTCTGAGCAAGCTCACTGTTTGGACCCCATAGGAAACACAGTAGACTAGAAGAGTGCTCCTTCCTCTAAAGCAGAGTGTGTTTCTTGTAAGGCAAGCTAGTGTTTGTTTCCCAGTGCTAAATGGAGTTGAAACACATGCAGTTTCTGGTCCTACGAGCAAGAGTTGTTTTCTGGTAAGGAAAGTCCCTATTGCACTCCTATTGCCATATACAGTGCAAAGAGCACTCGCGTCTGTTCCCAGCAAGTACAGTGTATCGGACTGAAGAGGAGCTACTGTTCTTGTCAGTTTCCTAAGCAGAGGTGAACTAGATATGGCCCGTGTGTAGGAAGCACAGTTCTTTTGTTCTGAGCAAGCTCACTGTTCTGGCCCTATAGGAAACACAGTAGAGTAGAAGAGTGCTCTTTTCTCTAAAGCAGAGTGTGTTTCTTGTAAGGCGAGCTAGCGTTTGTTTCCCAGTTCTAAATGAAGTTGAAACACATGCAGTTTCTGGTCCAACGAGCAAGAGTTTTTTTATGGTAAGTATAGTCACTTTTGTGCTGCCATTGCCATACACCGGACAAATAGCACTGGCGTCTGTTCCCAGCAAGTACAGTGTATTGGACTAAAGGGGATCTACTGTTCTTGTCAGGTTCCTAAGCAGAGTTGAACTAGATATGGCCCGTGTGTGTAGGAAGCACAGTTATTATGTTGTGAGCAAGCTCACTCTTCTGGCCCTATAGGAAACACAGTAGAGTAGAAGAGTGCTCTTTTCTCAAAAGCAGAGTGTGTTTCTTGTAAGGCGAGCTACTGTTTGTTTCCCAGTCCTAAATGGATTTGAGTCACATGCAGTTTTTTGTCCTACGAGCAAGAGTTGTTTTCTGGTAAGACGAGTCACTATTGTACTCCCATTGCCATACACAGTGCAAATAGCACTCGCGTCTGTTCCCAGCAAGTACAGTGTATTGGACTGAATAGGAACTACTGTTCTTTTCAGTTTCCTAAGCAGAGGTGCACTAGATATGGCCCATTGTGTAGGAAGCACAGTTCTTTTGTTCTGAGCAAGCTCACTGTTCGGACCCCATAGGAAACACAGTAGAGTAGAAGAGTGCTCTTTTCTCTAAAGCAGAGTGTGTTCCATGTAAGGCGAGGTAGCGTTTTTTTCCCAGTCCTAAATGGAGTTGAATCACATGCAGTTTCTGGTCCTATGAGCAAGAGTTGTTTTCTGGCAAGGAAAGTCACTATTGCACTCCCATTGCCATTCACAGTGCAAATAGCACTGGCGTCTGTTCTCAGCAAATACAGTGTATCGGAATGAAGAGGAGCTACTGTTCTTGTCAATTTCCTAAGCAGAGTTGAACTAGATATGGCCCGTGTGTGTAGGAAGCTCAGTTCTTATGTTCTGAGCAAGCTCACTGTTCTGGCCCTATAGGAAACACAGTAGAGTAGAAGAGTGCTCTTTTCTCTAAAGCAGAGTGTGTTTCTTTTAGGGCAAGCTAGCGTTTGTTTCCTAGTCCTAAATGGAGTTGAATCACATGCAGTTTCTGGTCCTACGAACAAGAGTTGTTTTCTGGTAAGGAAAGTCACTATTGCGCTCCCATTGCCATACACAGTGCAAATAGCACTCGCGTCTGTTCCCAGCAAGTACAGTGTTGGACTGAAGAGGAGCTACTGTTCTTGTCAGGTTCCTAATCAGAGTTGAACTACATATGGTCCGTGTGTGTAGGAAGCACAGTTCTTTTGTTCTGAGCAAGCTCACTGTTTGGACCCCATAGGAAACACAGTAGACTAGAAGAGTGCTCCTTCCTCTAAAGCAGAGTGTGTTTCTTGTAAGGCGAGCTAGTGTTTGTTTCCCAGTGCTAAATGGAGTTGAAACACATGCAGTTTCTGGTCCTACGAGCAAGAGTTGTTTTATGGTAAGAGTAATCACTATTGCGCTGCCATTGCCATACACAGGACAAATAGCACTGGCGTCTGTTCCCAGCAAGTACAGTGTATTGGACTAAAGGGGATCTACTGTTCTTGTCAGGTTCCTAAGCAGTGTTGAACTAGATATGGCCCGTGTGTGTAGGAAGCACAGTTATTATGTTTTGAGCAAGCTCACTGTTCTGGCCCTAAAGGAAACACAGTAGAGTAGAAGAGTGCTCTTTTCTCAAAAGTAGAGTATGTTTCTTGTAAGGCAAGCTAGCGTTTGTTTCCCAGTCCTAAAAGGAGTTGAGTCACATGCAGTTTTTTGTCCTACGAGCAAGAGTTGTTTTCTGGTAAGAAGAGTCACTATTGTGCTCCCATTGCCATACACAGTTCAAATAGCACTCGCGTCTGTTCCCAGCAAGTACAGTGTATTGGACTGAATAGGATCTACTGTTCTTTTCAGTTTCCTAAGCAGAGGTGAACTAGATATCTCCCATGTGTGTAGGAAGCACAGTTCTTTGTTCTGAGCAAGCTTACTGTTCGGACCCCTTAGGAAACACAGTAGAGTAGAAGAGTGCTCTTTTCTCAAAAGCAGAGTGTCTTTCATGTAAGGCGAGGTAGCGTTTGTTTCCCAGTCCTAAATGGAGTTGAATCACATGCAGTTTCTCGTCCTATGAGCAAGAGTTGTTTTCTGGTAAGGAAAGTCATTATTGCGCTGCCATTTGCATACACAGTGCAAATAGCACTCGTGTCTGTTCCCAGCAAGTACAGTGTTGGACTGAAGAGGAGTTACTGTTCTTGTCAGGTTCCTAAGCAGAGTTGAACTACATATGGTCCCTGTGTGAAGGAAGCACAATTCTTTTGTTCTGAGCAAGCTCACTGTTTGGACCACATAGGAAACACAGTAGACTAGAAGAGTGCTCCTTTCTCTAAAGCAGAGTGTGTTTCTTGTAAGGCGAGCTAGCGTTTGTTTCCCAGTCCTAAATGGAGTTGAATCCCATGCAGTTTCTGGTACTATGAGCAAGAGTTGTTTTCTGGTAAGGAGAGTCACTATTGCGCTGCCATTGCCATACACAGGACAAATAGCACTGGCGTCTGTTGCCAGCAAGTACAGTGTATTGGACTGAAGAGGATCTACTGTTCTTGTCAGGTTCCTAAGCAGACTTGAACTAGATATGGCCGTGTGTGTAGGAAGCACAATATTTTTTGTTCTGAGCAAGCTCACTGTTTGGACCCCATAGGAAACACAGTAGAGTAGAAGAGTGCTCTTTTCTCAGAAGCAGACTGTGTTTCTTGTAAGGCGAGCTAGCGTTTGTTTCCCAGTCCTAAATGGAGTTGAATCACATTCAGTTTCTGGTCCTAAGAGCAAGAGTTGTTTTCTGGTAAGGAAAGTCACTATTGCGCTCCCATTGCCATACACAGTGCAAATAGCACTCCCGTCTGTTCCTAGCAAGTACAGTGTATTGGACTGAAGAGGAGCTACTGTTCTTCTCAGTTTCCTAACCAGAGTTGAACTAGATATGCCCCGTGTGTGTAGGAAGCACAGTTCTTTTGTTCTGAGCAAGCTCACTGTTCTGGCCCTATGGGAAACACAGTAGAGTAGAAGAGTGTTCTTTTCTCAAAAGCAGAGTGTGTTTCTTGTAAGGCGAGCTAGAGTTTGTTTTTCAGTCCTAAATGTAGTTGAGTCACATGCAGTATTTTGTCCTATGAGCAAGAGTTGTTTTCTGGTAAGACGAGTCACTATTGTGCTCCTATTGCCCTACACAGTGCAAATAGCACTCGCGTCTGTTCCCAGCAAGTACAGTGTATTGGACTGAATAGGAGCTACTGTTCTTTTCAGTTTCCTAAGCAGAGTTGACCTAGATATGGTCCATGTGTGTAGGAAGCACAGTCCTTTTGTTCTGAGCAAGCTCACTGTTTGGACCCCATAGGAAAAACAGTAGAGTAGAAGAGTGCTCTTTTCTCAAAAGCGGAGTGTGTTTCATGTAAGGCGAGCTAGCTTTTGTTTTCCAGTCCTAAATGGAGTTGAATCACATGCACTTTCTGGTCCTTTGAGCAAGAGTTGTTTTCTGGTAAGGAAAGTCACTATTGTACTCCCATTGCCATATACAGTGCAAATAGCACTCGCGTCTGTTCCCAACAAGTACAGTGTATCGGACTGAAGAGGAGCTACTGTTCTTGTCAGTTTCCTAAGCAGAGTTGAACTAGATATGGCCCGTGTGTAGGAAGCACAGTTCTTTTGTTCTGAGCAAGCTCACTGTTCTGGCCCTATAGGATACACAGTAGAGTAGAAGAGTGCTCTTTTCTCTAAAGCAGAGTGTGTTTCTTGTAAGGCAGCTAGCGTTTGTTTCCCAGTCCTAAATGGAGTTGAAACACATGCAGTTTCTGGTCCTACGAGCAAGAGTGGTTTTATGGTAAGAATAGTCACTATTGCGCTGCCTTTGCCATACACAGGACAAATAGCACTGGCGTCTGTTCCCAGCAAGTACAGTGTATTGGACTAAAGGGGATCTACTGTTCTTGTCAGGTTCCTAAGCAGAGTTGAACTAGATGTGGCCCGTGTGTGTAGGAAGCACAGTTCTTTTGTTCTGAGCAAGCTCACTGTTCTAGCCATATGGGAAACACAGTAGAGTAGAAGAGTGTTCTTTTCTCAAAAGCAGAGTGTGTTTCTTGTAAGGCGAGCTAGAGTTTGTTTCCCAGTCCTAAATGTAGTTGAGTCACATGCAGTTTTTTGTCCTATGAGCAAGAGTTGTTTTCTGGTAAGACGAGTCACTATTGTGCTCCAATTGCCCTACACAGTGCAAATAGCACTCCCGTCTGTTCCCAGCAAGTACAGTGTATTATACTGAATAGGATCTACTGTTCTTTTCAGTTTCCTAAGCAGAGTTAAACTAGATATGCCCCGTGTGTGTAGGAAGCACAGTTCTTTTGTTCTGAGCAAGCTCACTGTTCTGGCCCTATGGGAAACACAGTAGAGTAGAAGAGTGTTCTTTTATCAAAAGCAGAGTGTGTTTCTTTTAAGGCGAGCTAGAGTTTGTTTCCCAGTCCTAAATGGAGTTGAATCACATGCACTTTCTGGTCCTACGAGCAAGAGTTGTTTTCTGGTAAGGAAAGTCCCTATTGCACTCCTATTGCCATATACAGTGCAAAGAGCACTCGCGTCTGTTCCCAGCAAGTACAGTGTATCGGACTGAAGAGGAGCTACTGTTCTTGTCAGTTTCCTAAGCAGAGGTGAACTAGATATGGCCCGTGTGTAGGAAGCACAGTTCTTTTGTTCTGAGCAAGCTCACTGTTCTGGCCCTATAGGAAACACAGTAGAGTAGAAGAGTGCTCTTTTCTCTAAAGCAGAGTGTGTTTCTTGTAAGGCGAGCTAGCGTTTGTTTCCCAGTTCTAAATGAAGTTGAAACACATGCAGTTTCTGGTCCAACGAGCAAGAGTTTTTTTATGGTAAGTATAGTCACTTTTGTGCTGCCATTGCCATACACCGGACAAATAGCACTGGCGTCTGTTCCCAGCAAGTACAGTGTATTGGACTAAAGGGGATCTACTGTTCTTGTCAGGTTCCTAAGCAGAGTTGAACTAGATATGGCCCGTGTGTGTAGGAAGCACAGTTATTATGTTGTGAGCAAGCTCACTCTTCTGGCCCTATAGGAAACACAGTAGAGTAGAAGAGTGCTCTTTTCTCAAAAGCAGAGTGTGTTTCTTGTAAGGCGAGCTACTGTTTGTTTCCCAGTCCTAAATGGATTTGAGTCACATGCAATTTTTTGTCCTACGAGCAAGAGTTGTTTTCTGGTAAGACGAGTCACTATTGTACTCCCATTGCCATACACAGTGCAAATAGCACTCGCGTCTGTTCCCAGCAAGTACAGTGTATTGGACTGAATAGGAACTACTGTTCTTTTCAGTTTCCTAAGCAGAGGTGCACTAGATATGGCCCATTGTGTAGGAAGCACAGTTCTTTTGTTCTGAGCAAGCTCACTGTTCGGACCCCATAGGAAACACAGTAGAGTAGAAGAGTGCTCTTTTCTCTAAAGCAGAGTGTGTTCCATGTAAGGCGAGGTAGCGTTTTTTTCCAGTCCTAAATGGAGTTGAATCACATGCAGTTTCTGGTCCTATGAGCAAGAGTTGTTTTCTGGCAAGGAAAGTCACTATTGCACTCCCATTGCCATTCACAGTGCAAATAGCACTGGCGTCTGTTCCCAGCAAATACAGTGTATCGGAATGAAGAGGAGCTACTGTTCTTGTCAATTTCCTAAGCAGAGTTGAACTAGATATGGCCCGTGTGTGTAGGAAGCTCAGTTCTTATGTTCTGAGCAAGCTCACTGTTCTGGCCCTATAGGAAACACAGTAGAGTAGAAGAGTGCTCTTTTCTCTAAAGCAGAGTGTGTTTCTTTTAGGGCAAGCTAGCGTTTGTTTCCTAGTCCTAAATGGAGTTGAATCACATGCAGTTTCTGGTCCTACGAACAAGAGTTGTTTTCTGGTAAGGAAAGTCACTATTGCGCTCCCATTGCCATACACAGTGCAAATAGCACTCGCGTCTGTTCCCAGCAAGTACAGTGTTGGACTGAAGAGGAGCTACTGTTCTTGTCAGGTTCCTAATCAGAGTTGAACTACATATGGTCCGTGTGTGTAGGAAGCACAGTTCTTTTGTTCTGAGCAAGCTCACTGTTTGGACCCCATAGGAAACACAGTAGACTAGAAGAGTGCTCCTTCCTCTAAAGCAGAGTGTGTTTCTTGTAAGGCGAGCTAGTGTTTGTTTCCCAGTGCTAAATGGAGTTGAAACACATGCAGTTTCTGGTCCTACGAGCAAGAGTTGTTTTATGGTAAGAGTAATCACTATTGCGCTGCCATTGCCATACACAGGACAAATAGCACTGGCGTCTGTTCCCAGCAAGTACAGTGTATTGGACTAAAGGGGATCTACTGTTCTTGTCAGGTTCCTAAGCAGTGTTGAACTAGATATGGCCCGTGTGTGTAGGAAGCACAGTTATTATGTTCTGAGCAAGCTCACTGTTCTGGCCCTAAAGGAAACACAGTAGAGTAGAAGAGTGCTCTTTTCTCAAAAGTAGAGTATGTTTCTTGTAAGGCAAGCTAGCGTTTGTTTCCCAGTCCTAAAAGGAGTTGAGTCACATGCAGTTTTTTGTCCTACGAGCAAGAGTTGTTTTCTGGTAAGAAGAGTCACTATTGTGCTCCCATTGCCATACACAGTTCAAATAGCACTCGCGTCTGTTCCCAGCAAGTACAGTGTATTGGACTGAATAGGATCTACTGTTCTTTTCAGTTTCCTAAGCAGAGGTGAACTAGATATCTCCCATGTGTGTAGGAAGCACAGTTCTTTGTTCTGAGCAAGCTTACTGTTCGGACCCCTTAGGAAACACAGTAGAGTAGAAGAGTGCTCTTTTCTCAAAAGCAGAGTGTCTTTCATGTAAGGCGAGGTAGCGTTTGTTTCCCAGTCCTAAATGGAGTTGAATCACATGCAGTTTCTCGTCCTATGAGCAAGAGTTGTTTTCTGGTAAGGAAAGTCATTATTGCGCTGCCATTTGCATACACAGTGCAAATAGCACTCGTGTCTGTTCCCAGCAAGTACAGTGTTGGACTGAAGAGGAGTTACTGTTCTTGTCAGGTTCCTAAGCAGAGTTGAACTACATATGGTCCCTGTGTGAAGGAAGCACAATTCTTTTGTTCTGAGCAAGCTCACTGTTTGGACCCCATAGGAAACACAGTAGACTAGAAGAGTGCTCCTTTCTCTAAAGCAGAGTGTGTTTCTTGTAAGGCGAGCTAGCGTTTGTTTCCCAGTCCTAAATGGAGTTGAATCCCATGCAGTTTCTGGTACTATGAGCAAGAGTTGTTTTCTGGTAAGGAGAGTCACTATTGCGCTGCCATTGCCATACACAGGACAAATAGCACTGGCGTCTGTTGCCAGCAAGTACAGTGTATTGGACTGAAGAGGATCTACTGTTCTTGTCAGGTTCCTAAGCAGACTTGAACTAGATATGGCCGTGTGTGTAGGAAGCACAATATTTTTTGTTCTGAGCAAGCTCACTGTTTGGACCCCATAGGAAACACAGTAGAGTAGAAGAGTGCTCTTTTCTCAGAAGCAGACTGTGTTTCTTGTAAGGCGAGCTAGCGTTTGTTTCCCAGTCCTAAATGGAGTTGAATCACATTCAGTTTCTGGTCCTAAGAGCAAGAGTTGTTTTCTGGTAAGGAAAGTCACTATTGCGCTCCCATTGCCATACACAGTGCAAATAGCACTCCCGTCTGTTCCTAGCAAGTACAGTGTATTGGACTGAAGAGGAGCTACTGTTCTTCTCAGTTTCCTAACCAGAGTTGAACTAGATATGCCCCGTGTGTGTAGGAAGCACAGTTCTTTTGTTCTGAGCAAGCTCACTGTTCTGGCCCTATGAGAAACACAGTAGAGTAGAAGAGTGTTCTTTTCTCAAAAGCAGAGTGTGTTTCTTGTAAGGCGAGCTAGAGTTTGTTTTTCAGTCCTAAATGTAGTTGAGTCACATGCAGTATTTTGTCCTATGAGCAAGAGTTGTTTTCTGGTAAGACGAGTCACTATTGTGCTCCTATTGCCCTACACAGTGCAAATAGCACTCGCGTCTGTTCCCAGCAAGTACAGTGTATTGGACTGAATAGGAGCTACTGTTCTTTTCAGTTTCCTAAGCAGAGTTGACCTAGATATGGTCCATGTGTGTAGGAAGCACAGTCCTTTTGTTCTGAGCAAGCTCACTGTTTGGACCCCATAGGAAAAACAGTAGAGTAGAAGAGTGCTCTTTTCTCAAAAGCGGAGTGTGTTTCATGTAAGGCGAGCTAGCTTTTGTTTTCCAGTCCTAAATGGAGTTGAATCACATGCACTTTCTGGTCCTTTGAGCAAGAGTTGTTTTCTGGTAAGGAAAGTCACTATTGTACTCCCATTGCCATATACAGTGCAAATAGCACTCGCGTCTGTTCCCAACAAGTACAGTGTATCGGACTGAAGAGGAGCTACTGTTCTTGTCAGTTTCCTAAGCAGAGTTGAACTAGATATGGCCCGTGTGTAGGAAGCACAGTTCTTTTGTTCTGAGCAAGCTCACTGTTCTGGCCCTATAGGATACACAGTAGAGTAGAAGAGTGCTCTTTTCTCTAAAGCAGAGTGTGTTTCTTGTAAGGCAGCTAGCGTTTGTTTCCCAGTCCTAAATGGAGTTGAAACACATGCAGTTTCTGGTCCTACGAGCAAGAGTGGTTTTATGGTAAGAATAGTCACTATTGCGCTGCCTTTGCCATACACAGGACAAATAGCACTGGCGTCTGTTCCCAGCAAGTACAGTGTATTGGACTAAAGGGGATCTACTGTTCTTGTCAGGTTCCTAAGCAGAGTTGAACTAGATGTGGCCCGTGTGTGTAGGAAGCACAGTTCTTTTGTTCTGAGCAAGCTCACTGTTCTAGCCATATGGGAAACACAGTAGAGTAGAAGAGTGTTCTTTTCTCAAAAGCAGAGTGTGTTTCTTGTAAGGCGAGCTAGAGTTTGTTTCCCAGTCCTAAATGTAGTTGAGTCACATGCAGTTTTTTGTCCTATGAGCAAGAGTTGTTTTCTGGTAAGACGAGTCACTATTGTGCTCCAATTGCCCTACACAGTGCAAATAGCACTCCCGTCTGTTCCCAGCAAGTACAGTGTATTATACTGAATAGGATCTACTGTTCTTTTCAGTTTCCTAAGCAGAGTTAAACTAGATATGCCCCGTGTGTGTAGGAAGCACAGTTCTTTTGTTCTGAGCAAGCTCACTGTTCTGGCCCTATGGGAAACACAGTAGAGTAGAAGAGTGTTCTTTTATCAAAAGCAGAGTGTGTTTCTTTTAAGGCGAGCTAGAGTTTGTTTCCCAGTCCTAAATGGAGTTGAATCACATGCACTTTCTGGTCCTACGAGCAAGAGTTGTTTTCTGGTAAGGAAAGTCCCTATTGCACTCCTATTGCCATATACAGTGCAAAGAGCACTCGCGTCTGTTCCCAGCAAGTACAGTGTATCGGACTGAAGAGGAGCTACTGTTCTTGTCAGTTTCCTAAGCAGAGGTGAACTAGATATGGCCCGTGTGTAGGAAGCACAGTTCTTTTGTTCTGAGCAAGCTCACTGTTCTGGCCCTATAGGAAACACAGTAGAGTAGAAGAGTGCTCTTTTCTCTAAAGCAGAGTGTGTTTCTTGTAAGGTGAGCTAGCGTTTGTTTCCCAGTTCTAAATGAAGTTGAAACACATGCAGTTTCTGGTCCAACGAGCAAGAGTTTTTTTATGGTAAGTATAGTCACTTTTGTGCTGCCATTGCCATACACCGGACAAATAGCACTGGCGTCTGTTCCCAGCAAGTACAGTGTATTGGACTAAAGGGGATCTACTGTTCTTGTCAGGTTCCTAAGCAGAGTTGAACTAGATATGGCCCGTGTGTGTAGGAAGCACAGTTATTATGTTGTGAGCAAGCTCACTCTTCTGGCCCTATAGGAAACACAGTAGAGTAGAAGAGTGCTCTTTTCTCAAAAGCAGAGTGTGTTTCTTGTAAGGCGAGCTACTGTTTGTTTCCCAGTCCTAAATGGATTTGAGTCACATGCAATTTTTTGTCCTACGAGCAAGAGTTGTTTTCTGGTAAGACGAGTCACTATTGTACTCCCATTGCCATACACAGTGCAAATAGCACTCGCGTCTGTTCCCAGCAAGTACAGTGTATTGGACTGAATAGGAACTACTGTTCTTTTCAGTTTCCTAAGCAGAGGTGCACTAGATATGGCCCATTGTGTAGGAAGCACAGTTCTTTTGTTCTGAGCAAGCTCACTGTTCGGACCCCATAGGAAACACAGTAGAGTAGAAGAGTGCTCTTTTCTCTAAAGCAGAGTGTGTTCCATGTAAGGCGAGGTAGCGTTTTTTTCCCAGTCCTAAATGGAGTTGAATCACATGCAGTTTCTGGTCCTATGAGCAAGAGTTGTTTTCTGGCAAGGAAAGTCACTATTGCACTCCCATTGCCATTCACAGTGCAAATAGCACTGGCGTCTGTTCCCAGCAAATACAGTGTATCGGAATGAAGAGGAGCTACTGTTCTTGTCAATTTCCTAAGCAGAGTTGAACTAGATATGGCCCGTGTGTGTAGGAAGCTCAGTTCTTATGTTCTGAGCAAGCTCACTGTTCTGGCCCTATAGGAAACACAGTAGAGTAGAAGAGTGCTCTTTTCTCTAAAGCAGAGTGTGTTTCTTTTAGGGCAAGCTAGCGTTTGTTTCCTAGTCCTAAATGGAGTTGAATCACATGCAGTTTCTGGTCCTACGAACAAGAGTTGTTTTCTGGTAAGGAAAGTCACTATTGCGCTCCCATTGCCATACACAGTGCAAATAGCACTCGCGTCTGTTCCCAGCAAGTACAGTGTTGGACTGAAGAGGAGCTACTGTTCTTGTCAGGTTCCTAATCAGAGTTGAACTACATATGGTCCGTGTGTGTAGGAAGCACAGTTCTTTTGTTCTGAGCAAGCTCACTGTTTGGACCCCATAGGAAACACAGTAGACTAGAAGAGTGCTCCTTCCTCTAAAGCAGAGTGTGTTTCTTGTAAGGCGAGCTAGTGTTTGTTTCCCAGTGCTAAATGGAGTTGAAACACATGCAGTTTCTGGTCCTACGAGCAAGAGTTGTTTTATGGTAAGAGTAATCACTATTGCGCTGCCATTGCCATACACAGGACAAATAGCACTGGCGTCTGTTCCCAGCAAGTACAGTGTATTGGACTAAAGGGGATCTACTGTTCTTGTCAGGTTCCTAAGCAGTGTTGAACTAGATATGGCCCGTGTGTGTAGGAAGCACAGTTATTATGTTCTGAGCAAGCTCACTGTTCTGGCCCTAAAGGAAACACAGTAGAGTAGAAGAGTGCTCTTTTCTCAAAAGTAGAGTATGTTTCTTGTAAGGCAAGCTAGCGTTTGTTTCCCAGTCCTAAAAGGAGTTGAGTCACATGCAGTTTTTTGTCCTACGAGCAAGAGTTGTTTTCTGGTAAGAAGAGTCACTATTGTGCTCCCATTGCCATACACAGTTCAAATAGCACTCGCGTCTGTTCCCAGCAAGTACAGTGTATTGGACTGAATAGGATCTACTGTTCTTTTCAGTTTCCTAAGCAGAGGTGAACTAGATATCTCCCATGTGTGTAGGAAGCACAGTTCTTTGTTCTGAGCAAGCTTACTGTTCGGACCCCTTAGGAAACACAGTAGAGTAGAAGAGTGCTCTTTTCTCAAAAGCAGAGTGTCTTTCATGTAAGGCGAGGTAGCGTTTGTTTCCCAGTCCTAAATGGAGTTGAATCACATGCAGTTTCTCGTCCTATGAGCAAGAGTTGTTTTCTGGTAAGGAAAGTCATTATTGCGCTGCCATTTGCATACACAGTGCAAATAGCACTCGTGTCTGTTCCCAGCAAGTACAGTGTTGGACTGAAGAGGAGTTACTGTTCTTGTCAGGTTCCTAAGCAGAGTTGAACTACATATGGTCCCTGTGTGAAGGAAGCACAATTCTTTTGTTCTGAGCAAGCTCACTGTTTGGACCCCATAGGAAACACAGTAGACTAGAAGAGTGCTCCTTTCTCTAAAGCAGAGTGTGTTTCTTGTAAGGCGAGCTAGCGTTTGTTTCCCAGTCCTAAATGGAGTTGAATCCCATGCAGTTTCTGGTACTATGAGCAAGAGTTGTTTTCTGGTAAGGAGAGTCACTATTGCGCTGCCATTGCCATACACAGGACAAATAGCACTGGCGTCTGTTGCCAGCAAGTACAGTGTATTGGACTGAAGAGGATCTACTGTTCTTGTCAGGTTCCTAAGCAGACTTGAACTAGATATGGCCGTGTGTGTAGGAAGCACAATATTTTTTGTTCTGAGCAAGCTCACTGTTTGGACCCCATAGGAAACACAGTAGAGTAGAAGAGTGCTCTTTTCTCAGAAGCAGACTGTGTTTCTTGTAAGGCGAGCTAGCGTTTGTTTCCCAGTCCTAAATGGAGTTGAATCACATTCAGTTTCTGGTCCTAAGAGCAAGAGTTGTTTTCTGGTAAGGAAAGTCACTATTGCGCTCCCATTGACATACACAGTGCAAATAGCACTCCCGTCTGTTCCTAGCAAGTACAGTGTATTGGACTGAAGAGGAGCTACTGTTCTTCTCAGTTTCCTAACCAGAGTTGAACTAGATATGCCCCGTGTGTGTAGGAAGCACAGTTCTTTTGTTCTGAGCAAGCTCACTGTTCTGGCCCTATGAGAAACACAGTAGAGTAGAAGAGTGTTCTTTTCTCAAAAGCAGAGTGTGTTTCTTGTAAGGCGAGCTAGAGTTTGTTTTTCAGTCCTAAATGTAGTTGAGTCACATGCAGTATTTTGTCCTATGAGCAAGAGTTGTTTTCTGGTAAGACGAGTCACTATTGTGCTCCTATTGCCCTACACAGTGCAAATAGCACTCGCGTCTGTTCCCAGCAAGTACAGTGTATTGGACTGAATAGGAGCTACTGTTCTTTTCAGTTTCCTAAGCAGAGTTGACCTAGATATGGTCCATGTGTGTAGGAAGCACAGTCCTTTTGTTCTGAGCAAGCTCACTGTTTGGACCCCATAGGAAAAACAGTAGAGTAGAAGAGTGCTCTTTTCTCAAAAGCGGAGTGTGTTTCATGTAAGGCGAGCTAGCTTTTGTTTTCCAGTCCTAAATGGAGTTGAATCACATGCACTTTCTGGTCCTTTGAGCAAGAGTTGTTTTCTGGTAAGGAAAGTCACTATTGTACTCCCATTGCCATATACAGTGCAAATAGCACTCGCGTCTGTTCCCAACAAGTACAGTGTATCGGACTGAAGAGGAGCTACTGTTCTTGTCAGTTTCCTAAGCAGAGTTGAACTAGATATGGCCCGTGTGTAGGAAGCACAGTTCTTTTGTTCTGAGCAAGCTCACTGTTCTGGCCCTATAGGATACACAGTAGAGTAGAAGAGTGCTCTTTTCTCTAAAGCAGAGTGTGTTTCTTGTAAGGCAGCTAGCGTTTGTTTCCCAGTCCTAAATGGAGTTGAAACACATGCAGTTTCTGGTCCTACGAGCAAGAGTGGTTTTATGGTAAGAATAGTCACTATTGCGCTGCCTTTGCCATACACAGGACAAATAGCACTGGCGTCTGTTCCCAGCAAGTACAGTGTATTGGACTAAAGGGGATCTACTGTTCTTGTCAGGTTCCTAAGCAGAGTTGAACTAGATGTGGCCCGTGTGTGTAGGAAGCACAGTTCTTTTGTTCTGAGCAAGCTCACCGTTCTGGCCCTATGGAAAACACAGTAGAGTAGAAGAGTGCTCTTTTCTCAAAGGCAGAGTGTGTTTCTTGTAAGGCGAGCTAGAGTTTGTTTCCGAGTCCTATATGGTGTTGAGTCACATGCAGTTTTTTGTCCTACGAGCAAGAGTTGTTTTCTGGTAAGACGAGTCACTATTGTGCTCCCATTGCCATACACAGTGCAAATTGCACTCGCGTCTGTTCCCAGCAAGTACAGTGTATTGGACTGAATAGGATCAACTGTTCTTTTCAGTTTCCTAAGCAGAGGTGAACTAGATATGGCCCATGTGTGTAGGAAGCACAGTTCTTTTGTTCTGAGCAAGCTTACTGTTCGGACCCCATAGGAAACACAGTAGAGTAGAAGAGTGCTCTTTTCTCAAAAGCAGAGTGTGTTTCTTATAAGGCGAGCTAGCGTTTGTTTTTCAGTCCTAAATGAAGTTGAAACACATGCAGTTTCTGGTCCTACGAGCAAGAGTTGTTTTATGGTAAGAATAGTCACTATTGTGCTGCCATTGCCATACACCGGACAAATAGCACTGGCGTCTGTTCCCAGCAAGTACAGTGTATTGGACTAAAGGGGATCTACTGTTCTTGTCAGGTTCCTAAGCAGAATTGAACTAGATATGGCCCGTGTGTGTAGGAAGCACAGTTATTATGTTCTGAGCAAGCTCACTGTTTGGACCCCACAGGAAACACAGTAGAGTAGAAGAGTGCTCTTTTCTCAAAAGCAGAGTGTGTTTCATGTAAGGCGAGCTAGCATTTGTTTCCCAGTCCTAATAGGAGTTGAATCACATGCACTTTCTGGTTCTACGAGCAAGAGTTGTTTTCTGGTAAGGTAAGTCACTATTGCACTCCCATTGCCATATACAGTGCAAATAGCCCTCGCGTCTGTTCGCAGCAAGTACAGAATATCGGACTGAAGAGGAGCTACTGTTCTTGTCAGTTTCCTAAGCAGAGTTGAACAAGATATGGCCCGTGTGTAGGAAGCACAGTTCTTTTGTTCTGAGCAAGCTCACTGTTCTGGCCCTATAGGAAACACAGTAGAGTAGAAGAGTGCTCTTTTCTCTAAAGCAGAGTGTGTTTCTTGTAAGGCGAACTAGCGTTTGTTTCCCAGTCCTAAATGGAGTTAAATCACATGCAGTTTCTGGTCCTACGAGCAACAGTTGTTTTCTGGTAAGGAAAGTCACTATTGCACTCCCATTGCCATACACAGTACAAATAGCACTCACGTCTGTTCCCAGCAAGTACAGTGTATTGGACTGAATAGGATCTACTGTTCTTTTCAGTTTCCTAAGCAGAGTTGAACTAGATATGGTCCATGTGTGTAGGAAGCACAGTTCTTTTGTTCTGAGCAAGCTCACTGTTTGGACCCCATAGGAAACACAGTAGAGTAGAAGAGTGCTCTTTTCTCAAAAGCAGAGTGTGTTTCATGTAAGGCGAGCTAGCATTTGTTTCCCAGTCCTAAATGGAGTTGAATCACATGCACTTTCTCGTCCTATGAGCAAGAGTTGTTTTCTGGTATGGAAAGTCACTATTGCACTCCCATTGCCATATACAGTGCAAATAGCACTCGTGTCTGTTCACAGCAAGTACAGTGTATCGGACTGAAGATGAGCTACTGTTCTTGTCAATTTCCTCAGCAAAGTTGAACTAGATATGGCCCGTGTGTGTAGGAAGCACAGTTCTTTTGTTCTGAGCAAGCTCACCGTTCTGGCCCTATGGGAAACACAGTAGAGTAGAAGAGTGCTCTTTTCTCTAAAGGAGAGCATATTTCTTGTAAGGCGAGCTAGCGTTTGTTTCCCAGTCCTAAATGGAGTTGAAACACATGCAGTTTCTGGTCCTACTAGCAAGAGTTGTTTTATGGTAAGAGTAGTCACTATTGCGCTGCCATTGCCATACACAGGACAAATAGCACTGGCGTCTGTCCCAGCAAGTACAGTGTATTGGACTAAAGGGGATCTACTGTTCTTGTCAGGTTCCTAAGCAGAGTTGAACTAGATATGGCCCGTGTGTGTAGGAAGCACAGTTATTATGTTCTGAGCAATCTCACTGTTCTGGCCCTAAAGGAAACACAGTAGAGTAGAAGAGTGCTTTTTTCTCAAAAGCAGAGTATGTTTCTTGTAAGGCAAGCTAGCGTTTGTTTCCCAGTGCTAAATGGAGTTGAGTCACATGCAGTTTTTTGTCCTACGAGCAAGAGTTGTTTTCTGGTAAGACGAGTCACTATTGTGCTCCCATTGCCATACACAGTGCAGATAGCACTCACGTATTTTCCCAGCAAGCACAGTGTACTGGACTGAATAGGATCTACTGTTCTTTTCAGTTTCCTAAGCAGAGGTGAACTAGATATGGCCCATGTGTGTAGGAAGCACAGTTCTTTTGTTCTAAGCAAGCTTACTGTTCGGACCCCATAGGAAACACAGTAGAGTAGAAGAGTGCTCTTTTCTCAAAAGCAGAGTGTGTTTCATGTAAGGCGAGGTAGCGTTTGTTTCCCAGTCCTAAATGGAGTTGAATCACATGCAGTTTCTGGTCCTATGAGCAAGAGTTGTTTTCTGGTAAGGAAAGTCACTATTGCAATCCCATTGCCATTCACAGTGCAAATAGCACTGGCGTCTGTTCCCAGCAAGTACAGTGTATCGGACTGAAGAGGTGCTACTGTTCTTGTCAGTTTCCTAAGCAGAGTTGAACTAGATATGGCCCGTGTGTGCAGGAAGCTCAGTTCTTATGTTCTGAGGAAGCTCACTGTTCTGGCCCTATAGGAAACACAGTAGAGTAGAAGAGTGCTCTTTTCTCTAAAGCGGAGTGTGTTTCTTGTAAGGCAAGCTAGCGTTTGTTTCCTAGTCCTGAATGGTGTTGAATCACATGCAGTTTCTGGTACTATGAGCAAGAGTTGTTTTCTGGTAAGGAAAGTCACTATTGCGCTGCCATTGCCATACACAGTGCAAATAGCACTCGCGTCTGTTCCCAGCAAGTACAATGTTGGACTGAAGAGGAGCTACTGTTCTTGTCAGGTTCCTAAGCAGAGTTGAACTACATATGGTCCCTGTGTGTAGGAAACACAGTTCTTTTGTTCTGAGCAAGCTCACTGTTTGGACCACATAGGAAACACAGTAGACTAGAAGAGTGCTGCTTTCTCTAAAGCAGAGTGTGTTTCTTGTAAGGCGAGCTAGCATTTGTTTCCCAGTCCTAAATGGAGTTGAATCCCATGCAGTTTCTGGTACTATGGGCAAGAGTTGTTTCTGGTAAGGAAAGTCACTGTTGTGCTGCCATTGCCATACACAGGACAAATAGCACTGGCGTCTGTTGCCAGCAAGTACAGTGTATTGGACTGAAGAGGAGCTACTGTTCTTGTCAGGTTCCTAAGCAGACTTGAACTAGTTATGGCCGTGGGTGTAGGAAGCACAGTTCTTTTGTTCTGAGCAAGGTCACTGTTCTGGCCCTATGGGAAACACAATAGAGTAGAAGAGTGTTCTTTTCTCAAAAGCATAGTGTGTTTCTTGTAAGGCGAGCTAGAGTTTGTTTCCCAGTCCTAAATGTAGTTGAGTCACATGCAGTTTTTTGTCCTATGAGCAAGAGTTGTTTTTGGTAAGACGAGTCACTACTGTTCTCCAATTTCCCTACACAGTGCAAATTGCACTCGCGTCTGTTCCCATCAAGTACAGTGTATTGGACTGAAGAGGAGGTACTGTTCTTCTCAGTTTCCTAAGCAGAGTTGAACTACATATGGGCCATGTGTGTAGGAAGCACAGTTCTTTTGTTCTGAGCAAGCTCACTCTTTGGACCCCATAAGAAACACAGTAGAGTAGAAGAGTGCTCTTTTCTCAAAAGGAGACTGTGTTTCTTGTAAGGCGAGCTAGCGTTTGTTTCCCAGTCCTAAATGGAGTTGAAACACATGCAGATTCTGGTCCTACGAGCAAGAGTTGTTTTCTTGTAAGGAAAGTCACTATTGCGCTCCCATTGCCATACACAGCGCAAATAGCACTCCCGTCTGTTCCTAGCAAGTACAGTGTATTCGACTGAAGAGGAGCTACTGTTCTTCTCAGTTTACTAAGCAGAGTTGAACTAGAGATGGCCCATGTGTGTAGGAAGCACAGTTCTTTTGTTCTGAGCAAGCTCACTGTTTGGACCCCTTAGGAAACACAGTAGAGTAGAAGAGTGCTCTTTTCTCAAAAGTAGAGTGTGTTTCATGTAAGGCGAGCTAGCATTTGTTTCTCAGTCCTAAATAGAGTTGAATCACATGCACTTTCTGGTCCTACGAGCAAGAGTTGTTTTATGGTAAGGAAAGTCACTATTGAACTCCCATTGCCATATACAGTGCAAATAGCACTCGAGTCTGTTCCCAGCAAGTACAGTGTATCGGACTGAAGAGGAGCTACTGTTCTTGTCAGTTTCCTAAGCAGAGTTGAACTAGATATGGCCCGTGTGTAGGAAGCACAGTTCTTTTGTTCTGAGCAAGCTCACTGTTCTGGCCCTATAGGAAACACAGTAGAGTAGATGAGTGCTCTTTTCTCTAAAGCAGAGTGTGTTTCTTGTAAGGCGAGCTAGCGTTTGTTTCCCAGTCCTAAATGGATTTGAAACACATGCAATTTCTGGTCTTACGAGCAAGAGTTTTTTTTATGGTAAGAATAGTCACTATTGTGCTGCCATTGCCATACACAGGACAAATAGCACTGGCGTCTGTTCTCAGCAAGTACAGTGTATTGGACTAAAGGGGATCTACTGTTCTTGTCAGGTTCCAAAGCAGAGTTGAACTAGATATGGCCCGTGTGTGTAGGAAGCACAATTATTATGTTCTGAGTAAGCTCACTGTTCTGGCCATATAGGAAACACAGTATAGTAGAAGAGTGCTCTTTTCTCAAAAGCAGAGTGTGTTTCTTGTAAGGCGAGCTAGCGTTTGTTTCCCAGTCTTAAATGGAGTTGAATCACATGCACTTTCTGGTCCTATGAGCAAGAATTGTTTTCTGGTGAGGAAAGTCACTATTGCACTCCCTTTGCCATACACAGTACAAATAGCACTGGCGTCTGTTCCCAGCAAGTACAGTGTATTGGACTGAAGAGGAGCTACTGTTCTTGTCAGTTTCCTAAACAGAGTTGAACTAGATATGGCCCGTGTGTGTAGGAAGCTCAGTTCTTATGTTTTGAGCAAGCTCACTGTTCTGGCCCTATATGAAACACAGTAGAGTCGAAGAGTGCTCTTTTCTCTATAGCAGAGTGTGTTTCTTGTAAGGCGAGCTAGCGTTTGTTTCCCAGTCCTAAATGGAGTTGAATCACGTGCAGTTTCTGGTCCTACAAGCAAGAGTTGTTTTCTGGTAAGGAAAGTCACTATTGCGCTCCCATTGCCACACACACTGCAAATAGCCCTCTCGTCTGTTCCCAGCAAGTACAGTGTTGGACTGAAGAGGAGCTACTGTTCTTGTCAGGTTCCTAATCAGAGTTGAACTACATATGGTCCGTGTGTGTAGGAAGCACAGTTCTTTTGTTCTGAGCAAGCTCACTGTTTGGACCCCATAGGAAACACAGTAGACTAGAAGAGTGCTCCTTTCTCTAAACAGAGTATGTTTCTTGTAAGGCGAGCTAGCGTTTGTTTCCCAGTCCTAATTGGAGTTGAATCCCATGCAATTTCTGGTACTATGAGCAAGAGTTGTTTTCTGGTAAGGAAAGTCACTATTGCGCTCCCATTGACATACACAGGAGAAATAGCACTGGCGTCTGTTGCCAGCAAGTACAGTGTATTGGACTGAAAAGGATCTACTGTTCTTGTCAGGTTCCTAAGCAGACTTGAACTAGATATGGACGTGTGTGTAGGAAGCACAGTTTTTTTTGTTCTGAGCAAGCTCACTGTTTGGACCCCATAGGAAACACAGTAGAGTAGAAGAGTGCTCGTTACTCAAAAGCAGACTGTGTTTCTTGTAAGGCGAGCTAGCGTTTGTTTCGCAGTCCTAAATGGAGTTGAATCACATGCAGTTTCTGGTACTATGAGCAAGAGATGTTTTCTGGTAAGGAAAGTCATTATTGCGCTCCCATTGCCATACACAGTGCAAATAGCACTCGTGTCTGTTCAAAGCAAGTACAGTGTATTGGACTGAAGAGGAGCTACTGTTTTTCTCAGTTTCCTAAGCAGAGTTGAACTAGATATGGTCCGTGTGTAGGAAGCACAGTTCTTTTGTTCTGAGCAAGCTCACCGTTCTGGCCCTATAGGAAACACAGTAGAGTAGAAGAGTGCTCTTTTCTCTAAAGCAGAGTGTGATTCTTGTAAGGCGAGCTAGCGTTTGTTTCCCAGTCCTAAATGGAGTTGAAACACATGCAGTTTCTGGTCCTACGAGCAAGAGTTGTTTTATGGTAAGAATAATCACTATTGCGCTGACATTGCCATACACAGGACAAATAGCACTGGCGTCTGTTCCCAGCAAGTACAGTGTATTGGACTAAAGGGGATCTACTGTTCTTGTCAGTTTCCTAAGCAGAGTTGAACTAGATATGGCCCGTGTGTGTAGGAAGCACAGTTCTTTTGTTCAGAGCAAGCTCACTGTTCGGACCCGATAGGAAAGACAGTAGAGTAGAAGAGTGCTCTTTTCTCAAAAGCAGAGTGTGTTTCATGTAAGGCGAGCTAGCATTTGTTTCCCAGTCCTAATAGGAGTTGAATCACATGCACTTTCTGGTTCTACGAGCAAGAGTTGTTTTCTGGTAAGGTAAGTCACTATTGCACTCCCATTGCCATATACAGTGCAAATAGCCCTCGCGTCTGTTCGCAGCAAGTACAGAATATCTGACTGAAGAGGAGCTACTGTTCTTGTCAGTTTCCTAAGCAGAGTTGAACAAGATATGGCCCGTGTGTAGGAAGCACAGTTCTTTTGTTCTGAGCAAGCTCACTGTTCTGGCCCTATAGGAAACACAGTAGAGTAGAAGAGTGCTCTTTTCTCTAAAGCAGAGTGTGTTTCTTGTAAGGCGAACTAGCGTTTGTTTCCCAGTCCTAAATGGAGTTAAATCACATGCAGTTTCTGGTCCTACGAGCAACAGTTGTTTTCTGGTAAGGAAAGTCACTATTGCACTCCCATTGCCATACACAGTACAAATAGCACTCACGTCTGTTCCCAGCAAGTACAGTGTATTGGACTGAATAGGATCTACTGTTCTTTTCAGTTTCCTAAGCAGAGTTGAACTAGATATGGTCCATGTGTGTAGGAAGCACACTTCTTTTGTTCTGAGCAAGCTCACTGTTTGGACCCCATAGGAAACACAGTAGAGTAGAAGAGTGCTCTTTTCTCAAAATCAGAGTGTGTTTCATGTAAGGCGAGCTAGCATTTGTTTCCCAGTCCTAAATGGAGTTGAATCACATGCACTTTCTCGTCCTATGAGCAAGAGTTGTTTTCTGGTATGGAAAGTCACTATTGCACTCCCATTGCCATATACAGTGCAAATAGCACTCGTGTCTGTTCACAGCAAGTACAGTGTATCGGACTGAATATGAGCTACTGTTCTTGTCAATTTCCTCAGCAAAGTTGAACTAGATATGGCCCGTGTGTGTAGGAAGCTCAGTTCTTATGTTCTGAGCAAGCTCACTGTTCTGGCCCTATAGGAAACACAGTAGAGTAGAAGAGTGCTCTTTTCTCTAAAGCAGAGTGTGTTTCTTGTAGGGCAAGATAGCGTTTGTTTCCTAGTCCTAAATGGAGTTGAATCACATGCAGTTTCTGGTCGTACGAACAAGAGTTGTTTTCTGGTAAGGAAAGTCACTATTTCGCTAACATTGCCATACACAGTGCAAATAGCACTCGCGTCTGTTCCCAGCAAATACAGTGTTGGACTGAAGAGGAGCTACTGTTCTTGTCAGGTTCCTAATCAGAGTTGAACTACATATGGTCCGTGTGTGTAGGAAGCACAGTTCTTTTGTTCTGAGCAAGCTCACCGTTCTGGCCCTATGGGAAACACAGTAGAGTAGAAGAGTGCTCTTTTCTCTAAAGGAGAGCATATTTCTTGTAAGGCGAGCTAGCGTTTGTTTCCCAGTCCTAAATGGAGTTGAAACACATGCAGTTTCTGGTCCTACTAGCAAGAGTTGTTTTATGGTATAAGTAGTCACTATTGCGCTGCCATTGCCATACACAGGACAAATAGCACTGGCGTCTGTCCCAGCAAGTACAGTGTATTGGACTAAAGGGGATCTACTGTTCTTGTCAGGTTCCTAAGCAGAGTTGAACTAGATATGGCCCGTGTGTGTAGGAAGCACAGTTATTATGTTCTGAGCAATCTCACTGTTCTGGCCCTAAAGGAAACACAGTAGAGTAGAAGAGTGCTTTTTTCTCAAAAGCAGAGTATGTTTCTTGTAAGGCAAGCTAGCGTTTGTTTCCCAGTGCTAAATGGAGTTGAGTCACATGCAGTTTTTTGTCCTACGAGCAAGAGTTGTTTTCTGGTAAGACGAGTCACTATTGTGCTCCCATTGCCATACACAGTGCAGATAGCACTCACGTATTTTCCCAGCAAGCACAGTGTACTGGACTGAATAGGATCTACTGTTCTTTTCAGTTTCCTAAGCAGAGGTGAACTAGATATGGCCCATGTGTGTAGGAAGCACAGTTCTTTTGTTCTAAGCAAGCTTACTGTTCGGACCCCATAGGAAACACAGTAGAGTAGAAGAGTGCTCTTTTCTCAAAAGCAGAGTGTGTTTCATGTAAGGCGAGGTAGCGTTTGTTTCCCAGTCCTAAATGGAGTTGAATCACATGCAGTTTCTGGTCCTATGAGCAAGAGTTGTTTTCTGGTAAGGAAAGTCACTATTGCAATCCCATTGCCATTCACAGTGCAAATAGCACTGGCGTCTGTTCCCAGCAAGTACAGTGTATCGGACTGAAGAGGTGCTACTGTTCTTGTCAGTTTCCTAAGCAGAGTTGAACTAGATATGGCCCGTGTGTGCAGGAAGCTCAGTTCTTATGTTCTGAGGAAGCTCACTGTTCTGGCCCTATAGGAAACACAGTAGAGTAGAAGAGTGCTCTTTTCTCTAAAGCGGAGTGTGTTTCTTGTAAGGCAAGCTAGCGTTTGTTTCCTAGTCCTGAATGGTGTTGAATCACATGCAGTTTCTGGTACTATGAGCAAGAGTTGTTTTCTGGTAAGGAAAGTCACTATTGCGCTGCCATTGCCATACACAGTGCAAATAGCACTCGCGTCTGTTCCCAGCAAGTACAATGTTGGACTGAAGAGGAGCTACTGTTCTTGTCAGGTTCCTAAGCAGAGTTGAACTACATATGGTCCCTGTGTGTAGGAAACACAGTTCTTTTGTTCTGAGCAAGCTCACTGTTTGGACCACATAGGAAACACAGTAGACTAGAAGAGTGCTGCTTTCTCTAAAGCAGAGTGTGTTTCTTGTAAGGCGAGCTAGCATTTGTTTCCCAGTCCTAAATGGAGTTGAATCCCATGCAGTTTCTGGTACTATGGGCAAGAGTTGTTTCTGGTAAGGAAAGTCACTGTTGTGCTGCCATTGCCATACACAGGACAAATAGCACTGGCGTCTGTTGCCAGCAAGTACAGTGTATTGGACTGAAGAGGAGCTACTGTTCTTGTCAGGTTCCTAAGCAGACTTGAACTAGTTATGGCCGTGGGTGTAGGAAGCACAGTTCTTTTGTTCTGAGCAAGGTCACTGTTCTGGCCCTATGGGAAACACAATAGAGTAGAAGAGTGTTCTTTTCTCAAAAGCATAGTGTGTTTCTTGTAAGGCGAGCTAGAGTTTGTTTCCCAGTCCTAAATGTAGTTGAGTCACATGCAGTTTTTTGTCCTATGAGCAAGAGTTGTTTTTGGTAAGACGAGTCACTACTGTTCTCCAATTTCCCTACACAGTGCAAATTGCACTCGCGTCTGTTCCCATCAAGTACAGTGTATTGGACTGAAGAGGAGGTACTGTTCTTCTCAGTTTCCTAAGCAGAGTTGAACTACATATGGGCCATGTGTGTAGGAAGCACAGTTCTTTTGTTCTGAGCAAGCTCACTCTTTGGACCCCATAAGAAACACAGTAGAGTAGAAGAGTGCTCTTTTCTCAAAAGGAGACTGTGTTTCTTGTAAGGCGAGCTAGCGTTTGTTTCCCAGTCCTAAATGGAGTTGAAACACATGCAGTTTCTGGTCCTACGAGCAAGAGTTGTTTTCTTGTAAGGAAAGTCACTATTGCGCTCCCATTGCCATACACAGCGCAAATAGCACTCCCGTCTGTTCCTAGCAAGTACAGTGTATTGGACTGAAGAGGAGCTACTGTTCTTCTCAGTTTACTAAGCAGAGTTGAACTAGAGAGGGCCCATGTGTGTAGGAAGCACAGTTCTTTTGTTCTGAGCAAGCTCACTGTTTGGACCCCTTAGGAAACACAGTAGAGTAGAAGAGTGCTCTTTTCTCAAAAGTAGAGTGTGTTTCATGTAAGGCGAGCTAGCATTTGTTTCTCAGTCCTAAATAGAGTTGAATCACATGCACTTTCTGGTCCTACGAGCAAGAGTTGTTTTATGGTAAGGAAAGTCACTATTGAACTCCCATTGCCATATACAGTGCAAATAGCACTCGAGTCTGTTCCCAGCAAGTACAGTGTATCAGACTGAAGAGGAGCTACTGTTCTTGTCAGTTTCCTAAGCAGAGTTGAACTAGATATGGCCCGTGTGTAGGAAGCACAGTTCTTTTGTTCTGAGCAAGCTCACTGTTCTGGCCCTATAGGAAACACAGTAGAGTAGATGAGTGCTCTTTTCTCTAAAGCAGAGTGTGTTTCTTGTAAGGCGAGCTAGCGTTTGTTTCCCAGTCCTAAATGGATTTGAAACACATGCAATTTCTGGTCTTACGAGCAAGAGTTTTTTTTTATGGTAAGAATAGTCACTATTGTGCTGCCATTGCCATACACAGGACAAATAGCACTGGCGTCTGTTCTCAGCAAGTACAGTGTATTGGACTAAAGGGGATCTACTGTTCTTGTCAGGTTCCAAAGCAGAGTTGAACTAGATATGGCCCGTGTGTGTAGGAAGCACAATTATTATGTTCTGAGTAAGCTCACTGTTCTGGCCATATAGGAAACACAGTATAGTAGAAGAGTGCTCTTTTCTCAAAAGCAGAGTGTGTTTCTTGTAAGGCGAGCTAGCGTTTGTTTCCCAGTCTTAAATGGAGTTGAATCACATGCACTTTCTGGTCCTATGAGCAAGAATTGTTTTCTGGTGAGGAAAGTCACTATTGCACTCCCTTTGCCATACACAGTACAAATAGCACTGGCGTCTGTTCCCAGCAAGTACAGTGTATTGGACTGAAGAGGAGCTACTGTTCTTGTCAGTTTCCTAAACAGAGTTGAACTAGATATGGCCCGTGTGTGTAGGAAGCTCAGTTCTTATGTTTTGAGCAAGCTCACTGTTCTGGCCCTATATGAAACACAGTAGAGTCGAAGAGTGCTCTTTTCTCTATAGCAGAGTGTGTTTCTTGTAAGGCGAGCTAGCGTTTGTTTCTTAGTCCTAAATGGAGTTGAATCACGTGCAGTTTCTGGTCCTACAAGCAAGAGTTGTTTTCTGGTAAGGAAAGTCACTATTGCGCTCCCATTGCCACACACACTGCAATTAGCACTCTCGTCTGTTCCCAGCAAGTACAGTGTTGGACTGAAGAGGAGCTACTGTTCTTGTCAGGTTCCTAATCAGAGTTGAACTACATATGGTCCGTGTGTGTAGGAAGCACAGTTCTTTTGTTCTGAGCAAGCTCACTGTTTGGACCCCATAGGAAACACAGTAGACTAGAAGAGTGCTCCTTTCTCTAAACAGAGTATGTTTCTTGTAAGGCGAGCTAGCGTTTGTTTCCCAGTCCTAATTGGAGTTGAATCCCATGCAATTTCTGGTACTATGAGCAAGAGTTGTTTTCTGGTAAGGAAAGTCACTATTGCGCTCCCATTGACATACACAGGAGAAATAGCACTGGCGTCTGTTGCCAGCAAGTACAGTGTATTGGACTGAAAAGGATCTACTGTTCTTGTCAGGTTCCTAAGCAGACTTGAACTAGATATGGACGTGTGTGTAGGAAGCACAGTTTTTTTTGTTCTGAGCAAGCTCACTGTTTGGACCCCATAGGAAACACAGTAGAGTAGAAGAGTGCTCGTTACTCAAAAGCAGACTGTGTTTCTTGTAAGGCGAGCTAGCGTTTGTTTCGCAGTCCTAAATGGAGTTGAATCACATGCAGTTTCTGGTACTATGAGCAAGAGATGTTTTCTGGTAAGAAAAGTCATTATTGCGCTCCCATTGCCATACACAGTGCAAATAGCACTCGTGTCTGTTCAAAGCAAGTACAGTGTATTGGACTGAAGAGGAGCTACTGTTTTTCTCAGTTTCCTAAGCAGAGTTGAACTAGATATGGTCCGTGTATAGGAAGCACAGTTCTTTTGTTCTGAGCAAGCTCACCGTTCTGGCCCTATAGGAAACACAGTAGAGTAGAAGAGTGCTCTTTTCTCTAAAGCAGAGTGTGATTCTTGTAAGGCGAGCTAGCGTTTGTTTCCCAGTCCTAAATGGAGTTGAAACACATGCAGTTTCTGGTCCTACGAGCAAGAGTTGTTTTATGGTAAGAATAATCACTATTGCGCTGACATTGCCATACACAGGACAAATAGCACTGGCGTCTGTTCCCAGCAAGTACAGTGTATTGGACTAAAGGGGATCTACTGTTCTTGTCAGTTTCCTAAGCAGAGTTGAACTAGATATGGCCCGTGTGTGTAGGAAGCACAGTTCTTTTGTTCAGAGCAAGCTCACTGTTCGGACCCCATAGGAAACACAGTAGAGTAGAAGAGTGCACTTTTCTCAAAAGCAGAGTGTGTTTCATATAAGGCGAGGTAGCGTTTGTTTCCCAGTCCTAAATAGAGTTGAATCACATGCAGTTTCTGGCCCTATGAGCAAGAGTTGTTTTCTGGTAAGGAAAGTCACTATTGCACTCCCATTGCCATACACAGTGCAAATAGCCCTGGCGTCTGTTCCCAGCAAGTACAGTGTATAGGACTGAAGAGGAGCTACTGTTCTTGTCAGTTTCCTAAGCAGAGTTGAACTAGATATGGCCCGTGTGTGTAGGAAGCTCAGTTCTTATGTTCTGAGGAAGCTCAATGTTCCGGTACTTTAGGAAACACAGTAGAGTAGAAGAGTGCTCTTTTCTCAAAAGCAGAGTGTGTTTCTTAAAGGGCAAGCTAGCGTTTGATTCCCAGTCATAAATGGAGCTGAGTCACATGCAGTTTTTTGTCCTACGAGCAAGAGTTGTTTTCTGGTAAGACGAGTCACTATTGTGCTCCCATTGCCATACACAGTGCAAATAGCACTCGCGTCTGTTCCCAGCAAGTACAGTGTATTGGACTGAAGAGGAGCTACTGTTCTTGTCAGTTTCCTAAGCAGAGTTGAACTAGATATGGCCCCTGTGTGTAGGAAGCTCAGTTCTTATGTTCTGAGCAAGCTCACTGTTCTGGCCCTATAGGAAACACAGTAGAGTAGAAGAGTGCTCTTTTCTCTAAAGCAGAGTGTGTTTCTTGTAGGGCAAGCTAGCGTTTGTTTCCTAGTCCTAAATGGAGTTGAATCACATGCAGTTTCTGGTCCTACGAACAAGAGTTGTTTTCTGGTAAGGAAAGTCACTATTGCGCTCCCATTGCCACACACACTGCAAATAGCCCTCTCGTCTGTTCCCAGCAAGTACAGTGTTGGACTGAAGAGGAGCTACTGTTCTTGTCAGGTTCCTAATCAGAGTTGAACTACATATGGTCCGTGTGTGTAGGAAGCACAGTTCTTTTGTTCTGAGCAAGCTCACTGTTTGGACCCCATAGGAAACACAGTAGACTAGAAGAGTGCTCCTTTCTCTAAACAGAGTATGTTTCTTGTAAGGCGAGCTAGCGTTTGTTTCCCAGTCCTAATTGGAGTTGAATCCCATGCAATTTCTGGTACTATGAGCAAGAGTTGTTTTCTGGTAAGGAAAGTCACTATTGCGCTCCCATTGACATACACAGGAGAAATAGCACTGGCGTCTGTTGCCAGCAAGTACAGTGTATTGGACTGAAAAGGATCTACTGTTCTTGTCAGGTTCCTAAGCAGACTTGAACTAGATATGGACGTGTGTGTAGGAAGCACAGTTTTTTTTGTTCTAAGCAAGCTCACTGTTTGGACCCCATAGGAAACACAGTAGAGTAGAAGAGTGCTCGTTACTCAAAAGCAGACTGTGTTTCTTGTAAGGCGAGCTAGCGTTTGTTTCGCAGTCCTAAATGGAGTTGAATCACATGCAGTTTCTGGTACTATGAGCAAGAGATGTTTTCTGGTAAGGAAAGTCATTATTGCGCTCCCATTGCCATACACAGTGCAAATAGCACTCGTGTCTGTTCAAAGCAAGTACAGTGTATTGGACTGAAGAGGAGCTACTGTTTTTCTCAGTTTCCTAAGCAGAGTTGAACTAGATATGGTCCGTGTGTAGGAAGCACAGTTCTTTTGTTCTGAGCAAGCTCACCGTTCTGGCCCTATAGGAAACACAGTAGAGTAGAAGAGTGCTCTTTTCTCTAAAGCAGAGTGTGATTCTTGTAAGGCGAGCTAGCGTTTGTTTCCCAGTCCTAAATGGAGTTGAAACACATGCAGTTTCTGGTCCTACGAGCAAGAGTTGTTTTATGGTAAGAATAATCACTATTGCGCTGACATTGCCATACACAGGACAAATAGCACTGGCGTCTGTTCCCAGCAAGTACAGTGTATTGGACTAAAGGGGATCTACTGTTCTTGTCAGTTTCCTAAGCAGAGTTGAACTAGATATGGCCCGTGTGTGTAGGAAGCACAGTTCTTTTGTTCAGAGCAAGCTCACTGTTCGGACCCGATAGGAAAGACAATAGAGTAGAAGAGTGCTCTTTTCTCAAAAGCAGAGTGTGTTTCATGTAAGGCGAGCTAGCATTTGTTTCCCAGTCCTAATAGGAGTTGAATCACATGCACTTTCTGGTTCTACGAGCAAGAGTTGTTTTCTGGTAAGGTAAGTCACTATTGCACTCCCATTGCCATATACAGTGCAAATAGCCCTCGCGTCTGTTCGCAGCAAGTACAGAATGTCTGACTGAAGAGGAGCTACTGTTCTTGTCAGTTTCCTAAGCAGAGTTGAACAAGATATGGCCCGTGTGTAGGAAGCACAGTTCTTTTGTTCTGAGCAAGCTCACTGTTCTGGCCCTATAGGAAACACAGTAGAGTAGAAGAGTGCTCTTTTCTCTAAAGCAGAGTGTGTTTCTTGTAAGGCGAACTAGCGTTTGTTTCCCAGTCCTAAATGGAGTTAAATGACATGCAGTTTCTGGTCCTACGAGCAACAGTTGTTTTCTGGTAAGGAAAGTCACTATTGCACTCCCATTGCCATACACAGTACAAATAGCACTCACGTCTGTTCCCAGCAAGTACAGTGTATTGGACTGAATAGGATCTACTGTTCTTTTCAGTTTCCTAAGCAGAGTTGAACTAGATATGGTCCATGTGTGTAGGAAGCACACTTCTTTTGTTCTGAGCAAGCTCACTGTTTGGACCCCATAGGAAACACAGTAGAGTAGAAGAGTGCTCTTTTCTCAAAAGCAGAGTGTGTTTCATGTAAGGCGAGCTAGCATTTGTTTCCCAGTCCTAAATGGAGTTGAATCACATGCACTTTCTCGTCCTATGAGCAAGAGTTGTTTTCTGGTATGGAAAGTCACTATTGCACTCCCATTGCCATATACAGTGCAAATAGCACTCGTGTCTGTTCACAGCAAGTACAGTGTATCGGACTGAAGATGAGCTACTGTTCTTGTCAATTTCCTCAGCAAAGTTGAACTAGATATGGCCCGTGTGTGTAGGAAGCTCAGTTCTTATGTTCTGAGCAAGCTCACTGTTCTGGCCCTATAGGAAACACAGTAGAGTAGAAGAGTGCTCTTTTCTCTAAAGCAGAGTGTGTTTCTTGTAGGGCAAGATAGCGTTTGTTTCCTAGTCCTAAATGGAGTTGAATCACATGCAGTTTCTGGTCGTACGAACAAGAGTTGTTTTCTGGTAAGGAAAGTCACTATTTCGCTAACATTGCCATACACAGTGCAAATAGCACTCGCGTCTGTTCCCAGTAAATACAGTGTTGGACTGAAGAGGAGCTACTGTTCTTGTCAGGTTCCTAATCAGAGTTGAACTACATATGGTCCGTGTGTGTAGGAAGCACAGTTCTTTTGTTCTGAGCAAGCTCACCGTTCTGGCCCTATGGGAAACACAGTAGAGTAGAAGAGTGCTCTTTTCTCTAAAGGAGAGCATATTTCTTGTAAGGCGAGCTAGCGTTTGTTTCCCAGTCCTAAATGGAGTTGAAACACATGCAGTTTCTGGTCCTACTAGCAAGAGTTGTTTTATGGTAAGAGTAGTCACTATTGCGCTGCCATTGCCATACACAGGACAAATAGCACTGGCGTCTGTCCCAGCAAGTACAGTGTATTGGACTAAAGGGGATCTACTGTTCTTGTCAGGTTCCTAAGCAGAGTTGAACTAGATATGGCCCGTGTGTGTAGGAAGCACAGTTATTATGTTCTGAGCAATCTCACTGTTCTGGCCCTAAAGGAAACACAGTAGAGTAGAAGAGTGCTTTTTTCTCAAAAGCAGAGTATGTTTCTTGTAAGGCAAGCTAGCGTTTGTTTCCCAGTGCTAAATGGAGTTGAGTCACATGCAGTTTTTTGTCCTACGAGCAAGAGTTGTTTTCTGGTAAGACGAGTCACTATTGTGCTCCCATTGCCATACACAGTGCAGATAGCACTCACGTATTTTCCCAGCAAGCACAGTGTACTGGACTGAATAGGATCTACTGTTCTTTTCAGTTTCCTAAGCAGAGGTGAACTAGATATGGCCCATGTGTGTAGGAAGCACAGTTCTTTTGTTCTAAGCAAGCTTACTGTTCGGACCCCATAGGAAACACAGTAGAGTAGAAGAGTGCTCTTTTCTCAAAAGCAGAGTGTGTTTCATGTAAGGCGAGGTAGCGTTTGTTTCCCAGTCCTAAATGGAGTTGAATCACATGCAGTTTCTGGTCCTATGAGCAAGAGTTGTTTTCTGGTAAGGAAAGTCACTATTGCAATCCCATTGCCATTCACAGTACAAATAGCACTGGCGTCTGTTCCCAGCAAGTACAGTGTATCGGACTGAAGAGGTGCTACTGTTCTTGTCAGTTTCCTAAGCAGAGTTGAACTAGATATGGCCCGTGTGTGCAGGAAGCTCAGTTCTTATGTTCTGAGGAAGCTCACTGTTCTGGCCCTATAGGAAACACAGTAGAGTAGAAGAGTGCTCTTTTCTCTAAAGCAGAGTGTGTTTCTTGTAAGGCAAGCTAGCGTTTGTTTCCTAGTCCTGAATGGTGTTGAATCACATGCAGTTTCTGGTACTATGAGCAAGAGTTGTTTTCTGGTAAGGAAAGTCACTATTGCGCTGCCATTGCCATACACAGTGCAAATAGCACTCGCGTCTGTTCCCAGCAAGTACAATGTTGGACTGAAGAGGAGCTACTGTTCTTGTCAGGTTCCTAAGCAGAGTTGAACTACATATGGTCCCTGTGTGTAGGAAACACATTTCTTTTGTTCTGAGCAAGCTCACTGTTTGGACCACATAGGAAACACAGTAGACTAGAAGAGTGCTGCTTTCTCTAAAGCAGAGTGTGTTTCTTGTAAGGCGAGCTAGCATTTGTTTCCCAGTCCTAAATGGAGTTGAATCCCATGCAGTTTCTGGTACTATGGGCAAGAGTTGTTTCTGGTAAGGAAAGTCACTGTTGTGCTGCCATTGCCATACACAGGACAAATAGCACTGGCGTCTGTTGCCAGCAAGTACAGTGTATTGGACTGAAGAGGAGCTACTGTTCTTGTCAGGTTCCTAAGCAGACTTGAACTAGTTATGGCCGTGGGTGTAGGAAGCACAGTTCTTTTGTTCTGAGCAAGGTCACTGTTCTGGCCCTATGGGAAACACAATAGAGTAGAAGAGTGTTCTTTTCTCAAAAGCATAGTGTGTTTCTTCTAAGGCGAGCTAGAGTTTGTTTCCCAGTCCTAAATGTAGTTGAGTCACATGCAGTTTTTTGTCCTATGAGCAAGAGTTGTTTTTGGTAAGACGAGTCACTACTGTTCTCCAATTTCCCTACACAGTGCAAATTGCACTCGCGTCTGTTCCCATCAAGTACAGTGTATTGGACTGAAGAGGAGGTACTGTTCTTCTCAGTTTCCTAAGCAGAGTTGAACTACATATGGGCCATGTGTGTAGGAAGCACAGTTCTTTTGTTCTGAGCAAGCTCACTCTTTGGACCCCATAAGAAACACAGTAGAGTAGAAGAGTGCTCTTTTCTCAAAAGGAGACTGTGTTTCTTGTAAGGCGAGCTAGCGTTTGTTTCCCAGTCCTAAATGGAGTTGAAACACATGCAGTTTCTGGTCCTACGAGCAAGAGTTGTTTTCTTGTAAGGAAAGTCACTATTGCGCTCCCATTGCCATACACAGCGCAAATAGCACTCCCGTCTGTTCCTAGCAAGTACAGTGTATTGGACTGAAGAGGAGCTAATGTTCTTCTCAGTTTACTAAGCAGAGTTGAACTAGAGATGGCCCATGTGTGTAGGAAGCACAGTTCTTTTGTTCTGAGCAAGCTCACTGTTTGGACCCCTTAGGAAACACAGTAGAGTAGAAGAGTGCTCTTTTCTCAAAAGTAGAGTGTGTTTCATGTAAGGCGAGCTAGCATTTGTTTCTCAGTCCTAAATAGAGTTGAATCACATGCACTTTCTGGTCCTACGAGCAAGAGTTGTTTTATGGTAAGGAAAGTCACTATTGAACTCCCATTGCCATATACAGTGCAAATAGCACTCGAGTCTGTTCCCAGCAAGTACAGTGTATCGGACTGAAGAGGAGCTACTGTTCCTGTCAGTTTCCTAAGCAGAGTTGAACTAGATATGGCCCGTGAGTAGGAAGCACAGTTCTTTTGTTCTGAGCAAGCTCACTGTTCTGGCCCTATAGGAAACACAGTAGAGTAGATGAGTGCTCTTTTCTCTAAAGCAGAGTGTGTTTCTTGTAAGGCGAGCTAGCGTTTGTTTCCCAGTCCTAAATGGATTTGAAACACATGCAATTTCTGGTCTTACGAGCAAGAGTTTTTTTTATGGTAAGAATAGTCACTATTGTGCTGCCATTGCCATACACAGGACAAATAGCACTGGCGTCTGTTCTCAGCAAGTACAGTGTATTGGACTAAAGGGGATCTACTGTTCTTGTCAGGTTCCAAAGCAGAGTTGAACTAGATATGGCCCGTGTGTGTAGGAAGCACAATTATTATGTTCTGAGTAAGCTCACTGTTCTGGCCCTATAGGAAACACAGTATAGTAGAAGAGTGCTCTTTTCTCAAAAGCAGAGTGTGTTTCTTGTAAGGCGAGCTAGCGTTTGTTTCCCAGTCTTAAATGGAGTTGAATCACATGCACTTTCTGGTCCTATGAGCAAGAATTGTTTTCTGGTGAGGAAAGTCACTATTGCACTCCCTTTGCCATACACAGTACAAATAGCACTGGCGTCTGTTCCCAGCAAGTACAGTGTATTGGACTGAAGAGGAGCTACTGTTCTTGTCAGTTTCCTAAACAGAGTTGAACTAGATATGGCCCGTGTGTGTAGGAAGCTCAGTTCTTATGTTTTGAGCAAGCTCACTGTTCTGGCCCTATATGAAACACAGTAGAGTCGAAGAGTGCTCTTTTCTCTATAGCAGAGTGTGTTTCTTGTAAGGCGAGCTAGCGTTTGTTTCTTAGTCCTAAATGGAGTTGAATCACGTGCAGTTTCTGGTCCTACAAGCAAGAGTTGTTTTCTGGTAAGGAAAGTCACTATTGCGCTCCCATTGCCACACACACTGCAAATAGCACTCTCGTCTGTTCCCAGCAAGTACAGTGTTGGACTGAAGAGGAGCTACTGTTCTTGTCAGGTTCCTAATCAGAGTTGAACTACATATGGTCCGTGTGTGTAGGAAGCACAGTTCTTTTGTTCTGAGCAAGCTCACTGTTTGGACCCCATAGGAAACACAGTAGACTAGAAGAGTGCTCCTTTCTCTAAACAGAGTATGTTTCTTGTAAGGCGAGCTAGCGTTTGTTTCCCAGTCCTAATTGGAGTTGAATCATATGCAATTTCTGGTACTATGAGCAAGAGTTGTTTTCTGGTAAGGAAAGTCACTATTGCGCTCCCATTGACATACACAGGAGAAATAGCACTGGCGTCTGTTGCCAGCAAGTACAGTGTATTGGACTGAAAAGGATCTACTGTTCTTGTCAGGTTCCTAAGCAGACTTGAACTAGATATGGACGTGTGTGTAGGAAGCACAGTTTTTTTTGTTCTGAGCAAGCTCACTGTTTGGACCCCATAGGAAACACAGTAGAGTAGAAGAGTGCTCGTTACTCAAAAGCAGACTGTGTTTCTTGTAAGGCGAGCTAGCGTTTGTTTCGCAGTCCTAAATGGAGTTGAATCACATGCAGTTTCTGGTACTATGAGCAAGAGATGTTTTCTGGTAAGGAAAGTCATTATTGCGCTCCCATTGCCATACACAGTGCAAATAGCACTCGTGTCTGTTCAAAGCAAGTACAGTGTATTGGACTGAAGAGGAGCTACTGTTTTTCTCAGTTTCCTAAGCAGAGTTGAACTAGATATGGTCCGTGTGTAGGAAGCACAGTTCTTTTGTTCTGAGCAAGCTCACCGTTCTGGCCCTATAGGAAACACAGTAGAGTAGAAGAGTGCTCTTTTCTCTAAAGCAGAGTGTGATTCTTGTAAGGCGAGCTAGCGTTTGTTTCCCAGTCCTAAATGGAGTTGAAACACATGCAGTTTCTGGTCCTACGAGCAAGAGTTGTTTTATGGTAAGAATAATCACTATTGCGCTGACATTGCCATACACAGGACAAATAGCACTGGCGTCTGTTCCCAGCAAGTACAGTGTATTGGACTAAAGGGGATCTACTGTTCTTGTCAGTTTCCTAAGCAGAGTTGAACTAGATATGGCCCGTGTGTGTAGGAAGCACAGTTCTTTTGTTCAGAGCAAGCTCACTGTTCGGACCCGATAGGAAAGACAGTAGAGTAGAAGAGTGCACTTTTCTCAAAAGCAGAGTGTGTTTCATATAAGGCGAGGTAGCGTTTGTTTCCCAGTCCTAAATAGAGTTGAATCACATGCAGTTTCTGGCCCTATGAGCAAGAGTTGTTTTCTGGTAAGGAAAGTCACTATTGCACTCCCATTGCCATACACAGTGCAAATAGCCCTGGCGTCTGTTCCCAGCAAGTACAGTGTATAGGACTGAAGAGGAGCTACTGTTCTTGTCAGTTTCCTAAGCAGAGTTGAACTAGATATGGCCCGTGTGTGTAGGAAGCTCAGTTCTTATGTTCTGAGGAAGCTCAATGTTCCGGTACTTTAGGAAACACAGTAGAGTAGAAGAGTGCTCTTTTCTCAAAAGCAGAGTGTGTTTCTTAAAGGGCAAGCTAGCGTTTGATTCCCAGTCCTAAATGGAGCTGAGTCACATGCAGTTTTTTGTCCTACGAGCAAGAGTTGTTTTCTGGTAAGACGAGTCACTATTGTGCTCCCATTGCCATACACAGTGCAAATAGCACTCGCGTCTGTTCCCAGCAAGTACAGTGTATTGGACTGAAGAGGAGCTACTGTTCTTGTCAGTTTCCTAAGCAGAGTTGAACTAGATATGGCCCCTGTGTGTAGGAAGCTCAGTTCTTATGTTCTGAGCAAGCTCACTGTTCTGGCCCTATAGGAAACACAGTAGAGTAGAAGAGTGCTCTTTTCTCTAAAGCAGAGTGTGTTTCTTGTAGGGCAAGCTAGCGTTTGTTTCCTAGTCCTAAATGGAGTTGAATCACATGCAGTTTCTGGTCCTACGAACAAGAGTTGTTTTCTGGTAAGGAAAGTCACTATTGCGCTCCCATTGCCATACCCAGTGCAAATAGCACTCGTGTCTGTTCCCAGCAAGTATAGTGTTGGACTGAAGAGGAGCTACTGTTCTTGTCAGGTTCCTAATCAGAGTTGAACTAATATGGTCTGTGTGTGTAGGAAGCACAGTTCTTTTGTTCTGAGCAAGCTCACTGTTTGGACCCCATAGGAAACACAGTAGAGTAGAAGAGTGCTCCTTTCTCTAAAGCAGAGTGTGTTTCTTGTAAGGCGAGCTAGCCTTTGTTTCCCAGTCCTAAATGGAGTTGAATCCCATGCAGTTTCTGGTACTGTGGGCAAGAGTTGTTTTCTGGTAAGGAAAGTCACTATTGCGCTGCTATTGCCATACACAGGACCAATAGCACTGGCTTCTGTTCCCAGCAAGTACAGAGTATTGGACTGAAGAGGATCTACTGTTCTTGTAAGGTTCCTAACCAGACTTGAACTAGATATGGCTGTGTGTGTAGGAAGCACATTTTTTTTGTTCTGAGCAAGCTCACTGTTTGGACCCCATAGGAAACACAGTAGAGTAGAAGAGTGCTCTTTTCTCAAAAGCAGACTGTGTTTCTTGTAAGGCGAGCTAGCGTTTGTTTCCTATTCCTAAATGTAGTGGAATCACATGCAGTTTCTGGTCCTACGAACAAGAGTTGTTTTCTGGTAAGGAAAGTCACTGTTGCGCTCCCATTGCCATACACAGTGCAAATAGCACTCGCGTCTGTTCCCAGCAAGTACAGTGTTGGACTGAATAGGAGCTGCTGTTCATGTCAGGTTCCTAATCAGAGTTGAACTACATATGGTCTGTGTGTGTAGGAAGCACAGTTCTTTTGTTCTGAGCAAGCTCACTGTTTGGACCCCATAGGAAACACAGTAGACTAGAAGAATGCTCCTTTCTCTAAAGCAGAGTGTGTTTCTTGTAAGGCGAGCTAGCGTTTGTTTCCCAGTCCTAAATGGAGTTGAAACACATGCAGTTTCTGGTCCTACGAGCAAGAGTTGTTTTCTGGTAAGGAAAGTCACTATTGTGCTCCCATTGCCATATACAGTGCAAATAGCTCTCGCGTCTGTTGCCAGCAAGTACAGTGTATTGGACTGAAGAGTAGCTACTGTTCTTGTCAGTTTCCTAAGCAGAGTTGAACTAGATATGGCCCGTGTGTGTAGGAAGCACAGTTCTTTTGTTCTGAGCAAGCTCACCGTTCTGGTCCTATGGGAAACACAGTAGAGTAGAAGAGTGCTCTTTTCTCAAAAGCAGAGTGTGTTTCTTGTAAGGCGAGCTAGAGTTTGTTTCCCAGTCCTAAAAGGAGTTGAGTCACATGCAGTTTTTTTCCTACGAGCAAGAGTTTTTTTCTGGTAAGACGAGTCATAATTGTGCTCCCTTTGCCATACCCAGTGCAAATAGCACTCGCATCTGTTCCCAGCAAGTACAGTGTATTGGACTGCATAGGATCTACTGTTTTTTTTCAGTTTCCTAAGCAGAGGGGAACTAGATATGGCCCATGTGTGTAGGAAGCACAGTTCTTTTGTTCTAAGCAAGCTCATTGTTCGGACCCCATAGGAAACGCAGTAGAGTAGAAGAGTACTCTTTTCTCAAAAGCAGAGTGTGTTTCTTGTAAGGCAAGCTAGTGTTTGTTTCCTAGTCCTAAATGGAATTGAATCACATGCAGTTTCTGGTTCTACAAACAAGAATTGTTTTCTGGTAAGGAAAGTCACTATTGCGCTCCTTTTGCCATTCACAGTGCAAATAGCACTCGCGTCTGTTCCCAGCAAGTACAGTGTTGGACTGAAGAGGAGCTACTGTTCTTGTCAGGTTCCTAAGCAGAGTTGAACTACATATGGTCCATGTGTGTAGGAAGCACAGTTCTTTGGTTCTGAGCAAGCTCACTGTTTGGACCCCATAGGAAACCCAGTAGACTAGAAGAGTGCTCTTTTCTCAAAAGCAGACTGTGTTTCTTGTAAGGCGAGCTAGCGTTTGTTTCCCAGTCCTAAATGGAGTTGAATCACATGCAGTTTCTGGTCCTACGAGCAAGAGTTGTTTTCTGGTAAGGAAAGTCACTATTGCGCTCCCATTGCCACACTCAGTGCAAATAGCACTCGCGTCTGTTCCCAGCACGTACAGAGTATTGGACTGAAGAGGATATACTGTTCTTTTTAGTTTCCTAAGCAGAGTTGAACTAGATATGGCCCATGTGTGTAGGAAGCACAGTTCTTTTGTTCTGAGCAAGCTCACTGTTTGGACCCCATAGGAAACACAGTAGAGTAGAAGAGTGCTCTTTTCTCAAAAGCAGAGTGTGTTTCATGTAAGCCAATCTAGCATTTGTTTCCCAGTCCTAAATGGAGTTGAATCACATGCACTTTCTGGTCCTACGAGCAAGAGTTGTTTTCTGGTAAGGAAAGTCCCTATTGCGCTCCCATTGCCATATACAGTGCAAATAGCACTCGCGTCTGTTCCCAGCAAGTACAGTGTATCGGACTGAAGAGGAGCTACTGTTCTTGTCAGTTTCCTAAGCAGAGTTGAACTAGATATGGCCCGTGTGTAGGAAGCACAGTTCTATTCTTCTGAGCAAGCTCACTGTTCTGGCCCTATAGGAAACGCAGTAGAGTAGAAGAGAGCTCTTTTCTCTAAAGTAGAGTGTGTTTCTTGTAAGGCGAGCTAGCGTTTGTTCCCAGTCCTAAATGGAGTTGAAACACATGCAGTTTCTGGTCCTATGAGCAAGAGTTGTTTTATGGTAAGAATAGTCACTATTGCGCTGCCATTGCCATACACAGGACAAATATCACTCGCGTCTGTTCCCAGCAAGTACAGTGTATTGGACTAAAGGGGATCTACTCTTCTTGTCAGGTTCCTAAGAAGAGTTGAACTAGAAATGGCCCGTGTGTGTAGGAAGAACAGTTATTATGTTCTGAGCAAGCTCACTGTTCTGGCCCTATAGGAAACACAGTAGAGTAGAAGAGTGCTCTTTTCTCAAAAGCAGAGTGTGTTTCTTGTAATGTAAGCTCGCATTTTTTTCCCAGTCCTAAATGGAGTTGAATCACATGCAGTTTCTGGTCCTATGTGCAAGAGTTGTTTTCTGGTAAGGAAAGTCACTATTGCGCTCCCATTGCCATACACAGTGCAAATAGCACTCCCGTCTGTTCCTAGCAAGTACAGTGCATTGTACTGAAGAGGAGCTACTGTTCTTGTCAGGTTCCTAAGCAGAGTTGATCTAGATATGCCCCGTGTGTGTAGGAAGCGCAGTTCTTTTGTTCTGAACAAGCTCATTGTTCTAGCCCTATGGGAAACACAGTAGAGTAGAAGAGTGCTCTTTTCTCAAAAGCAGAGTGTGTTTCATGTAAGGCGAGCTAGCATTTGTTTCCCAGTCCTAAATGGAGTTGAATCACATGCACTTTCTGGTCCTACGAGCAAGAGTTGTTTTCTGGTAAGGAAAGTCCCTGTTGTGTTCCCATGGCCATATACAGTGCAAATAGTACTCGCGTCTGTTCCCAGCAAGTACAGTGTATCGGACTGAACAGGAGCTACTGTTCTTGTCAGTTTCCTGAGCAGAGTTCAACTAGATATGGCCAGTGTGTAGGAAGCACAGTTCTTTTGTTCTGAGCAAACTCACTGTTCTGGCCCTATAGGAAACACAGTAGAGTAGAAGAGTGCTCTTTTCTCTAAAGCAGAGTGTGTTTCTTGTAAGGCGAGCTAGCGTTTGTTTCCCAGTCCTAAATGGAGTTGAAACACATGCAGTTTCTGGTCCTACGAGCAAGAGTTGTTTTATGGTAAGAATAGTCTCTATTGCGCTGCCATTGCCATACACAGGACAAATAGCACTGGCGTCTGTTCCCAGCAAGTACAGTGTATTGGACTAAAGGGGATCTACTGTTCTTGTCAGGTTCCTAAGCAGAGTTGAACTAGATATGGCCCGTGTGTATAGGAAGCACAGTTATTATGTTCTGAGCAAGCTCACTGTTCTGGCCCTATAGGAAACACAGTAGAGTAGAAGAGTGCTCTTTTCTCTAAAGCAGAGTGTGTTTCTTGTAAGGCAAGCTAGCGTTTTTTTCCCAGTCCTAAATGGAGTTGAATCACATGCAGTTTCTGGTCCTACGAGCAAGAGTTGTTTTCTGTTAAGGAAAGTCACTATTGCGCTCCCATTGACATACACAGTGCAAATAGCACTCGCGTCTGATCCCAGCAGGTACAGTGTATTGGACTGAAGAGGAGCTACTGTTCTTGTCAGTTTCCTAAGCAGAGTTGAACTAGATATGGCCCGTGTGTAGGAAGCACAGTTCTTTTGTTCTGAGCAAGCTCACTGTTCTGGCCCTATAGGAAACACAGTAGAGTAGAAGAGTGCTCTTTTCTCTAAAGCAGAGTGTGTTTCTCGTAAGGCGAGCTAGCGTTTGTTTCCCAGTCCTAAATGGAGTTGAAACACATGCAGTTTCTGGTCCTAGGAGCAAGAGTTGTTTTATGGTAAGAATAGTCACTATTGCGCTGCCATTGCCATACACAGGACAATTAGCACTGGCGTCTGTTCCCAGCAAGTACAGTGTATTGGACTAAAGGGGATCTACTCTTCTTGTCAGGTTCCTAAGCAGAGTTGAACTAGATATGGCCCGTGTGTGTAGGAAGCACAGTTCTTTTGTTCTGATCAAGCTCACTGTTCGGACCCCATAGGAAACACAGTAGAGTAGAAGAGTGCTCTTTTCTCAAAAGCAGAGAGTTTTTCATGTAAGGCGAGGTAGCGTTTGTTTCCCAGTCCTAAATGGAGTTGAATCACATGCAGTTTCTGGTCTTATGAGCAAGAGTTGTTTTCTGGTAAGGAAAGTCACTATTGCACTCCCATTGCCATACACAGTGCAAATAGCACTGGCGTCTGTTCCCAGCAAGTACAGTGTATCAGACTGAAGAGGAGCTACTGTTCTTGTCAGTTTCCTAAGCAGAGTTGAACTAGATATGGCCCGTGTGTGTTGGAAGCTCACTTCTTATGTTCTGAGCAAGCTCACTGTTCTAGCCCTTTAGGAAACACAGTAGAGTAGAAGAGTGCTCTTTTCTCAAAAGCAGAGTGTGTTTCTTGTAAGGCGAGCTAGAGTTTGTTTCCCAGTCCTAAATGGAGTTGAGTCACATGCAGTTTTTGGTCCTATGAGCAAGAGTTGTTTTCTGGTAAGACGAGTCACTATTGTGCTCCCATTGCCATACACAGTGCAAATAGCACTCGCGTCTGTTCCCAGCAAGTACAGTGTATTGGACTGAAGAGGATCTACTGTTTTTTTCAGTTTCCTAAGCAGAGTTGAATTAGATATGGCCCATGTGTGTAGGAAGCACAGTTCTTTTGTTCTGAGCAAGCTCACTGTGCGGACCCTATAGGAAAGACAGTAGAGTAGAAGAGTGCTCTTTTCTCAAAAGCAGAGTGTGTTTCATATAAGGCGAGCTAGCATTTGTTTCCCAGTCCTAAATGGAGTTGAAACACATGCACTTTCTGGTCCTACGAACAAGAGTTGTTTTCTGGTAAGGAAAGTCACTATTGTGCTCCCATCGCCATACACAGTGCAAATAGCACTCGCGTCTGTTCCCAGCAAGTACAGTGTATTGGACTGAAGAGTATCTACTGTTTTTTTCAGTTTCCTAAGCAGAGTTGAATTAGATATGGCCCATGTGTGTAGGAAGCACAGTTCTTTGGTCTGAGCAAGCTCACTTTTCGGACCCCATAGGAAACACAGTAGAGTAGAAGAGTGCTCTTTTCTCAAAAGCAGAGAGTTTTTTATGTAAGGCGAGGTAGCGTTTGTTTCCCAGTCCTAAATGGAGTTGAATCACATGCAGTTTCTGGTCTTATGAGCAAGAGTTGTTTTCTGGTAAGGAAAGTCACTATTGCACTCCCATTGCCATACACAGTGCAAATAGCACTGGCGTCTGTTCCCAGCAAGTACAGTGTATCAGACTGAAGAGGAGCTACTGTTCTTGTCAGTTTCCTAAGCAGAGTTGAACTAGATATGGCCCGTGTGTGTTGGAAGCTCAGTTCTTATGTTCTGAGCAAGCTCACTGTTCTGGCCCTTTAGGAAACACAGTAGAGTAGAAGAGTGCTCTTTTCTCTAAAGCAGAGTGTGTTTCTTGTAGGGAAAGCTAGCGTTTGTTTCCTAGCCCTAAATGGAGTTGAATCACATGCAGTTTCTGGTCCTACGAACAAGAGTTGTTTTCTGGTAAGGAAAGTCACTATTGTGCTCCCATTGCCATACACAGTGCAAATAGCACTCGCGTCTGTTCCCAGCAAGTACAGTGTTGGACTGAAGAGGAGCTACTGTTCTTCTCAGGTTCCTAAGCAGAGTTGAACTACATATGGTCTGTGTGTGTAGGAAGCACAGTTCTTTTCTTCTGAGCAAGCTCACTGTTTGGACCCCATAGGAAACACAGTAGACTAGAAGAGTGCTTCTTTCTCTAAAGCAGAGTGTGTTTCTTGTAAGGCGAGCTAGCGTTTGTTTCCCAGTCCTAAATGGAGTTGAAACACATGGAGTTTCTGGTCCTAGGAGCAAGAGTTGTTTTCTGGTAAGGAAAGTCACTATTGCGCTGCCATAGCCATACACAGGACAAATAGCACTGGTGTCTGTTGCCAGCAAGTACAGTGTATTGGACTGAAGAGGATCTACTGTTCTTGTCAGGTTCCTAAGCAGACTTGAACTAGATATGGCCGTGTGTATAGGAAGCACAATTTTTTTTGTTCTGAGCAAGCTCACTGTTTGGACCCCATAGGAAACACAGTAGAGTAGAAGAGTGCTCTTTTCTCAAAAGCAGACTGTGTTTCTTTTAAGGCGAGCTAGCGTTTTTTTCCCAGTCCTAAATGGAGTTGAATTCCATACAGTTTCTGGTCCTACGAGCAAGAGTTGTTTTCTGGTAAGGAAAGTCACTATTGCGCTCCCATTGCTATACACAGTGCAAATAGCACTCCCGTCTGTTCCTAGCAAGTACAGTGTATTGGACTATAGAGGAGCTACTGTTCTTCTCAGTTTCATAAGCAGAGTTGAACTAGATATGCCCCATGTGTTTAGGAAGCACAGTTCTTTTGTTCTGAGCATGCTCATTGTTCTAGCCCTATGGGAAACACAGTAGAGTAGACGAGTGTTCTTTTCTCAAAAGCAGAGTGTGTTTCTTGTAAGGCGAGCTAGAGTTTGTTTCCCAGTCCTAAATGGAGTTGAGTCACATGCAGTTTTTGGTCCTACGAGCAAGAGTTGTTTTCTGGTAAGACGAGTAACTATTGTGCTCCCATTGCCATACACAGTGCAAATAGCACTCGCGTCTGTTCCCAGCAAGTACAGTGTATTGGACTGAAGAGGATCTACTGTTTTTTTCAGTTTCCTAAGCAGAGTTGAATTAGATATGGCCCATGTGTGTAGGAAGCACAGTTCTTTCGTTCTGAGCAAGCTCACTGTGCGGACCCCATAGGAAAGACAGTAGAGTAGAAGAGTGCTCTTTTCTCAAAAGCAGAGTGTGTTTCATATAAGGCGAGCTAGCATTTGTTTCCCAGTCCTAAATGGAGTTGAAACACATTCACTTTCTGGTCCTACGAGCAAGAGTTGTTTTCTGGTAAGGAAAGTCCCTATTGCGCTCCCATTGCCATATACATTGCAAATAGCTCTCGCGTCTGTTGCCAGCAAGTACAGTGTATTGGACTGAAGAGGAGCTACTGTTCTTGTCAGTTTCCTAAGCAGAGTTCAACTAGATATGGCCCGTGTGTAGGAAGCACAGTTCTTTTGTTCTGAGCAAGCTCACTGTTCTGGCCCTATAGAAAACACAGTAGAGTAGAAGAGTGCTCTTTTCTCTAAAGCAGAGAGTTTTTTATGTAAGGCGAGGTAGCGTTTGTTTCCCAGTCCTAAATGGAGTTGAATCACATGCAGTTTCTGGTCTTATGAGCAAGAGTTGTTTTCTGGTAAGGAAAGTCACTATTGCACTCCCATTGCCATACACAGTGCAAATAGCACTGGCGTCTGTTCCCAGCAAGTACAGTGTATCAGACTGAAGAGGAGCTACTGTTCTTGTCAGTTTCCTAAGCAGAGTTGAACTAGATATGGCCCGTGTGTGTTGGAAGCTCAGTTCTTATGTTCTGAGCAAGCTCACTGTTCTGGCCCTTTAGGAAACACAGTAGAGTAGAAGAGTGCTCTTTTCTCTAAAGCAGAGTGTGTTTCTTGTAGGGAAAGCTAGCGTTTGTTTCCTAGCCCTAAATGGAGTTGAATCACATGCAGTTTCTGGTCCTACGAACAAGAGTTGTTTTCTGGTAAGGAAAGTCACTATTGTGCTCCCATTGCCATACACAGTGCAAATAGCACTCGCGTCTGTTCCCAGCAAGTACAGTGTTGGACTGAAGAGGAGCTACTGTTCTTCTCAGGTTCCTAAGCAGAGTTGAACTACATATGGTCTGTGTGTGTAGGAAGCACAGTTCTTTTCTTCTGAGCAAGCTCACTGTTTGGACCCATTAGGAAACACAGTAGACTAGAAGAGTGCTTCTTTCTCTAAAGCAGAGTGTGTTTCTTGTAAGGCGAGCTAGCGTTTGTTTCCCAGTCCTAAATGGAGTTGAAACACATGGAGTTTCTGGTCCTAGGAGCAAGAGTTGTTTTCTGGTAAGGAAAGTCACTATTGCGCTGCCATAGCCATACACAGGACAAATAGCACTGGCGTCTGTTGCCAGCAAGTACAGTGTATTGGACTGAAGAGGATCTACTGTTCTTGTCAGGTTCCTAAGCAGACTTGAACTAGATATGGCCGTGTGTGTAGGAAGCACAATTTTTTTTGTTCTGAGCAAGCTCACTGTTTGGACCCCATAGGAAACACAGTAGAGTAGAAGAGTGCTCTTTTCTCAAAAGCCGACTGTGTTTCTTGTAAGGCGAGCTAGCGTTTGTTTCCTAGTCCTAAATGGCGTTGAATCACATGCAGTTTCTGGTCCTACGAGCAGGAGTTGTTTTCTGGTAAGGAAAGTCACTATTGCACTCCTATTGCCATATACAGTGCAAATAGCACTCGCGTCTGTTCCCAGCAAGTACAGTGTATTGGACTGAAGAGGAGCTACTGTTCTTGTCAGTTTTCTAAGCAGAGGTGAGCTAGATATGGCCCGTGTGTAGGAAGCACAGTTCTTTTGTTCTGAGCAAGCTCACTGTTCTGGCCCTATAGGAAACACAGTAGAGTAGAAGAATGCTCTTTTCTCTAAAGCAGAGTGTGTATCTCGTAAGGCGAGCTAGCCTTTGTTTCCCAGTCCGAAATGGAGGTGAAACACTTGCAGGTTCTGGTCCAATGAGCAAGAGTTGTTTTATGGTAAGAATAGTCACTATTGCGCTGCCATTGCCATACACAGGACAAAGAGCACCGGCGTCTGTTCCCAGCAAGTACAGTGTATTGGACTAAAGGGGATCTACTGTTCTTGTCAGGTTCCTAAGCAGAGTTGAACTAGATATGGCCCGTGTGTAGGAAGCACAGTTATTATGTTCTGAGCAAGCTCACTGTTCTGGCCCTATAGGAAACACAGTAGAGTAGAAGAGTGCTCTTTTCTCTAAAGCAGAGTGTGTTTCTTGTAAGGCAAGCTAGCGTTTGTTTCCTAGTCCTAAATGGAGTTGAATCACATGCAGTTTCTGGTCCTAGGAACAAGAGTTTTTTTCTGGTAAGGAAAGTCACGATTGTGCTCCCATTGCCATACACAGTGCAAATAGCACTCGCGTCTGATCCCAGCAAGTACAGTGTTGGACTGAAGAGGAGCTACTGTTCTTTCAGTTTCCTAAGCAGAGTTGAACTACATATGCCCCGTGTGTGTAGGAAGCACAGTTCTTTTGTTCTGAGCAAGTTCACCGTTCTGGCCCTATGGGAAACACAGTAGAGTAGAAGAGTGCTCTTTTCTCAAAAGCAGAGTGTGTTTCTTGTAAGGCAGCTAGAGTTTGTTTCCCAGTCCTAAATGGAGTTGAGTCACATGCAGTTTTTTGTCCTACCAGCAAGAGTTGTTTTCTGGTAAGACGAGTCACTATTGTGCTCCCATTGCCATACACAGTGCAAAGAGCACTCGCGTCTGTTCTCAGCAAGTAAAGTGTATTGGACTGAAGAGGATCTACTGTTCTTTTCAGTTTCCTAAGCAGAGTTGACCTAGATATGGCCCATGTGTGTATGAAGTACAGTTATTATGTTCTGAGCAAGCTCACTGTTCTGGCCGTATAGGAAACACAGTAGAGTAGAAGAGTACTCTTTTCTCAAAAGCAGAGTGTGTTTCATGTAAGGCGAGCTAGCATTTGTTTGCCAGTCCTAAATGGATTTGAATCACATGCACTTTCTGGTCCTACGAGCAAGAGTTGTTTTCTGGTAAGGAAAGTCACTATTGCGCTCCCATTGCAATACACAGTGCAAATAGCACTGGCGTCTGTTGCCAGCAAGTACAGTGTATTGGACTAAAGAGGAGCTACTGTTCTTGTCAGTTTTTTAAGCAGAGGTGAACTAGATATGGCCCGTGTGTAGGAAGCACAGTTCTTTTGTTCTGAGCAAGCTTACTGTTCTGGCCCTATAGGAAACACAGTAGAGTAGAAGAATGCTCTTTTCTGTAAAGCAGAGTGTGTATCTTGTAAGGCAAGCTAGCGTTTGTTTGCCAGTCCTAAATGGAGGTGAAACACATGCAGTTTCTGGTCCTATGAGCAAGAGTTCTTTTATGGTAAGAATAGTCACTATTGCGCTGCCATTGCCATACACAGGACAAATAGCACTGGCGTCTGTTCCCAGCAAGTACAGTGTATTGGACTAAAGGGGATCTACTGTTCTTGTCAGGTTCCTAAGCAGAGTTGAACTAGATATGACCCGTGTGTGTAGGAAGCACAGTTATTATGTTCTGAGCAAGCTCACTGTTCTGGCCGTATAGGAAACACAGTAGAGTAGAAGAGTGCTCTTTTCTCTAAAGCAGAGTGTGTTTCTTGTAAGGCAAGCCAGTGTTTGTTTCCTAGTCCTAAATGGAGTTGAATCACATGCAGTTTCTGGTCCTACGAACAAGAGTTGTTTTCTGGTAAGGAAAGTCACGATTGTGCTCCCATTGCCATACACAGTGCAAAAAGCACTCGCGTATGTTCCCAGCAAGTACAGTGTTGGACTGAAGAGGAGCTACTGTTCTTGTCAGGTTCCTAAGCAGAGTTGAACTACATATGGTCCGTGTGTGTAGGAAGCACAGTTCTTTTGTTCTGAGCAAGCTCACTGTTTGGACCCCATAGGAAACACAGTATTGTAGAAGAGTGCTCTTTTTTCTAAAGCAGAGTGTGTTTCTTGTAAGGCGAGCTAGCGTTTGTTTCCCAGTCCTAAATGGAGTTGAAACACATGCAGTTTCTGGTACTATGAGCAAGAGTTGGTTTCTGGTAAGGAAAGTCACTATTGCGCTGCCATTGCCATACACAGGACAAATAGCACTGGCATCTGTTGCCAGCAAGTACAGTGTATTGGACTGAAGAGGAGCTACTGTTCTTGTCAGGTTCCTAAGCAGACTTGAACTAGATATGGCCGTGTGTGTAGGAAGCACAATTTTTTTTGTTCTGAGCAAGCTCACTGTTTGGAACCCATAAGAAACACAGTAGAGTAGAAGAGTGCTCTTTTCTCAAAAGCAGAGTTTGTTTCTTGTAAGGCGGGCTAGAGTTTGTTTCCCAGTCCTAAATGGAGTTGAATCTCATGCAGTTTCTGGACCTACGTGCAAGAGTTGTTTTCTGTTAAGGAAAGTCACTATTGCGCTCCCATTGCCATACACAGTGCAAATATCACTTGCGTCTAATCCCAGCAAGTACAGTGTATCGGACTGAAAGGAGCTACTGTTCTTTCAGTTTCCTAAGCAGAGTTGAACTAGATATGCCCCGTGTGTGTAGGAAGCACAGTTCTTTTGTTCTGAGCAAGTTCACCGTTCTGGCCCTATGGGAAACACAGTAGAGTAGAAGAGTGCTCTTTTCTCAAAAGCAGAGTGTGTTTCTTGTAAGGCGAGCTAGAGTTTGTTTCCCAGTCGTAAATGGAGTTGAGTCACATGCAGTTTCTGGTCCTACGAGCAAGAGTTGTTTTCTGGTAAGACGAGTCACTGTTGTGCTCCCATTGCCATACACAGTGCAAATAGCACTCGCATCTGTTCCCAGCAAGTACAGTGTATTGGACTGAATAGGATCTACTGTTCTTTTCAGTTTCCTAAGCAGAGGTGAACTAGATATTGCCCATGTGTGTAGGAAGCACAGTTCTTTTGTTCTGAGCAAGCTCACAGTTCGGACCCCATAGGAAACACAGTAGAGTAGAAGAGTGCTCTTTTCTCAAAAGCAGAGTGTGTTTCATGTAAGGCGAGGTAGCATTTGTTTCCCAGTCTTAAATGGAGTTGAATCACATGCAGTTACTGGTCCTATGAGCAAGAGTTGTTTTCTGGTAAGGAAAGTCACTATTGCGCTCCCATTGACATACACAGTGCAAATAGCCCTGGCGTCTGTTCCCAGCAAGTACAGTGTATCGGACTGAAGAGGAGCTACTGTTCTTGTCAGTTTCCTAAGCAGAGTTGAACTAGATATGGCCCGTGTGCGTAGGAAGCTCAGTTCTTATGTTCTGAGCAAGCTCACTGTTCTGGCCCTATAGGAAACACAGTAGAGTAGAAGAGTGTTCTTTTCTCTAAAGCAGAGTGTGTTTCTTGTAGGGCAAGCTAGCGTTTGTTTCCTAGTCCTAAATGGAGTTGAATCACATGCAGTTTCTGGTCCTACGCACAAGAGTTGTTTTCTGGTAAGGAAAGTCACTATTGCGCGCCCATTGCCATACACAGTGTAAATAGCACTCGCGTCTGTTCCCTGCAAGTACAGTGTTGGACTGAAGAGGAGCTACTGTTCTTGTCAGGTTCCTAAGCAGAGTTGAACTGCATATGGTCCGTGTGTATAGGAAGCACAGTTCTTTTGTTCTGAGCAAGCTCACTGTTTGTACCCCATAGGAAACACAGTAGAGTAGAATAGTGCTCCTTTCTCTAAAGCAGAGTGTGTTTCTTGTAAGGTGAGCTAGCGTTTGTTTCCCAGTCCTAAATGGAGTAGAATATCTTGCCGTTTCTGGTCCTATGAGCAAGAGTTGTTTTCTGGTAAGGAAAGTCACTATTGCGATGCCATTGCCATACACAGGACAAATAGCACTGGCGTCTGTTGCCAGCAAGTACAGTGTATTGGACTGAAGAGGATCTACTGTTCTGGTCAGGTTTCTAAGCAGACTTGAACTAGATATGGCCGTGTGTGTAGGAAGCACAATTTTTTTTATTCTAAGCAAGCTCACTGTTTGGACCCCATAGGAAACACAGTAGAGTAGAAGAGTGCTCTTTTCTCAAAAGCCGACTGTGTTTCTTGTAAGGCGAGCTAGCTTTTGTTTCCTAGTCCTAAATGGAGTTGAATCACATGCAGTTTCTGGTCCAACGAGCAGGAGTTGTTTTCTGGTAAGGAAAGTCACTATTGCACTCCTATTGCCATATACAGTGCAAATAGCACTCGCGTCTGTTCCCAGCAAGTACAGTGTATTGGACTGAAGAGGAGCTACTGTTCTTGTCAGTTTCCTAAGCAGAGGTGATCTAGATATGGCCCGTGTGTAGGAAGCACAGTTCTTTTGTTCTGAGCAAGCTCACTGTTCTGGCCCTATAGGAAACACAGTAGAGTAGAAGAATGCTCTTTTCTCTAAAGCAGAGTGTGTATCTTGTAAGGCGAGCTAGCGTTTGTTTCCCAGTCCGAAATGGAGGTGAAACACTTGCAGTTTCTGGTCCTATGAGCAAGAGTTCTTTTATGGTAAGAATAGTCACTATTGCGCTGCCATTGCCATACACAGGACAAATAGCACTGGCGTCTGTTCCCAGCAAGTACAGTGTATTGGACTAAAGGGGATCTACTGTTCTTGTCAGGTTCCTAAGCAGAGTTGAACTAGATATGGCCCGTGTGTGTAGGAAGCACAGTTATTATGTTCTGAGCCAGCTCACTGTTCTGGCCCTATAGGAAACACAGTAGAGTAGAAGAGTGCTCTTTTCTCTAAAGCAGAGTGTGTTTCTTTTACGGCAAGCTAGCGTTTGTTTCCTAGTCCTAAATGGAGTTGAATCACATGCAGTTTCTGGTCCTACGAACAAGAGTTGTTTTCTGGTAAGGAAAGTCACGATTTTGCTCCCATTGCCATACACAGTGCAAATAGCACTCGCTTCTGATCCCAGCAAGTACAGTGTATCGGACTGAAGAGGAGCTACTGTTCTTGTTAGTTATTTAAGCAGAATTGAAATAGATATGGCCCGTGTGTGTAGGAAGCACAATTCTTTTGTTCTGAGCAAGCTCACTCTTCTGGCCCTATAGGAAACACAGTAGAATAGAAGAGTGCTCTTTTCTCAAAAGCAGAGTGTGTTTCTTGTAAGGCGAGCTAGAGTTTGTTTTCCAATCCTAAATGGAGTTGAAACACATGCAGTTTCTGGTCCTACGAGCAAGAGTTGTTTTCTGGTAAGACGAGTCACTATTGTGCTCCCATTGCCATACACAGTGCAAATAGCACTCGCATCTGTTCCCAGCAAGTACAGTGTATTGGAATGAATAGGATCTACTGTTCTTTTCAGTTTCCTAAGCAGAGGTGAACTAGATATTGCCCATGTGTGTAGGAAGCACAGTTCTTTTGTTCTGAGCAAGCTCACTGTTCGGACCCCATAGGAAACACAGTAGAGTAGAAGAGTGCTCTTTTCTCAAAATCAGAGTGTGTTTCATGTAAGGCGAGGTAGCATTTGTTTCCCAGTCTTAAATGGAGTTGAATCACATGCAGTTACTGGTCCTATGAGCAAGAGTTGTTTTCTGGTAAGGAAAGTCACTATTGCGATGCCATTGCCATACACAGGACAAATAGCACTGGCGTCTGTTGCCAGCAAGTACAGTGTATTGGACTGAAGAGGATCTACTGTTCTGGTCAGGTTTCTAAGCAGACTTGAACTAGATATGGCCGTGTGTGTAGGAAGCACAATTTTTTTTTATTCTAAGCAAGCTCACTGTTTGGACCCCATAGGAAACACAGTAGAGTAGAAGAGTGCTCTTTTCTCAAAAGCCGACTGTGTTTCTTGTAAGGCGAGCTAGCTTTTGTTTCCTAGTCCTAAATGGAGTTGAATCACATGCAGTTTCTGGTCCAACGAGCAGGAGTTGTTTTCTGGTAAGGAAAGTCACTATTGCACTCCTATTGCCATATACAGTGCAAATAGCACTCGCGTCTGTTCCCAGCAAGTACAGTGTATTGGACTGAAGAGGAGCTACTGTTCTTGTCAGTTTCCTAAGCAGAGGTGATCTAGATATGGCCCGTGTGTAGGAAGCACAGTTCTTTTGTTCTGAGCAAGCTCACTGTTCTGGCCCTATAGGAAACACAGTAGAGTAGAAGAATGCTCTTTTCTCTAAAGCAGAGTGTGTATCTTGTAAGGCGAGCTAGCGTTTGTTTCCCAGTCCGAAATGGAGGTGAAACACTTGCAGTTTCTGGTCCTATGAGCAAGAGTTCTTTTATGGTAAGAATAGTCACTATTGCGCTGCCATTGCCATACACAGGACAAATAGCACTGGCGTCTGTTCCCAGCAAGTACAGTGTATTGGACTAAAGGGGATCTACTGTTCTTGTCAGGTTCCTAAGCAGAGTTGAACTAGATATGGCCCGTGTGTGTAGGAAGCACAGTTATTATGTTCTGAGCAAGCTCACTGTTCTGGCCCTATAGGAAACACAGTAGAGTAGAAGAGTGCTCTTTTCTCTAAAGCAGAGTGTGTTTCTTTTACGGCAAGCTAGCGTTTGTTTCCTAGTCCTAAATGGAGTTGAATCACATGCAGTTTCTGGTCCTACGAACAAGAGTTGTTTTCTGGTAAGGAAAGTCACGATTGTGCTCCCATTGCCATACACAGTGCAAATAGCACTCGCTTCTGATCCCAGCAAGTACAGTGTATCGGACTGAAGAGGAGCTACTGTTCTTGTTAGTTATTTAAGCAGAATTGAAATAGATATGGCCCGTGTGTGTAGGAAGCACAATTCTTTTGTTCTGAGCAAGCTCACTCTTCTGGCCCTATAGGAAACACAGTAGAATAGAAGAGTGCTCTTTTCTCAAAAGCAGAGTGTGTTTCTTGTAAGGCGAGCTAGAGTTTGTTTTCCAATCCTAAATGGAGTTGAAACACATGCAGTTTCTGGTCCTACGAGCAAGAGTTGTTTTCTGGTAAGACGAGTCACTATTGTGCTCCCATTGCCATACACAGTGCAAATAGCACTCGCATCTGTTCCCAGCAAGTACAGTGTATTGGAATGAATAGGATCTACTGTTCTTTTCAGTTTCCTAAGCAGAGGTGAACTAGATATTGCCCATGTGTGTAGGAAGCACAGTTCTTTTGTTCTGAGCAAGCTCACTGTTCGGACCCCATAGGAAACACAGTAGAGTAGAAGAGTGCTCTTTTCTCAAAATCAGAGTGTGTTTCATGTAAGGCGAGGTAGCATTTGTTTCCCAGTCTTAAATGGAGTTGAATCACATGCAGTTACTGGTCCTATGAGCAAGAGTTGTTTTCTGGTAAGGAAAGTCACTATTGCACTCCCATTGACATACCCAGTGCAAATAGCCCTGGCGTCTGTTCCCAGCAAGTACAGTGTATCGGACTGAAGAGGAGCTACTGTTCTTGTCAGTTTCCTAAGCAGAGTTGAACTAGATATGGCCCGTGTGCGTAGGAAGCTCAGTTCTTATGTTCTGAGCAAGCTCACTGTTCTGGCCCTATAGGAAACACAGTAGAGTAGAAGAGTGTTCTTTTCTCTAAAGCAGAGTGTGTTTCTTGTAGGGCAAGCCAGCGTTTGTTTCCTAGTCCTAAATGGAGTTGAATCACATGCAGTTTCTGGTCCTACGCACAAGAGTTGTTTTCTGGTAAGAAAAGTCACTATTGCGCGCCCATTGCCATACACAGTGCAAATAGCACTCCTGTCTGTTCCCTGCAAGTACAGTGTTGGACTGAAGAGGAGCTACTGTTCTTGTCAGGTTCCTAAGCAGAGTTGAACTACATATGGTCCGTGTGTATAGGAAGCACAGTTCTTTTGTTCTGAGCAAGCTCACTGTTTGGACCCCATAGGAAACACAGTAGAGTAGAATAGTGCTCCTTTCATTAAAGCAGAGTGTGTTTCTTGTAAGGCGAGCTAGCGTTTGTTTCCCAGTCCTAAATGGAGTAGAATATCATGCCGTTTCTGGTTCTATGAGCAAGAGTTGTTTTCTGGTAAGGAAAGTCACTATTGCGATGCCATTGCCATACACAGGACAAATAGCACTGGCGACTGTTGCCAGCAAGTACAGTGTATTGGACTGAAGAGGATCTACTGTTCTTGTCAGGTTTCTAAGCAGACTTGAACTAGATATGGCCGTGTGTGTAGGAAGCACAATTTTTTTTGTTCTGAGCAAGCTCACTGTTTGGACCCCATAGGAAACACAGTAGAGTAGAAGAGTGCTCTTTTCTCAAAAGCCGACTGTGTTTCTTGTAAGGCGAGCTAGTGTTTGTTTCCTAGTCCTAAATGGAGTTGAATCACATGCAGTTTCTGGTCCTACGAGCAAGAGTTGTTTTCTGGTAAGGAAAGTCACTATTGCACTCCTATTGCCATATACAGTGCAAATAGCACTCGCGTCTGTTCCCAGCAAGTACAGTGTATTGGACTGAAGAGGAGCTACTGTTCTTGTCAGTTTCCTAAGCAGAGGTGAACTAGATATGGCCCGTGTGTAGGAAGCACAGTTCTTTTTTTCTGAGCAAGCTCACTGTTCTGGCCCTATAGGAAACACAGTAGAGTAGAAGAATGCTCTTTTCTCTAAAGCAGAGTGTGTATCTTGTAATGCGAGCTAGTGTTTGTTTCCCAGTCCTAAATGGAGGTGAAACACTTGCAGTTTCTGGTCCTATGAGCAAGAGTTGTTTTATGGTAAGAATAGTCACTATTGCGCTGCCATTGCCATACACAGGACAAATAGCACTGGCGTCTGTTCCCAGCAAGTACAGTGTATTGGACTAAAGGGGATCTACTGTTCTTGTCAGGTTCCTAAGCAGAGTTGAAATAGATATGGCCCGTGTGTGTAGGAAGCACAGTTATTATGTTCTGAGCAAGCTCACTGTTCTGGCCCTATAGGAAACACAGTAGAGTAGAAGAGTGCTCTTTTCTCTAAAGCAGAGTGTGTTTCTTTTAAGGCAAGCTAGCGTTTGTTTCCTAGTCCTAAATGGAGTTGAATCACATGCAGTTTCTGGTCCTACGAACAAGAGTTGTTTTCTGGTAAGGAAAGTCACGATTGTGCTCCCATTGCCATACACAGTGCAAATAGCACTCACGTCTGATCCCAGCAAGTACAGTGTATCGGACTGAAGAGGAGCTACTGTTCTTGTTAGTTATTTAAGCAGAATTGAACTAGATATGGCCCGTGTGTGTAGGAAGCACAATTCTTTTGTTCTGAGCAAGCTCACTCTTCTGGCCCTATAGGAAACACAGTAAAATAGAAGAGTGCTCTTTTCTCAAAAGCAGAGTGTGTTTCTTTTAAGGCAAGCTAGCGTTTGTTTCCTAGTCCTAAATGGAGTTGAGTCACATGCAGTTTCTGGTCCTACGAACAAGAGTTGTTTTCTGGTAAGACGAGTCACTGTTGTGCTCCCATTGCCATACACAGTGCAAATAGCACTCGCATCTGTTCCCAGCAAGTACAGTGTATTGGACTGAATAGGATCTACTGTTCTTTTCAGTTTCCTAAGCAGAGGTGAACTAGATATTGCCCATGTGTGTAGGAAGCACAGTTCTTTTGTTCTGAGCAAGCTCACAGTTCGGACCCCATAGGAAACACAGTAGAGTAGAAGAGTGCTCTTTTCTCAAAAGCAGAGTGTGTTTCATGTAAGGCGAGGTAGCATTTGTTTCCCAGTCTTAAATGGAGTTGAATCACATGCAGTTACTGGTCCTATGAGCAAGAGTTGTTTTCTGGTAAGGAAAGTCACTATTGCGCTCCCATTGACATACACAGTGCAAATAGCCCTGGCGTCTGTTCCCAGCAAGTACAGTGTATCGGACTGAAGAGGAGCTACTGTTCTTGTCAGTTTCCTAAGCAGAGTTGAACTAGATATGGCCCGTGTGCGTAGGAAGCTCAGTTCTTATGTTCTGAGCAAGCTCACTGTTCTGGCCCTATAGGAAACACAGTAGAGTAGAAGAGTGTTCTTTTCTCTAAAGCAGAGTGTGTTTCTTGTAGGGCAAGCTAGCGTTTGTTTCCTAGTCCTAAATGGAGTTGAATCACATGCAGTTTCTGGTCCTACGCACAAGAGTTGTTTTCTGGTAAGGAAAGTCACTATTGCGCGCCCATTGCCATACACAGTGTAAATAGCACTCGCGTCTGTTCCCTGCAAGTACAGTGTTGGACTGAAGAGGAGCTACTGTTCTTGTCAGGTTCCTAAGCAGAGTTGAACTGCATATGGTCCGTGTGTATAGGAAGCACAGTTCTTTTGTTCTGAGCAAGCTCACTGTTTGTACCCCATAGGAAACACAGTAGAGTAGAATAGTGCTCCTTTCTCTAAAGCAGAGTGTGTTTCTTGTAAGGTGAGCTAGCGTTTGTTTCCCAGTCCTAAATGGAGTAGAATATCTTGCCGTTTCTGGTCCTATGAGCAAGAGTTGTTTTCTGGTAAGGAAAGTCACTATTGCGATGCCATTGCCATACACAGGACAAATAGCACTGGCGTCTGTTGCCAGCAAGTACAGTGTATTGGACTGAAGAGGATCTACTGTTCTGGTCAGGTTTCTAAGCAGACTTGAACTAGATATGGCCGTGTGTGTAGGAAGCACAATTTTTTTTATTCTAAGCAAGCTCACTGTTTGGACCCCATAGGAAACAAGTAGAGTAGAAGAGTGCTCTTTTCTCAAAAGCCGACTGTGTTTCTTGTAAGGCGAGCTAGCTTTTGTTTCCTAGTCCTAAATGGAGTTGAATCACATGCAGTTTCTGGTCCAACGAGCAGGAGTTGTTTTCTGGTAAGGAAAGTCACTATTGCACTCCTATTGCCATATACAGTGCAAATAGCACTCGCGTCTGTTCCCAGCAAGTACAGTGTATTGGACTGAAGAGGAGCTACTGTTCTTGTCAGTTTCCTAAGCAGAGGTGATCTAGATATGGCCCGTGTGTAGGAAGCACAGTTCTTTTGTTCTGAGCAAGCTCACTGTTCTGGCCCTATAGGAAACACAGTAGAGTAGAAGAATGCTCTTTTCTCTAAAGCAGAGTGTGTATCTTGTAAGGCGAGCTAGCGTTTGTTTCCCAGTCCGAAATGGAGGTGAAACACTTGCAGTTTCTGGTCCTATGAGCAAGAGTTCTTTTATGGTAAGAATAGTCACTATTGCGCTGCCATTGCCATACACAGGACAAATAGCACTGGCGTCTGTTCCCAGCAAGTACAGTGTATTGGACTAAAGGGGATCTACTGTTCTTGTCAGGTTCCTAAGCAGAGTTGAACTAGATATGGCCCGTGTGTGTAGGAAGCACAGTTATTATGTTCTGAGCCAGCTCACTGTTCTGGCCCTATAGGAAACACAGTAGAGTAGAAGAGTGCTCTTTTCTCTAAAGCAGAGTGTGTTTCTTTTACGGCAAGCTAGCGTTTGTTTCCTAGTCCTAAATGGAGTTGAATCACATGCAGTTTCTGGTCCTACGAACAAGAGTTGTTTTCTGGTAAGGAAAGTCACGATTTTGCTCCCATTGCCATACACAGTGCAAATAGCACTCGCTTCTGATCCCAGCAAGTACAGTGTATCGGACTGAAGAGGAGCTACTGTTCTTGTTAGTTATTTAAGCAGAATTGAAATAGATATGGCCCGTGTGTGTAGGAAGCACAATTCTTTTGTTCTGAGCAAGCTCACTCTTCTGGCCCTATAGGAAACACAGTAGAATAGAAGAGTGCTCTTTTCTCAAAAGCAGAGTGTGTTTCTTGTAAGGCGAGCTAGAGTTTGTTTTCCAATCCTAAATGGAGTTGAAACACATGCAGTTTCTGGTCCTACGAGCAAGAGTTGTTTTCTGGTAAGACGAGTCACTATTGTGCTCCCATTGCCATACACAGTGCAAATAGCACTCGCATCTGTTCCCAGCAAGTACAGTGTATTGGAATGAATAGGATCTACTGTTCTTTTCAGTTTCCTAAGCAGAGGTGAACTAGATATTGCCCATGTGTGTAGGAAGCACAGTTCTTTTGTTCTGAGCAAGCTCACTGTTCGGACCCCATAGGAAACACAGTAGAGTAGAAGTGTGCTCTTTTCTCAAAAGCAGAGTGTGTTTCATGTAAGGCGAGGTAGCATTTGTTTCCCAGTCTTAAATGGAGTTGAATCACATGCAGTTACTGGTCCTATGAGCAAGAGTTGTTTTCTGGTAAGGAAAGTCACTATTGCACTCCCATTGACATACCCAGTGCAAATAGCCCTGGCGTCTGTTCCCAGCAAGTACAGTGTATCGGAACGAAGAGGAGCTACTGTTCTTGTCAGTTTCCTAAGCAGAGTTGAACTAGATATGGCCCGTGTGCGTAGGAAGCTCAGTTCTTATGTTCTGAGCAAGCTCACTGTTCTGGCCCTATAGGAAACACAGTAGAGTAGAAGAGTGTTCTTTTCTCTAAAGCAGAGTGTGTTTCTTGTAGGGCAAGCTAGCGTTTGTTTCCTAGTCCTAAATGGAGTTGAATCACATGCAGTTTCTGGTCCTACGCACAAGAGTTGTTTTCTGGTAAGAAAAGTCACTATTGCGCGCCCATTGCCATACACAGTGCAAATAGCACTCGTGTCTGTTCCCTGCAAGTACAGTGTTGGACTGAAGAGGAGCTACTGTTCTTGTCAGGTTCCTAAGCAGAGTTGAACTACATATGGTCCGTGTGTATAGGAAGCACAGTTCTTTTGTTCTGAGCAAGCTCACTGTTTGGACCCCATAGGAAACACAGTAGAGTAGAATAGTGCTCCTTTCATTAAAGCAGAGTGTGTTTCTTGTAAGGCGAGCTAGTGTTTGTTTCCCAGTCCTAAATGGAGTAGAATATCATGCCGTTTCTGGTTCTATGAGCAAGAGTTGTTTTCTGGTAAGGAAAGTCACTATTGCGATGCCATTGCCATACACAGGACAAATAGCACTGGCGACTGTTGCCAGCAAGTACAGTGTATTGGACTGAAGAGGATCTACTGTTCTTGTCAGGTTTCTAAGCAGACTTGAACTAGATATGGCCGTGTGTGTAGGAAGCACAATTTTTTTTGTTCTGAGCAAGCTCACTGTTTGGACCCCATAGGAAACACAGTAGAGTAGAAGAGTGCTCTTTTCTCAAAAGCCGACTGTGTTTCTTGTAAGGCGAGCTAGTGTTTGTTTCCTAGTCCTAAATGGAGTTGAATCACATGCAGTTTCTGGTCCTACGAGCAAGAGTTGTTTTCTGGTAAGGAAAGTCACTATTGCACTCCTATTGCCATATACAGTGCAAATAGCACTCGCGTCTGTTCCCAGCAAGTACAGTGTATTGGACTGAAGAGGAGCTACTGTTCTTGTCAGTTTCCTAAGCAGAGGTGAACTAGATATGGCCCGTGTGTAGGAAGCACAGTTCTTTTTTTCTGAGCAAGCTCACTGTTCTGGCCCTATAGGAAACACAGTAGAGATGAAGAATGCTCTTTTCTCTAAAGCAGAGTGTGTATCTTGTAATGCGAGCTAGTGTTTGTTTCCCAGTCCTAAATGGAGGTGAAACACTTGCAGTTTCTGGTCCTATGAGCAAGAGTTGTTTTATGGTAAGAATAGTCACTATTGCGCTGCCATTGCCATACACAGGACAAATAGCACTGGCGTCTGTTCCCAGCAAGTACAGTGTATTGGACTAAAGGGGATCTACTGTTCTTGTCAGGTTCCTAAGCAGAGTTGAAATAGATATGGCCCGTGTGTGTAGGAAGCACAGTTATTATGTTCTGAGCAATCTCACTGTTCTGGCCCTATAGGAAACACAGTAGAGTAGAAGAGTGCTCTTTTCTCTAAAGCAGAGTGTGTTTCTTTTAAGGCAAGCTAGCGTTTGTTTCCTAGTCCTAAATGGAGTTGAATCACATGCAGTTTCTGGTCCTACGAACAAGAGTTGTTTTCTGGTAAGGAAAGTCACGATTGTGCTCCCATTGCCATACACAGTGCAAATAGCACTCACGTCTGATCCCAGCAAGTACAGTGTATCGGACTGAAGAGGAGCTACTGTTCTTGTTAGTTATTTAAGCAGAATTGAACTAGATATGGCCCGTGTGTGTAGGAAGCACAATTCTTTTGTTCTGAGCAAGCTCACTCTTCTGGCCCTATAGGAAACACAGTAGAATAGAAGAGTGCTCTTTTCTCAAAAGCAGAGTGTGTTTCTTGTAAGGCGAGCTAGAGTTTGTTTCCCAGTCCTAAATGGAGTTGAGTCACATGCAGTTTCTGGTACTACGAGCAAGAGTTGTTTTCTGGTAAGACGAGTCACTATTGTGCTCCCATTGCCATACACAGTGCAAATAGCACTCGCATCTGTTCCCAGCAAGTACAGTGTATTGGACTGAGTAGGATCTACTGTTCTTTTCATTTTCCTAAGCAGAGGTGAACTAGATATTGTCCATGTGTGTAGGAAGCACAGTTCTTTTGTTCTGAGCAAGCTCACGGTTCGGACCCCATAGGAAACACAGTAGAGTAGAAGAGTGCTCTTTTCTCAAAAGCAGAGTGTGTTTCATGTAAGGCGAGGTAGCATTTGTTTCCCAGTCTTAAATGGAGTTGAATCACATGCAGTTACTGGTCCTATGAGCAAGAGTTTTTTCTGGTAAGGAAAGTCACTATTGCGCTCCCATTGACATACACAGTGCAAATAGCCCTGGCGTCTGTTCCCAGCAAGTACAGTGTATCGGACTGAAGAGGAGCTACTGTTCTTGTCAGTTTCCTAAGCAGAGTTGATCTAGATATGGCCCGTGTGCGTAGGAAGCTCAGTTCTTATGTTCTGAGCAAGCTCACTGTTCTGGCCCTATAGGAAACACAGTAGAGTAGAAGAGTGTTCTTTTCTCTAAAGCAGAGTGTGTTTCTTGTAGGGCAAGCTAGCGTTTGTTTCCTAGTCCTAAATGGAGTTGAATCACATGCAGTTTCTGGTCCTACGCACAAGAGTTGTTTTCTGGTAAGGAAAGTCACTATTGCGCGCCCATTGCCATACACAGTGTAAATAGCACTCGCGTCTGTTCCCTGCAAGTACAGTGTTGGACTGAAGAGGAGCTACTGTTCTTGTCAGGTTCCTAAGCAGAGTTGAACTACATATGGTCCGTGTGTATAGGAACCACTTTTCTTTTGTTCTGAGCAAGCTCACTGTTTGGACCCATAGGAAACACAGTAGAGTAGAATAGTGCTCCTTTCTCTAAAGCAGAGTGTGTTTCTTGTAAGGCGAGCTAGCGTTTGTTTCCCAGTCCTAAATGGAGTAGAATATCATGCCGTTTCTGGTCCTATGAGCAAGAGTTGTTTTCTGGTAAGGAAAGTCACTATTGCGATGCCATTGCCATACACAGGACAAATAGCACTGGCGTCTGTTGCCAGCAAGTACAGTGTATTGGACTGAAGAGGATCTACTGTTCTTGTCAGGTTTCTAAGCAGACTTGAACTAGATATGGCCGTGTGTGTAGGAAGCACAATTTTTTTTGTTCTGAGCAAGCTCACTGTTTGGACCCCATAGGAAACACAGTAGAGTAGAAGAGTGCTCTTTTCTCAAAAGCCGACTGTGTTTCTTGTAAGGCGAGCTAGCGTTTGTTTCCTAGTCCTAAATGGAGTTGAATCACATGCAGTTTCTGGTCCTACGAGCAAGAGTTGTTTTCTGGTAAGGAAAGTCACTATTGCACTCCTATTGCCATATACAGTGCAAATAGCACTCGCGTCTGTTCCCAGCAAGTACAGTGTATTGGACTGAGGAGTAGCTACTGTTCTTGTCAGTTTCCTAAGCAGAGGTGAACTAGATATGGCCCGTGTGTAGGAAGCACAGTTCTTTTGTTCTGAGCAAGCTCACTGTTCTGGCCCTATAGGAAACACAGTAGAGTAGAAGAATGCTCTTTTCTCTAAAGCAGAGTGTGTATCTTGTAAGGCGAGCTAGCGTTTGTTTCCCAGTCCGAAATGGAGGTGAAACACTTGCAGTTTCTGGTCCTATGAGCAAGAGTTCTTTTATGGTAAGAATAGTCACTATTGCGCTGCCATTGCCATACACAGGACAAATAGCACTGTCGTCTGTTCCCAGCAAGTACAGTGTATTGGACTAAAGGGGATCTACTGTTCTTGTCAGGTTCCTAAGCAGAGTTGAACTAGATATGGCCCGTGTGTGTAGGAAGCACAGTTATTATGTTCTGAGCCAGCTCACTGTTCTGGCCCTATAGGAAACACAGTAGAGTAGAAGAGTGCTCTTTTCTCTAAAGCAGAGTGTGTTTCTTTTACGGCAAGCTAGCGTTTGTTTCCTAGTCCTAAATGGAGTTGAATCACATGCAGTTTCTGGTCCTACGAACAAGAGTTGTTTTCTGGTAAGGAAAGTCACGATTGTGCTCCCATTGCCATACACAGTGCAAATAGCACTCGCTTCTGATCCCAGCAAGTACAGTGTATCAGACTGAAGAGGAGCTACTGTTCTTGTTAGTTATTTAAGCAGAATTGAACTAGATATGGCCCGTGTGTGTAGGAAGCACAATTCTTTTGTTCTGAGCAAGCTCACTCTTCTGGCCCTATAGGAAACACAGTAGAATAGAAGAGTGCTCTTTTCTCAAAAGCAGAGTGTGTTTCTTGTAAGGCGAGCTAGAGTTTGTTTCCCAGTCCTAAATGGAGTTGAGTCACATGCAGTTTCTGGTACTACGAGCAAGAGTTGTTTTCTGGTAAGACGAGTCACTATTGTGCTCCCATTGCCATACACAGTGCAAATAGCACTCGCATCTGTTCCCAGCAAGTACAGTGTATTGGACTGAGTAGGATCTACTGTTCTTTTCAGTTTCCTAAGCAGAGGTGAACTAGATATTGTCCATGTGTGTAGGAAGCACAGTTCTTTTGTTCTGAGCAAGCTCACGGTTCGGACCCCATAGGAAACACAGTAGAGTAGAAGAGTGCTCTTTTCTCAAAAGCAGAGTGTGTTTCATGTAAGGCGAGGTAGCATTTGTTTCCCAGTCTTAAATGGAGTTGAATCACATGCAGTTACTGGTCCTATGAGCAAGAGTTTTTTCTGGTAAGGAAAGTCACTATTGCGCTCCCATTGACATACACAGTGCAAATAGCCCTGGCGTCTGTTCCCAGCAAGTACAGTGTATCGGACTGAAGAGGAGCTACTGTTCTTGTCAGTTTCCTAAGCAGAGTTGATCTAGATATGGCCCGTGTGCGTAGGAAGCTCAGTTCTTATGTTCTGAGCAAGCTCACTGTTCTGGCCCTATAGGAAACACAGTAGAGTAGAAGAGTGTTCTTTTCTCTAAAGCAGAGTGTGTTTCTTGTAGGGCAAGCTAGCGTTTGTTTCCTAGTCCTAAATGGAGTTGAATCACATGCAGTTTCTGGTCCTACGCACAAGAGTTGTTTTCTGGTAAGGAAAGTCACTATTGCGCGCCCATTGCCATACACAGTGTAAATAGCACTCGCGTCTGTTCCCTGCAAGTACAGTGTTGGACTGAAGAGGAGCTACTGTTCTTGTCAGGTTCCTAAGCAGAGTTGAACTACATATGGTCCGTGTGTATAGGAACCACTTTTCTTTTGTTCTGAGCAAGCTCACTGTTTGGACCCATAGGAAACACAGTAGAGTAGAATAGTGCTCCTTTCTCTAAAGCAGAGTGTGTTTCTTGTAAGGCGAGCTAGCGTTTGTTTCCCAGTCCTAAATGGAGTAGAATATCATGCCGTTTCTGGTCCTATGAGCAAGAGTTGTTTTCTGGTAAGGAAAGTCACTATTGCGATGCCATTGCCATACACAGGACAAATAGCACTGGCGTCTGTTGCCAGCAAGTACAGTGTATTGGACTGAAGAGGATCTACTGTTCTTGTCAGGTTTCTAAGCAGACTTGAACTAGATATGGCCGTGTGTGTAGGAAGCACAATTTTTTTTGTTCTGAGCAAGCTCACTGTTTGGACCCCATAGGAAACACAGTAGAGTAGAAGAGTGCTCTTTTCTCAAAAGCCGACTGTGTTTCTTGTAAGGCGAGCTAGCGTTTGTTTCCTAGTCCTAAATGGAGTTGAATCACATGCAGTTTCTGGTCCTACGAGCAAGAGTTGTTTTCTGGTAAGGAAAGTCACTATTGCACTCCTATTGCCATATACAGTGCAAATAGCACTCGCGTCTGTTCCCAGCAAGTACAGTGTATTGGACTGAGGAGTAGCTACTGTTCTTGTCAGTTTCCTAAGCAGAGGTGAACTAGATATGGCCCGTGTGTAGGAAGCACAGTTCTTTTGTTCTGAGCAAGCTCACTGTTCTGGCCCTATAGGAAACACAGTAGAGTAGAAGAATGCTCTTTTCTCTAAAGCAGAGTGTGTATCTTGTAAGGCGAGCTAGCGTTTGTTTCCCAGTCCGAAATGGAGGTGAAACACTTGCAGTTTCTGGTCCTATGAGCAAGAGTTCTTTTATGGTAAGAATAGTCACTATTGCGCTGCCATTGCCATACACAGGACAAATAGCACTGTCGTCTGTTCCCAGCAAGTACAGTGTATTGGACTAAAGGGGATCTACTGTTCTTGTCAGGTTCCTAAGCAGAGTTGAACTAGATATGGCCCGTGTGTGTAGGAAGCACAGTTATTATGTTCTGAGCCAGCTCACTGTTCTGGCCCTATAGGAAACACAGTAGAGTAGAAGAGTGCTCTTTTCTCTAAAGCAGAGTGTGTTTCTTTTACGGCAAGCTAGCGTTTGTTTCCTAGTCCTAAATGGAGTTGAATCACATGCAGTTTCTGGTCCTACGAACAAGAGTTGTTTTCTGGTAAGGAAAGTCACGATTGTGCTCCCATTGCCATACACAGTGCAAATAGCACTCGCTTCTGATCCCAGCAAGTACAGTGTATCAGACTGAAGAGGAGCTACTGTTCTTGTTAGTTATTTAAGCAGAATTGAAATAGATATGGCCCGTGTGTGTAGGAAGCACAATTCTTTTGTTCTGAGCAAGCTCACTCTTCTGGCCCTATAGGAAACACAGTAGAATAGAAGAGTGCTCTTTTCTCAAAAGCAGAGTGTGTTTCTTGTAAGGCGAGCTAGAGTTTGTTTTCCAATCCTAAATGGAGTTGAAACACATGCAGTTTCTGGTCCTACGAGCAAGAGTTGTTTTCTGGTAAGACGAGTCACTATTGTGCTCCCATTGCCATACACAGTGCAAATAGCACTCGCATCTGTTCCCAGCAAGTACAGTGTATTGGAATGAATAGGATCTACTGTTCTTTTCAGTTTCCTAAGCAGAGGTGAACTAGATATTGCCCATGTGTGTAGGAAGCACAGTTCTTTTGTTCTGAGCAAGCTCACTGTTCGGACCCCATAGGAAACACAGTAGAGTAGAAGAGTGCTCTTTTCTCAAAAGCAGAGTGTGTTTCATGTAAGGCGATGTAGCATTTGTTTCCCAGTCTTAAATGGAGTTGAATCACATGCAGTTACTGGTCCTATGAGCAAGAGTTGTTTTCTGGTAAGGAAAGTCACTATTGCACTCCCATTGACATACCCAGTGCAAATAGCCCTGGCGTCTGTTCCCAGCAAGTACAGTGTATCGAAACGAAGAGGAGCTACTGTTCTTGTCAGTTTCCTAAGCAGAGTTGAACTAGATATGGCCCGTGTGCGTAGGAAGCTCAGTTCTTATGTTCTGAGCAAGCTCACTGTTCTGGCCCTATAGGAAACACAGTAGAGTAGAAGAGTGTTCTTTTCTCTAAAGCAGAGTGTGTTTCTTGTAGGGCAAGCTAGCGTTTGTTTCCTAGTCCTAAATGGAGTTGAATCACATGCAGTTTCTGGTCCTACGCACAAGAGTTGTTTTCTGGTAAGAAAAGTCACTATTGCGCGCCCATTGCCATACACAGTGCAAATAGCACTCGTGTCTGTTCCCTGCAAGTACAGTGTTGGACTGAAGAGGAGCTACTGTTCTTGTCAGGTTCCTAAGCAGAGTTGAACTACATATGGTCCGTGTGTATAGGAAGCACAGTTCTTTTGTTCTGAGCAAGCTCACTGTTTGGACCCCATAGGAAACACAGTAGAGTAGAATAGTGCTCCTTTCATTAAAGCAGAGTGTGTTTCTTGTAAGGCGAGCTAGCGTTTGTTTCCCAGTCCTAAATGGAGTAGAATATCATGCCGTTTCTGGTTCTATGAGCAAGAGTTGTTTTCTGGTAAGGAAAGTCACTATTGCGATGCCATTGCCATACACAGGACAAATAGCACTGGCGACTGTTGCCAGCAAGTACAGTGTATTGGACTGAAGAGGATCTACTGTTCTTGTCAGGTTTCTAAGCAGACTTGAACTAGATATGGCCGTGTGTGTAGGAAGCACAATTTTTTTTGTTCTGAGCAAGCTCACTGTTTGGACCCCATAGGAAACACAGTAAAGTAGAAGAATGCTCTTTTCCCTAAAGCAGAGTGTGTATCTTTAAGGCGAGCTAGCGTTTGTTTCCCAGTCCTAAATGGAGGTGAAACACTTGCAGTTTCTGGTCCTATGAGCAAGAGTTGTTTTATGGTAAGAATAGTCACTATTGCGCTGCCATTGCCATACACAGGACAAATAGCACTGGCGTCTGTTCCCAGCAAGTACAGTGTATTGGACTAAAGGGGATCTACTGTTCTTGTCAGGTTCCTAAGCAGAGTTGAAATAGATATGGCCCGTGTGTGTAGGAAGCACAGTTATTATGTTCTGAGCAAGCTCACTGTTCTGGCCCTATAGGAAACACAGTAGAGTAGAAGAGTGCTCTTTTCTCTAAAGCAGAGTGTGTTTCTTTTAAGGCAAGCTAGCGTTTGTTTCCTAGTCCTAAATGGAGTTGAATCACATGCAGTTTCTGGTCCTACGAACAAGAGTTGTTTTCTGGTAAGGAAAGTCACGATTGTGCTCCCATTGCCATACACAGTGCAAATAGCACTCACGTCTGATCCCAGCAAGTACAGTGTATCAGACTGAAGAGGAGCTACTGTTCTTGTTAGTTATTTAAGCAGAATTGAACTAGATATGGCCCGTGTGTGTAGGAAGCACAATTCTTTTGTTCTGAGCAAGCTCACTCTTCTGGCCCTATAGGAAACACAGTAGAATAGAAGAGTGCTCTTTTCTCAAAAGCAGAGTGTGTTTCTTGTAAGGCGAGCTAGAGTTTGTTTCCCAGTCCTAAATGGAGTTGAGTCACATGCAGTTTCTGGTACTACGAGCAAGAGTTGTTTTCTGGTAAGACGAGTCACTATTGTGCTCCCATTGCCATACACAGTGCAAATAGCACTCGCATCTGTTCCCAGCAAGTACAGTGTATTGGACTGAGTAGGATCTACTGTTCTTTTCAGTTTCCTAAGCAGAGGTGAACTAGATATTGTCCATGTGTGTAGGAAGCACAGTTCTTTTGTTCTGAGCAAGCTCACGGTTCGGACCCCATAGGAAACACAGTAGAGTAGAAGAGTGCTCTTTTCTCAAAAGCAGAGTGTGTTTCATGTAAGGCGAGGTAGCATTTGTTTCCCAGTCTTAAATGGAGTTGAATCACATGCAGTTACTGGTCCTATGACCAAGAGTTTTTTCTGGTAAGGAAAGTCACTATTGCGCTCCCATTGACATACACAGTGCAAATAGCCCTGGCGTCTGTTCCCAGCAAGTACAGTGTATCGGACTGAAGAGGAGCTACTGTTCTTGTCAGTTTCCTAAGCAGAGTTGATCTAGATATGGCCCGTGTGCGTAGGAAGCTCAGTTCTTATGTTCTGAGCAAGCTCACTGTTCTGGCCCTATAGGAAACACAGTAGAGTAGAAGAGTGTTCTTTTCTCTAAAGCAGAGTGTGTTTCTTGTAGGGCAAGCTAGCGTTTGTTTCCTAGTCCTAAATGGAGTTGAATCACATGCAGTTTCTGGTCCTACGCACAAGAGTTGTTTTCTGGTAAGGAAAGTCACTATTGCGCGCCCATTGCCATACACAGTGCAAATAGCACTCGCGTCTGTTCCCTGCAAGTACAGTGTTGGACTGAAGAGGAGCTACTGTTCTTGTCAGGTTCCTAAGCAGAGTTGAACTACATATGGTCCGTGTGTATAGGAAGCACTTTTCTTTTGTTCTGAGCAAGCTCACTGTTTGGACCCATAGGAAACACAGTAGAGTAGAATAGTGCTCCTTTCTCTAAAGCAGAGTGTGTTTCTTGTAAGGCGAGCTAGCGTTTGTTTCCCAGTCCTAAATGGAGTAGAATATCATGCCGTTTCTGGTCCTATGAGCAAGAGTTGTTTTCTGGTAAGGAAAGTCACTATTGTGATGCCATTGCCATACACAGGACAAATAGCACTGGCGTCTGTTGCCAGCAAGTACAGTGTATTGGACTGAAGAGGATCTACTGTTCTTGTCAGGTTTCTAAGCAGACTTGAACTAGATATGGCCGTGTGTGTAGGAAGCACAATTTTTTTTGTTCTGAGCAAGCTCACTGTTTGGACCCCATAGGAAACACAGTAGAGTAGAAGAGTGCTCTTTTCTCAAAAGCCGACTGTGTTTCTTGTAAGGCGAGCTAGCGTTTGTTTACTAGTCCTAAATGGAGTTGAATCACATGCAGTTTCTGGTCCTACGAGCAAGAGTTGTTTTCTGGTAAGGAAAGTCACTGTTGCACTCCTATTGCCATATACAGTGCAAATAGCACTCGCGTCTGTTCCCAGCAAGTAAAGTGTATTGGACTGAAGAGGAGCTACTGTTCTTGTCAGTTTCCTAAGCAGAGGTGAACTAGATATGGCCCGTGTGTAGGAAGCACAGTTCTTTTGTTCTGAGCAAGCTCACTGTTCTGGCCCTATAGGAAACACAGTAGAGTAGAAGAATGCTCTTTTCTCTAAAGCAGAGTGTGTATCTTGTAAGGCGAGCTAGCGTTTGTTTCCCAGTCCTAAATGGAGGTGAAACACTTGCAGTTTGTGGTCCTATGAGCAAGAGTTGTTTTTTGGTAAGAATAGTCACTATTGTGCTGCCATTGCCATACACAGGACAAATAGCACTGGCGTATGTTCCCAGCAAGTACAGTGTATTGGACTAAAGGGGATCTACTGCTCTTGTCAGGTTCCTAAGAAGAGTTGAACTAGATATGGCCCGTGTGTGTAGGAAGCACAGTTATTATGTTCTGAGCAAGCTCACTGTTCTGGCCCTATAGGAAACACAGTAGAGTAGAAGAGTGCTCTTTTCTCTAAAGCAGAGTGTGTTTCTTTTAAGGCAAGCTAGCGTTTGTTTCCTAGTCCTAAATGGAGTTGAATCACATGCAGTTTCTGGTCCTACGAACAAGAGTTGTTTTCTGGTAAGGAAAGTCACGATTGTGCTCCCATTGCCATACACAGTGCAAATAGCACTCGCGTCTGATCCCAGCTAGTACAGTGTATCGGCCTGAAGAGGAGCTACTGTTCTTGTTAGTTATTTAAGCAGAATTGAACTAGATATGGCCCGTGTGTGTAGGAAGCACAATTCTTTTGTTCTGAGCAAGCTCACTGTTCTGGCCCTATAGAAAACACAGTAGAGTAGAAGAGTGCTCTTTTCTCTAAAGCAGAGTGTGTTTCTCGTAAGGCGAGCTAGCGTTTGTTTCCCAGTCCTAAATGGAGTTGAAACACATGCAGTTTCTGGTCCTAGGAGCAAGAGTTGTTTTATGGTAAGAATAGTCACTATTGCGCTGCCATTGGCATACACAGGACAAATAGCACTGGCGTCTGTTCCCAGCAAGTACAGTGTATTGGACTAAAGGGGATCTACTCTTCTTGTCAGGTTCCTAAGCAGAGTTGAACTAGATATGGCCCGTGTGTGTAGGAAGCACAGTTCTTTTGTTCTGATCAAGCTCACTGTTCGGACCCCATAGGAAACACAGTAGAGTAGAAGAGTGCTCTTTTCTCAAAAGCAGAGAGTTTTTCATGTAAGGCGAGGTAGCGTTTGTTTCCCAGTCCTAAATGGAGTTGAATCACATGCAGTTTCTGGTCTTATGAGCAAGAGTTGTTTTCTGGTAAGGAAAGTCACTATTGCACTCCCATTGCCATACACAGTGCAAATAGCACTGGCGTCTGTTCCCAGCAAGCACAGTGTATCAGACTGAAGAGGAGCTACTGTTCTTGTCAGTTTCCTAAGCAGAGTTGAAATAGATATGGCCCGTGTGGGTTGGAAGCTCAGTTCTTATGTTCTGAGCAAGCTCACTGTTCTGGCCCTTTAGGAAACACAGTAGAGTAGAAGAGTGCTCTTTTCTCTAAAGCAGAGTGTGTTTCTTGTAGGGCAAGCTAGCGTTTGTTTCCTAGTCCTAAAGGGAGTTGAATCACATGCAGTTTCTGGTCCTACGAACAAGAGTTGTTTTCTGGTAAGGAAAGTCACTATTGTGCTCTTATTGCCATACACAGTGCAAATAGCACTCGCGTCTGTTCCCAGCAAGTACAGTGTTGGACTGAAGAGGAGCTACTGTTCTTTTCAGGTTCCTAAGCAGAGTTGAACTACATATGGTCTGTGTGTGTAGGAAGCACAGTTCTTTTCTTCTGAGCAAGCTCACTGTTTGGACCCCATAGGAAACACAGTAGACTAGAAGAGTGCTTCTTTCTCTAAAGCAGAGTGTGTTTCTTGTAAGGCGAGGTAGTGTTTGTTTCCCTTTTCCTAAATGGAGTTGAATCGCATGCAGTTTCTGGTACTATGAGCAAGAGTTGTTTTCTGGTAAGGAAAGTCACTATTGCGCTGCCATTGCCATACACAGGACAAATAGCACTGGCGTCTGTTGCCAGCAAGTACAGTGTATTGGACTGAAGAGGATCTACTGTTCTTGTCAGGTTCCTAAGCAGACTTGAACTAGATATGGCCGTGTGTGTAGGAAGCACAATTTTTTTTGTTTTGAGCAAGCTCACTGTTTGGACCCCATAGGAAACACAGTAGAGTAGAAGAGTGCTCTTTTCTCTAAAGCAGAGTGTGTTTCTTGTAGGGAAAACTAGCGTTTGTTTCCTAGTCCTAAATGGAGTGGAATCACATGCAGTTTCTGGTCCTACGAACAAGAGTTGTTTTCTGGTAAGGAAAGTCACTATTGTGCTCCCATTGCCATACACAGTGCAAATAGCACTCGCGTCTGTTCCCAGTAAGTACAGTGTTGGACTGAAGAGAAGCTACTGTTCTTGTCAGGTTCCTAAGCAGAGTTGAACTACATATGGTCTGTGTGTGTAGGAAGCACAGTTCTTTTCTTCTGAGCAAGCTCACTGTTTGGACCCCATAGGAAACACAGTAGACTAGAAGAGTGCTTCTTTCTCTAAAGCAGAGTGTGTTTCTTGTAAGGTGAGGTAGCTTTTGTTTCCCAATCCTAAATGGAGTTGAATCGCATGCAGTTTTTTTGCCTACGAGCAAGAGTTGTTTTCTGGTAAGACGAGTCACTATTGTGCTCCCATTGCCATACACAGTGCAAATAGCACTCGCATCTGTTCCCAGCAAGTACAGTGTATTGGACTGAATATGATCTACTGTTCTTTTCAGTTTCCTAAGCAGAGTTGAACTAGATATTGCCCATGTGTGTAGGAAGCACAGTTCTTTTGTTCTGAGCAAGCTCACTGTTCGGACCCCATAGGAAACACAGTAGAGTAGAAGAGTGCTCTTTTCTCAAAAGCAGAGTGTGTTTCATGTAAGGCGAGGTAGCATTTGTTTCCCAGTCTTAAATGGAGTTGAATCACATGCAGTTACTGGTCCTATGAGCAAGAGTTGTTTTCTGGTAAGGAAAGTCACTATTGCGCTCCCATTGACATACAGAGTGCAAATAGCCCTGGCGTCTGTTCCCAGCAAGTACAGTGTATCGGACTGAAGAGGAGCTACTGTTCTTGTCACTTTCCTAAGCAGAGTTGAACTAGATATGGCCCGTGTGCGTAGGAAGCTCAGTTCTTATGTTCTGAGCAAGCTCACTGTTCTGGCCCTATAGGAAACACAGTAGAGTAGAAGAGTGCTCTTTTTTTTCAAAAGCCGACTGTGTTTCTTGTAATGCGAGCTAGCGTTTGTTTCCTAGTCCTAAATGGAGTTGAATCACATGCAGTTTCTGGTCCTACGCACAAGAGTTGTTTTCTGGTAAGGAAAGTCACTATTGCGCGCCCATTGCCATACACAGTGCAAATAGCACTCGCGTCTGTTCCCTGCAAGTACAGTGTTGGACTGAAGAGGAGCTACTGTTCTTGTCAGGTTCCTAAGCAGACTTGAACTACATATGGTCCGTGTGTATAGGAAGCACTTTTCTTTTGTTCTGAGCAAGCTCACTGTTTGGACCCCATAGGAAACACAGTAGAGTAGAATAGTGCTCCTTTCTCTAAAGCAGAGTGTGTTTCTTGTAAGGCGAGCTAGCGTTTGTTTCCCAGTCCTAAATGGAGTAGAATATCATGCCGTTTCTGGACCTATGAGCAAGAGTTGTTTTCTGGTAAGGAAAGTCACTATTGCGATGCCATTGCCATACACAGGACAAATAGCACTGGCGTCTGTTGCCTGCAAGTACAGTGTATTGGACTGAAGAGGATCTACTGTTCTTGTCAGGTTTCTAAGCAGACTTGAACTAGATATGGCCGTGTGTGTAGGAAGCACAATTTTTTTTGTTCTGAGCAAGCTCACTGTTTGGACCCCATAGGAAACACAGTAGAGTAGAAGAGTGCTCTTTTCTCAAAAGCCGACTGTGTTTCTTGTAATGCGAGCTAGCGTTTGTTTCCTAGTCCTAAATGGAGTTGAATCACATGCAGTTTTGTCCTACGAGCAAGAGTTGTTTTCTGGTAAGGAAAGTCACTATTGCACTCCTATTGCCATATGCAGTGCAAATAGCACTCGCGTCTCTTCCCAGCAAGTACAGTGTATTGGACTGAGGAGGAGCTACTGTTCTTGTCAGTTTCCTAAGCAGAGGTGAACTAGATATGGCCCGTGTGTAGGAAGCACAGTTCTTTTGTTCTGAGCAAGCTCACTGTTCTGGCCCTATAGGAAACACAGTAGAGTAGAAGAATGCTCTTTTCTCTAAAGCAGAGTGTGTATCTTGTAAGGCGAGCTAGCGTTTGTTTCCCAGTCCTAAATGGAGGTGAAACACTTGCAGTTTCTGGTCCTATGAGCAAGAGTTGTTTTATGGTAAGAATAGTCACTATTGTGCTGCCATTGCCATACACAGGACAAATAGCACTGGCGTCTGTTCCCAGCAAGTACAGTGTATTGGACTAAAGGGGATCTACTGTTCTTGTCAGGTTCCTAAGCAGAGTTGAACTAGATATGGCCCGTGTGTGTAGGAAGCACAGTTATTATGTTCTGAGCAAGCTCACTGTTCTGGCCCTATAGGAAACACAGTAGAGTAGAAGAGTGCTCTTTTCTCAAAAGCAGAGTGTGTTTCTTGTAAGGCGAGCTAGAGTTTGTTTCCCAGTCCTAAATGGAGTTGAGTCACATGCAGTTTCTGGTCCTACGAGCAAGAGTTGTTTTCTGGTAAGACGAGTCACTATTGTGCTCCCATTGCCATACAGAGTGCAAATAGCTCTCGCGTCTGTTCCCAGCAAGTACAGTGTATTGGACTGAATAGGATCTACTGTTCTTTTCAGTTTCCTAAGCAGAGGTGAACTAGATATTGTCCATGTGTGTAGGAAGCACAGTTCTTTTGTTCTGAGCAAGCTCACTGTTCGGACCCCATAGGAAACACAGTAGAGTAGAAGAGTGCTCTTTTCTCAAAAGCAGAGTGTGTTTCATGTAAGGCGAGGTAGCATTTGTTTCCCAGTCTTAAATGGAGTTGAATCACATGCAGTTACTGGTCCTATGAGCAAGAGTTGTTTTCTGGTAAGGAAAGTCACTATTGCGCTCCCATTGACATACACAGTGCAAATAGCCCTGGCGTCTGTTCCCAGCAAGTACAGTGTATCGGACTGAAGAGGAGCTACTGTTCTTGTCAGTTTCCTAAGCAGAGTTGAACTAGATATGGCCCGTGTGCGTAGGAAGCTCAGTTCTTATGTTCTGAGCAAGCTCACTGTTCTGGCCCTATGGGAAACACAGTAGAGTAGAAGAGTGTTCTTTTCTCTAAAGCAGAGTGTGTTTCTTGTAGGGCAAGCTAGCGTTTGTTTCCTAGTCCTAAATGGAGTTGAATCACATGCAGTTTCTGGTCCTACGCACAAGAGTTGTTTTCTGGTAAGGAAAGTCACTATTGCGCGCCCATTGCCATACACAGTGCAAATAGCACTCGCGTCTGTTCCCTGCAAGTACAGTGTTGGACTGAAGAGGAGCTACTGTTCTTGTCAGGTTTCTAAGCAGAGTTGAACTACATATGGTCCCTGTGTATAGGAAGCACAGTTGTTTTGTTCTGAGCAAGCTCACTGTTTGGACCCCATAGGAAACACAGTAGAGTAGAATAGTGCTCCTATCTCTAAAGCAGAGTGTGTTTCTTGTAAGGCGAGCTAGCGTTTGTTTCCCAGTCCTAAATGGAGTAGAATATCATGCCGTTTCTGGTCCTATGAGCAAGAGTTGTTTTCTGGTAAGGAAAGTCACTATTGCGATGCCATTGCCATACACAGGACAAATAGCACTGGCGTCTGTTGCCAGCAAGTACAGTGTATTGGACTGAAGAGGAGCTACTGTTCTTGTCAGTTTCCTAAGCAGAGGTTAACTAGATATGGCCCGTGTGTAGGAAGCACAGTTCTTTGGTTCTGAGCACGCTCACTGTTCTGGCCCTATAGGAAACACAGTAGAGTAGAAGAGTGCTCTTTTCTCTAAAGCAGAGTGTGTATCTTGTAAGGCGAGCTAGCGTTTGTTTCCCAGTCCTAAATGGAGGTGAAACACTTGCCGTTTCTGGTCCTATGAGCAAGAGTTGTTTTATGGTAAGAATAGTCACTATTGCGCTGCCATTGCCATACACAGGACAAATAGCACTGGCGTCTGTTCCCAGCAAGTACAGTGTATTGGACTAAAGGGGATCTACTGCTCTTGTCAGGTTCCTAAGAAGAGTTGAACTAGATATGGCCCGTGTGTGTAGGAAGCACAGTTATTATGTTCTGAGCAAGCTCACTGTTCTGGCCCTATAGGAAACACAGTAGAGTAGAAGAGTGCTCTTTTCTCTAAAGCAGAGTGTGTTTCTTGTAAGGCAAGCTAGCGTTTGTTTCCTAGTCCTAAATGGAGTTGAATCACATGCAGTTTCTGGTCCTAGGAACAAGAGTTGTTTTCTGGTAAGGAAAGTCACGATTGTGCTCCCATTGCCATACACAGTGCAAATAGCACTCGCGTCTGATCCCAGCAAGTACAGTGTATCAGACTGAAGAGGAGCTACTGTTCTTGTTAGTTATTTAAGCAGAATTGAACTAGATATGGCCCGTGTGTGTAGGAAGCACAATTCTTTTGTTCTGAGCAAGCTCACTGTTCTGGCCCTATAGAAAACACAGTAGAGTAGAAGAGTGCTCTTTTCTCTAAAGCAGAGTGTGTTTCTCGTAAGGCGAGCTAACGTTTGTTTCCCAGTCCTAAATGGAGTTGAAACACATGCAGTTTCTGGTCCTAGGAGCAAGAGTTGTTTTATGGTAAGAATAGTCACTATTGCGCTGCCATTGCCATACACAGGACAAATAGCACTGGCGTCTGTTCCCAGCAAGTACAGTGTATTGGACTAAAGGGGATCTACTCTTCTTGTCAGGTTCCTAAGCAGAGTTGAACTAGATATGGCCCGTGTGTGTAGGAAGCACAGTTCTTTTGTTCTGAGCAAGCTCACTGTTCGGACCCCATAGGAAACACAGTAGAGTAGAAGAGTGCTCTTTTCTCAAAAGCAGAGAGTTTTTAATGTAAGGCGAGGTAGCGTTTGTTTCCCAGTCCTAAATGGAGTTGAATCACATGCAGTTTCTGGTCTTATGAGCAAGAGTTGTTTTCTGGTAAGGAAAGTCACTATTGCACTCCCATTGCCATACACAGTGCAAATAGCACTGGCGTCTGTTCCCAGCAAGTACAGTGTATCAGACTGAAGAGGAGCTACTGTTCTTGTCAGTTTCCTAAGCAGAGTTGAACTAGATATGGCCCGTGTGTGTTGGAAGCTCAGTTCTTATGTTCTGAGCAAGCTCACTGTTTGGACCCCATAGGAAACACAGTAGAGTAGAAGAGTGCTCTTTTCTCTAAAGCAGAGTGTGTTTCTTGTAGGGCAAGCTAGCGTTTGTTTCCTAGTCCTAAAGGGAGTTGAATCACATGTAGTTTCTGGTCCTACGAACAAGAGTTGTTTTCTGGTAAGGAAAGTCACTATTGTGCTCCCATTGCCATACACAGTGCATATAGCACTCGCGTCTGTTCCCAGCAAGTACAGTGTTGGACTGAAGAGGAGCTACTGTTCTTCTCAGGTTCCTAAGCAGAGTTGAACTACATATGGTCTGTGTGTGTAGGAAGCACAGTTCTTTTCTTCTGAGCAAGCTCACTGTTTGGACCCCATAGGAAACACAGTAGACTAGAAGAGTGCTTCTTTCTCTAAAGCAGAGTGTGTTTCTTGTAAGGCGAGGTAGTGTTTGTTTCCCTTTTTCTAAATGGAGTTGAAACACATGCAGTTTCTGGTACTATGAGCAAGAGTTGTTTTCTGGTAAGGAAAGTCACTATGGCGCTGCCATTGCCATACACAGGACAAATAGCACTGGCGTCTGTTGCCAGCAAGTACAGTGTATTGGACTGAAGAGGTTCTACTGTTCTTGTCAGGTTCCTAAGCAGACTTGAACTAGATATGGCCGTGTGTGTAGGAAGCACAATTTTTTTTGTTCTGAGCAAGCTCACTGTTTGGACCCCATAGGAAACACAGTAGAGTAGAAGAGTGCTCTTTTCTCTAAAGCAGAGTGTGTTTCTTGTAAGGTGAGGTAGCGTTTGTTTCCCAGTCCTAAATGGAGTTGAATCGCATGCAGTTTTTTTGACTACGAGCAAGAGTTTTTTTCTGGTTAGACGAGTCACTATTGTGCTCCCATTGCCATACACAGTGCAAATAGCACTCGCATCTGTTCCCAGCAAGTACAGTGTATTGGACTGAATAGGATCTACTGTTCTTTTCAGTTTCCTAAGCAGAGGTGAACTAGATATTGCCCATGTGTGTAGGAAGCACAGTTCTTTTGATCTGAGCAAGCTCACTGTTCTGGCCCTATAGGAAACACAGTAGAGTAGAAGAATGCTCTTTTCTCTAAAGCAGAGTGTGTATCTTGTAAGGCGAGCTAGCGTTTGTTTCCCAGTCCTAAATGGAGGTGAAACACTTGCAGTTTCTGGTCCTATGAGCAAGAGTTGTTTTATGGTAACAATAGTCACTATTGCGCTGCCATTGCCATACACAGGACAAATAGCACTGGCGTCTGTTCCCAGCAAGTACAGTGTATTGGACTAAAGGGGATCTACTGTTCTTGTCAGGTTCCTAAGCAGAGTTGAACTAGATATGGCCCGTGTGTGTAGGAAGCACAGTTCTTATGTTCTGAGCAAGCTCACTGTTCTGGCCCTATAGGAAACACAGTAGAGTAGAAGAGTGTTCTTTTCTCTAAAGCAGAGTGTGTTTCTTGTAGGGCAAGCTAGCGTTTGTTTCCTAGTCCTAAATGGAGTTGAATCACATGCAGTTTCTGGTCCTACGCACAAGAGTTGTTTTCTGGTAAGGAAAGTCACTATTGCGCGCCCATTGCCATACACAGTGCAAATAGCACTCGTGTCTGTTCCCTGCAAGTACAGTGTTGGACTGAAGAGGAGCTACTGTTCTTGTCAGGTTCCTAAGCAGAGTTGAACTACATATGGTCCGTGTGTATAGGAAGCACAGTTCTTTTGTTCTGAGCAAGCTCACTGTTTGGACCCCATAGGAAACACAGTAGAGTAGAATAGTGCTCCTTTCTCTAAAGCAGAGTGTGTTTCTTGTAAGGCGAGCTAGCGTTTGTTTCCCAGTCCTAAATGGAGTAGAATATCATGCCGTTTCTGGTCCTATGAGCAAGAGTTGTTTTCTGGTAAGGAAAGTCACTATTGCAATGCCATTGCCATACACAGGACAAATAGCACTGGCGTCTGTTGCCAGCAAGTACAGTGTATTGGACTGAAGAGGATCTACTGTTCCTGTCAGGTTTCTAAGCAGACTTGAACTAGATATGGCCGTGTGTGTAGGAAGCACAATTTTTTTTGTTCTGAGCAAGCTCACTGTTTGGACCCCATAGGAAACACAGTAGAGTAGAAGAGTGCTCTTTTCTCAAAAGCCGACTGTGTTTCTTGTAAGGCGAGCTAGCGTTTGTTTCCTAGTCCTAAATGGAGTTGAATCACATGCAGTTTCTGGTCCTACGAGCAAGAGTTGTTTTCTGGTAAGGAAAGTCACTATTGCACTCCTATTGCCATATACAGTGCAAATAGCACTCGCGTCTGTTCCCAGCAAGTACAGTGTATTGGACTGAAGAGGAGCTACTGTTCTTGTCAGTTTCCTAAGCAGAGGTGAACTAGATATGGCCCGTGTGTAGGAAGCACAGTTCTTTTGTTCTGAGCAAGCTCACTGTTCTGGCCCTATAGGAAACACAGTAAAGTAGAAGAATGCTCTTTTCCCTAAAGCAGAGTGTGTATCTTGTAAGGCGAGCTAGCGTTTGTTTCCCAGTCCTAAATGGAGGTGAAACACTTGCAGTTTCTGGTCCTATGAGCAAGAGTTGTTTTATGGTAAGAATAGTAACTATTGCGCTGCCATTGCCATACACAGGACAAATAGCACTGGTGTCTGTTCCCATTAAGTACAGTGCATTGGACTAAAGGGGATCTACTGTTCTTGTCAGGTTCCTAAGCAGAGTTGAACTAGATATGGCCCGTGTGTGTAGGAAGCACAGTTATTATGTTCTGAGCAAGCTCACTGTTCTGGCCCTATAGGAAACACAGTAGAGTAGAAGAATGCTCTTTTCTCTAAAGCAGAGTGTGTATCTTGTAAGGCGAGCTAGCGTTTGTTTCCCAGTCCTAAATGGAGGTGAAACACATGCAGTTTCTGGTCCTATGAGCAAGAGTTCTTTTATGGTAAGAATAGTCACTATTGCGCTGCCATTGCCCTACACAGGACAAATAGCACTGGCGTCTGTTCCCAGCAAATACAGTGTATTGGACTAAAGGGGATCTACTGTTCTTGTCAGGTTCCTAAGCAGAGTTGAACTAGATATGGCCCGTGTGTGTAGGAAGCACAGTTATTATGTTCTGAGCAAGCTCACTGTTCTGGCCCTATAGGAAACACAGTAGAATAGAAGAGTTCTTTTTTCTCTAAAGCAGAGGGTGTTTCTTTTAAGGCAAGCTAGCGTTTGTTTCCTAGTCCTAAATGGAGTTGAATCACATGCAGTTTCTGGTGCTACGATCAAGAGTTGTTTTCTGGTAAGGAAAGTCACGATTGTGCTCCCATTGCCATACACAGTGCAAATAGCACTCGCGTCTGATCCCAGCAAGTACAGTGTATCGGACTGAAGAGGAGCTACTGTTCTTGTTAGTTATTTAAGCAGAATTGAACTAGATATGGCCCGTGTGTGTAGGAAGCACAGTTCTTTTGTTCTGAGCAAGCTCACTGTTTGGACCCCATAGGAAACACAGTATTGTAGAAGAGTTCTCTTTTTTCTAAAGCAGAGTGTGTTTCTTGTAAGGCGAGCTAGCGTTTGTTTCCCAGTCCTAAATGGAGTTGAAACACATGCAGTTTCTGGTACTATGAGCAAGAGTTGGTTTCTGGTAAGGAAAGTCACTATTGCGCTGCCATTGCCATACACAGGACAAATAGCACTGGCATCTGTTGCCAGCAAGTACAGTGTATTGGACTGAAGAGGAGCTACTGTTCTTGTCAGGTTCCTAAGCAGACTTGAACTAGATATGGCCGTGTGTGTAGGAAGCACAATTTTTTTTGTTCTGAGCAAGCTCACTGTTTGGAACCCATAAGAAACACAGTAGAGTAGAAGAGTGCTCTTTTCTCAAAAGCACAGTGTGTTTCTTGTAAGGCGAGCTAGCGTTTGTTTCCCAGTCCTAAATGGAGTTGAATCACATGCAGTTTCTGGTCCTATGAGCAAGAGTGGTTTTCTCGTAAGGAAAGTCACTATTGCGCTCCCATTGCCATACACAGTGCAAATAGCACTCCCGTCTGTTCCTAGCAAGTATAGTGTATTGGACTGAAGAGGAGCTACTGTTCTTCTCAGTTTCCTAAGCAGAGTTGAACTAGATATGGCCCGTGTGTGTAGGAAGCACAGTTAATTTGTTCTGAGCAAGCTCACTGTACTGGCCCTATGGGAAACACAGTAGAGTAGAAGAGTGTTCTTTTCTCAAAAGCAGAGTGTGTTTCTTGTAAGGCGGGCTAGAGTTTGTTTCCCAGTCCTAAATGGAGTTGAATCACATGCAGTTTCTGGTCCTACGTGCAAGAGTTGTTTTCTCGTAAGGAAAGTCACTATTGCGCTCCCATTGCCATACACAGTGCAAATAGCACTTGCGTCTGATACCAGCAAGTACAGTGTATTGGACTGAAAGGAGCTACTGTTCTTTCAGTTTCCTAAGCAGAGTTGAACTAGATATGCCACGTGTGTGTAGGAAGCACAGTTCTTTTTTTCTGAGCAAGTTCACCGTTCTGGCCCTATGGGAAACACAGTAGATTAGAAGAGTGCTCTTTTCTCAAAAGCAGAGTGTGTTTCTTGTAAGGCGAGCTAGAGTTTGTTTCCCAGTCCTAAATGGAGTTGAGTCACATGCAGTTTCTGGTCCTACGAGCAAGAGTTGTTTTCTGGTAAGACGAGTCACTATTGTGCTCCCATTGCCATACACAGTGCAAATAGCACTCGCATCTGTTCCCAGCACGTACAGTGTATTGGAATGAATAGGATCTACTGTTCTTTTCAGTTTCCAAAGCAGAGGTGAACTAGATATTGCCCATGTGTGTAGGAAGCACAGTTCTTTTGTTCTGAGCAAGCTCACGGTTCGGACCCCATAGGAAACACAGTAGAGTAGAAGAGTGCTCTTTTCTCAAAAGCAGAGGGTGTTTCATGTAAGGCGAGGTAGCATTTGTTTCCCAGTCTTAAATGGAGTTGAATCACATGCAGTTACTGGTCCTATGAGCAAGAGTTGTTTTCTGGTAAGGAAAGTCACTATTGTGCTCCCATTGACATACACAGTGCAAATAGCCCTGGCGTCTGTTCCCAGCAAGTACAGTGTATCGGACTGAAGAGGAGCTACTGCTCTTGTCAGTTTCCTAAGCAGAGTTGAACTAGATATGGCCCGTGTGCGTAGGAAGCTCAGTTCTTATGTTCTGAGCAAGCTCACTGTTCTGGCCCTATAGGAAACACAGTAGAGTAGAAGAGTGTTCTTTTCTCTAAAGCAGAGTGTGTTTCTTGTAGGGAAGCTAGCGTTTGTTTCCTAGTCCTAAATGGAGTTGAATCACATGCAGTTTCTGGTCCTACGCACAAGATTTGTTTTCTGGTAAGGAAAGTCACTATTGCGCGCCCATTGCCATACACAGTGCAAATAGCACTCGCGTCTGTTCCCTGCAAGTACAGTGTTGGACTGAAGAGGAGCTACTGTTCTTGTCAGGTTCCTAAGCAGAGTTGAACTACATATGGTCCGTGTGTATAGGAAGCACAGTTCTTTTGTCTGAGCAAGCTCACTGTTTGGACCCCATAGGAAACACAGTAGAGTAGAATAGTGCTCCTTTCTCTAAAGCAGAGTGTGTTTCTTGTAAGGCGAGCTAGCGTTTGTTTCCCAGTCCTAAATGGAGTAGAATATCATGCCGTTTCTGGTCCTATGAGCAAGAGTTATTTTCTGGTAAGGAAAGTCACTATTGCGATGCCATTGCCATACACAGGACAAATAGCACTGGCGTCTGTTGCCAGCAAGTACAGTGTATTGGACTAAAGAGGATCTACTGTTCTTGTCAGGTTTCTAAGCAGACTTGAACTAGATATGGCCGTGTGTGTAGGAAGCACAATTTTTTTTGTTCTGAGCAAGCTCACTGTTTGGACCCCATAGGAAACACAGTAGAGTAGAAGAGTGCTCTTTTCTCAAAAGCCGACTGTGTTTCTTGTAAGGCGAGCTAGCGTTTGTTTCCTAGTCCTAAATGGAGTTGAATCACATGCAGTTTCTGGTCCTACGAGCAAGAGTTGTTTTCTGGTAAGGAAAGTCACTATTGCACTCCTATTGCCATATACAGGGCAAATAGCACTCGCGTCTGTTCCCAGCAAGTACAGTGTATTGGACTGAAGAGGAGCTACTGTTCTTGTCAGTTTCCTAAGCAGAGGTGAACTAGATATGGCCCGTGTGTAGGAAGCACAGTTCTTTTGTTCTGAGCAAGCTCACTGTTCTGGCCCTATAGGAAACACAGTAGAGTAGAAGAATGCTCTTTTCTCTAAAGCAGAGTGTGTATCTTGTAAGGCGAGCTAGCGTTTGTTTCCCAGTCCTAAATGGAGGTGAAACACTTGCAGTTTCTGGTCCTATGAGCAAGAGTTGTTTTATGGTAAGAATAGTCACTATTGCGCTGCCATTGCCATACACAGGACAAATAGCACTGGCGTCTGTTCCCAGCAAGTACAGTGTATTGGACTAAAGGGGATCTACTGTTCTTGTCAGGTTCCTAAGCAGAGTTGAACTAGATATGGCCCGTGTGTGTAAGAAGCACAGTTATTATGTTCTGAGCAAGCTCACTGTTCTGGCCCTATAGGAAACACAGTAGAGTAGAAGAGTGCTCTTTTCTCTAAAGCAGAGTGTGTTTCTTTTAAGGCAAGCTAGCGTTTGTTTCCTAGTCCTAAATGGAGTTGAATCACATGCAGTTTCTGGTCCTATGAACAAGAGATTTTTTTTTTGGTAAGGAAAGTCACGATTGTGCTCCCATTGCCATACACAGTGCAAATAGCACTCGCGTCTGATCCCAGCAAGTACAGTGTATCGGACTGAAGAGGAGCTACTGTTCTTTCAGTTTCCTAAGCAGAGTTGAACTAGATATGGCCCGTGTGTGTAGGAAGCACAGTTCTTTTGTTCTGAGCAAGTTCACCGTTCTGGCCCTATGGGAAACACAGTAGAGTAGAAGAGTGCTCTTTTCTCAAAAGCAGAGTGTGTTTCTTGTAAGGAGAGCTAGAGTTTGTTTCCCAGTCCTAAATGGAGTTGAGTCACAAGCAGTTTTTTGTCCTACGAGCAAGAGTTGTTTTCTGCTAAGACGAGTCACTATTGGGCTCTAATTGCCATACACAGTGCAAATAGCACTCGCGTCTGTTCCCAGCAAGTACAGTGTTGGACTGAAGAGGAGCTACTGTTCTTGTCAGGTTCCTAAGCAGACTTGAACTAGATATGGCCGTGTGTGTAGGAAGCACAGTTCTTTTGTTCTGAGCAAGCTCACTCTTCTGGCCCTATAGGAAACACAGTAGAGTAGAAGAGTGCTCTTTTTTCTCAAGCAGAGTGTGTTTCTTGTAAGGCGAGCTAGCGTTTGTTTCCCAGTCCTAAATGGAGTTGAAACACATGCAGTTTCTGGTACTATGAGCAAGAGTTGTTTTCTGGTAAGGAAAGTCACTATTGCGCTGCCATTGCCATACACAGGACAAATAGCACTGGCATCTGTTGCCAGCAAGTGCAGTGTATTGGACTGAAGAGGAGCTACTGTTCTTGTCAGGTTCCTAAGCAGACTTGAACTAGATATGGCCGTGTGTGTAGGAAGCACAATTTTTTTTTGTTCTGAGCAAGCTCACTGTTTGGACCCCATAGGAAACACAGTAGAGTAGAAGAGTGCTCTTTTCTCAAAAGCAGAGTGTGTTTCTTGTAAGGCGAGCTAGCGTTTGTTTCCTAGTCCTAAATGGAGTTGAATCACATGCAGTTTCTGGTCCTACGAACAAGAGTTGTTTTCTGGTAAGGAAAGTCACTATTGCGCTCCCATTGCCATTCACAGTGCAAATAGCACTCGCGTCTGATCCCAGCAAGTACAGTGTTGGACTGAAGAGGAGCTACTGTTCTTTCAGTTTCCTAAGCAGAGTTGAACTACATATGCCCCGTGTGTGTAGGAAGCACAGTTCTTTTGTTCTGAGCAAGTTCACCGTTCTGGCCCTATGGGAAACACAGTAGAGTAGAAGAGTGCTCTTTTCTCAAAAGCAGAGTGTGTTTCTTGTAAGGCGAGCTAGAGTTTGTTTCCCAGTCCTAAATGGAGTTGAGTCACATGCAGTTTTTTGTCCTACGAGCAAGAGTTGTTTTCTGGTAAGGCGACTCACTATTGTGCTCCCATTGCCAAACACAGTGCAAATAGCACTCGCGTCTGTTCCCAGCAAGTACAGTGTATTGGACTGAATAGGATCGACTGTTCTTTTCAGTTTCCTAAGCAGAGGTGAACTAGATATTGCCCATGTGTGTAGGAAGCACAGTTCTTTTGTTCTGAGCAAGCTCACTTTTCGGACCCCATAGGAAACACAGTAGAGTAGAAAAGTGCTCTTTCCTCAAAAGCAGAGTGTGTTTCATGTAAGGCGAGGTAGCATTTGTTTCCCAGTCTTAAATGGAGTTGAATCACATGCAGTTACTGGTCCTATGAGCAAGAGTTGTTTTCTGGTAAGGAAAGTCACTATTGCGCGCCCATTGACATACACAGTGCAAATAGCCCTGGCGTCTGTTCCCAGCAAGTACAGTGTATCGGACTGAAGAGGAGCTACTGTTCTTGTCAGTTTCCTAAGCAGACTTGAACTAGATATGGCCCGTGTGCGTAGGAAGCTCAATTCTTATGTTCTGAGCAAGCTCACTGTTCTGGCCCTATAGGAAACACAGTAGAGTAGAAGAATGCTCTTTTCTCTAAAGCAGAGTGTGTTTCTTGTAGGGCAAGCTAGCGTTTATTTCCTAGTTCTAAATGGAGTTGAATCACATGCAGTTTCTGGTCCTACACACAAGAGTTGTTTTCTGGTAAGGAAAGTCACGATTGTGCTCCCATTGCCATACACAGTGCAAATTGCACTCGCGTCTGTTCCCAGCAAGTACAGTGTTGGACTGAAGAGGAGCTACTGTTCTTGTCAGGTTCCTAATCAGAGTCGAACTACATATGGTCCGTGTGTGTAGGAAGCACAGTTCTTTTGTTCTGAGCAAGCTCACTGTTTGGACCCCATAGGAAACACAGTATTGTAGAAGAGTGCTCTTTTTTCTAAAGCAGAGTGTGTTTTTTGTAAGGCGAGCTAGCGTTTGTTTCCCAGTCCTAAATGGGGTTGAAACACATGCAGTTTCTGGTACTATGAGCAAGAGTTGTTTTCTGGTAAGGAAAGTCACTATTGCGCTGCCATTGCCATACACAGGACAAATAGCACTGGCATCTGTTGCCAGCAAGTGCAGTGTATTGGACTGAAGAGGAGCTACTGTTCTTGTCAGGTTCCTAAGCAGACTTGAACTAGATATGGCCGTGTGTGTAGGAAGCACAATTTTTTTTTGTTCTGAGCAAGCTCACTGTTTGGACCCCATAGGAAACAGAGTAGAGTAGAAGAGTGCTCTTTTCACAAAAGCCGACTGTGTTTCTTGTAAGGCGAGCTAGCGTTTGTTTCCCAGTCCTAAATGGAGGTGAAACACATGCAGTTTCTGGTCCTATGAGCAAGAGTTGTTTTATGGTAAGAATAGTCACTATTGCGCTGCCATTGCCATACACAGGACAAATAGCACTGGCGTCTCTTCCCAGCAAGTACAGTGTATTGGACTAAAGGGTATCTACTGTTCTTGTGAGGTTGCTAAGCAGAGTTGGACTAGATATGGCCCGTGTGTAGGAAGCACAGTTATTACGTTCTGAGCAAGCTCACTGTTCTGGCCCTACAGGAAACACAGTAGAGTAGAAGAGTGCTCTTTTCTCAAAAGCAGGGTGTGTTTCTTGTAAGGCAAGCTAGTGTTTTTTTCCCAGTCCTAAATGGAGTTGAATCACATGCAGTTTCTGGTCTTATGAGCAAGAGTTGTTTTCTGGTAAGGAAAGTCACTATTGCGCTGCCATTGCCATACACAGGACAAATAGCACTGGCATCTGTTGCCAGCAAGTGCAGTGTATTGGACTGAAGAGGAGCTACTGTTCTTGTCAGGTTCCTAAGCAGACTTGAACTAGATATGGCCGTGTGTGTAGGAAGCACAATTTTTTTTTGTTCTGAGCAAGCTCACTGTTTGGACCCCATAGGAAACACAGTAGAGTAGAAGAGTGCTCTTTTCTCAAAAGCAGAGTGTGTTTCTTGTAAGGCGAGCTAGCGTTTGTTTCCCAGTCCGAAATGGAGGTGAAACACATGCAGTTTCTGGTCCTATGAGCAAGAGTTGTTTTATGGAAAGAATAGTCACTATTGCGCTGCCATTGCCATACACAGGACAAATAGCACTGGCGTCTCTTCCCAGCAAGTACAGTGTATTGGACTAAAGGGTATCTACTGTTCTTGTCAGGTTGCTAAGCAGAGTTGGACTAGATATGTCCCGTGTGTAGGAAGCACAGTTATTATGTTCTGAGAAAGCTCACTCTTCTGGCCCTACAGGAAACACAGTAGAGTAGAAGAGTGCTCTTTTCTCAAAAGCAGGGTGTGTTTCTTGTAAGGCAAGCTAGTGTTTTTTTCCCAGTCCTAAATGGAGTTGAATCACATGCAGTTTCTGGTCTTATGAGCAAGAGTTGTTTTCTGGTAAGGAAAGTCACTATTGCACTCCTATTGCCATATACAGTGCAAATAGCACTCGTGTCTGTTCCCAGCAAGTACAGTGTATTGGACTGAAGAGGAGCTACTGTTCTTGTCAGTTTCCTAAGCAGAGGTGAACTAGATATGGCCCGTGTGTAGGAAGCACAGTTCTTTTGTTCTGAGCAAGCTCACTCTTCTGGCCCTATAGGAAACACAGTAGAGTACAAGAATGCTCTTTTCTCTAAAGCAGAGTGTGTATCTTGTAAGGCGAGCTAGCGTTTGTTTCCCAGTCCGAAATGGAGGTGAAACACTTGCAGTTTCTGGTCCTATGAGCAAGAGTTGTTTTATGGTAAGAATAGTCACTATTGCGCTGCCATTGCCATACACAGGACAAATAGCACTGGCGTCTGTTCCCAGCAAGTACAGTGTATTGGACTAAAGGGGATCTACTGTTCTTGTCAGGATCCTAAGCAGAGTTGAACTAGATATGGCCCGTGTGTGTAGGAAGCACAGTTATTATGTTCTGAGCAAGCTCACTGTTCTGGCCCTGTAGGAAACACAGTAGAGTAGAAGAGTGCTCTTTTCTCTAAAACAGAGTGTGTTTCTTGTAAGGCAAGCTAGCGTTTGTTTCCTAGTCCTAAATGGAGTTGAATCACATGCAGTTTCTGGTCCTACGAACAAGAGTTGTTTTCTGGTAAGGAAAGTCACGATTGTGCTCCCATTGCCATACACAGTGCAAATAGCACTCGCGTCTGATCCCAGCAAGTACAGTGTTGGACTGAAGAGGAGCTACTGTTCTTTCAGTTTCCTAAGCAGAGTTGAACTACATATGCCCCGTGTGTCTAGGAAGCACAGTTCTTTTGTTCTGAGCAAGTTCACTGTTCTGGCCCTATGGGAAACACAGTAGAGTAGAAGAGTGCTCTTTTCTCAAAAGCAGAGTGTGTTTCTTATAAGGCGAGCTAGAGTTTGTTTCCCAGTCCTAAATAGAGTTGACTCACATGCAGTTTTTTGTCCTACGAGCAAGAGTTGTTTTCTGGTAAGACGAGTCACTATTGTGCTCCCATTGCCATACACAGTGCAAATAGCACTCGTGTCTGTTCCCAGCACATACAGTGTATCGGACTGAAGAGGAGCTACTGTTCTTGTCAGTTTCCTAAGCAGAGTTGAACTAGATATTGCCCGTGTGCGTAGGAAGCACAGTTCTTATGTTCTGAGCAAGCTCACTGTTCTGGCCCTATAGGAAACAGTAGAGTAGAAGAGAGTTCTTTTCTCTAAAGCAGAGTATGTTTCTTGTAGGGCAAGCTAGCGTTTGTTTCCTAGTCCTAAATGGAGTTGAATCACATGCAGTTTCTGGTCCTACGCACAAGAGTTGTTTTCTGGTAAGGAAAGTCACTATTGCGCGCCCATTGCCATACACAGTGCAAATAGCACTCGCGTCTGTTCCCTGCAAGTACAGTGTTGGACTGAAGAGGAGCTACTGTTCTTGTCCGGTTCCTAAGCAGAGTTGAACTACATATGGTCCGTGTGTATAGGATTCACAGTTCTTTTGTTCTGATCAAGCTCACTGTTTGGACCCCATAGGAAACACAGTAGAGTAGAATAGTGCTCCTTTCTCTAAAGCAGAGTTTGTTTCTTGTAAGGCGAGCTAGCGTTTGTTTCCCAGTCCTAAATGGAGTAGAATATCATGCCGTTTCTGGTCCTATGAGCAAGAGTTGTTTTCTGGTAAGGAAAGTCACTATTGCGATGCCATTGCCATACACTGGACAAATAGCACTGGCGTCTGTTGCCAGCAAGTACAGTGTATTGGACTGAAGAGCAGCTACTGTTCTTTTCAGTTTCCTAAGCAGAGTTGAACTAGATATGGCCCGTGTGTGTAGGAAGCACAGTTCTTTTGTTCTGAGCAAGCTCACTGTTCTGGCCCTATGGGAAACACAGTAGAGTAGAAGAGTGTTCTTTTCTCAAAAGCAGAGTTTGTTTCTTGTAAGGCGAGCTAGCATTTGTTTCCCAGTCTGAAATGGAGTTGAAACACATGCAGTTTCTGGTCCTACGATAAGAGTTATTTTCTGGTAAGACGAGTCACTATTGTGCTCCCATTGCCATACACAGTGCAAATAGCACTCGCGTCTGTTCCCAGCAAGTACAGTGTATTGGACTGAATAGGATCTACTGTTCTTTTCAGTTTCCTAAGCAGAGGTGAACTAGATATTGCCCATGTGTGTAGGAAGCACAGTTCTTTTGTTCTGAGCAAGCTCACTGTACGGACCCCATAGGAAACACAGTAGAGTAGAAGAGTGCTCTTTTCTCAAAAGCCGACTGTGTTTCATGTAAGGCGAGCTAGCGTTTGTTTCCTAGTCCTAAATGGAGTTGAATCACATGCAGTTTCTGGTCCTACGAGCAAGAGTTGTTTTCTGGTAAGGAAAGTCACTATTGCACTCCTATTGCCATATACAGTGCAAATAGCACTCGCGTCTGTTCCCAGCAAGTACAGTGTATTGGACTGAAGAGGAGCTCTGTTCTTGTCAGTTTCCTAAGCAGAGGTGAACTAGATATGGCCCATGTGTAGGAAGCACAGTTCTTTTGTTCTGAGCAAGCTCACTGTTCTGGCCCTATAGGAAACACAGTAGAGTAGAAGAATGCTCTTTTCTCTAAAGCAGAGTGTGTATCTTGTAAGGCGAGCTAGCGTTTGTTTCCCAGTCCTAAATGGAGTTGAATCACATGCAGTTTCTGGTCCTAAGAGCAAGAGTTGTTTTCTGGTAAGGAAAGTCACTATTGCGCTCCTATTGCCATACACAGTGCAAATAGCACTCCCGTCTGTTCTTAGCAAGTATAGTGTATTGAAATGAAGAGGAGCTACTGTTCTTCTCAGTTTCCTAAGCAGAGTTGAACTAGATATGGCCCGTGTGTGTAGGAAGCGCAGTTCTTTTGTTCTGAGCAAGCTCACTGTTATGGCCCTATGGGAAACACAGTAGAGTAGAAGAGTGTTCTTTCTCAAAAGCAGAGTTTGTTTCTTGTAAGGCGAGCTAGCATTTCTTTCCCAGTCCGAAATGGAGTTGAAAAACATGCAGTTTCTGGTCCTACGAGCAAGAGTTGTTTTCTGGTAAGACGAGTCACTATTGTGCTCCCATTGCCATACACAGTGCAAATAGCAGTGGCGTCTGTTCCCAGCAAGTACAGTGTATTGGACTGAATAGGATCTACTGTTCTTTTCAGTTTCCTAAGCAGAGGTGAACTAGATATTGCCCATGTGTGTAGGAAGCACAGTTCTTTTGTTCTGAGCAAGCTCACTGTTCGGACCCCATAGGAAACACAGTAGAGTAGAAGAGTGCTCTTTTCTCAAAAGCAGAGTGTGTTTCATGTAAGGCGAGGTAGCATTTGTTTCCTAGTCTTAAAGGGAGTTGAATCACATGCAGTTTCTCGTCCTACGAGCAAGAGTTGTTTTCTGGTAAGGAAAGTCCCTATTGCGCTCCCATTGCCATATACAGTGCAAATAGCACTGGCGTCTGTTTCCAGCAAATACAGTGTATCGGACTGAAGAGGAGCTACTGTTCTTGTCAGTTTCCTAAGCAGAGTTGAACTAGATATGGCCCGTGAGTAGGAAGCACAGTTCTTTTGTTCTGAGCAAGCTCACTGTTCTTGCCCTATAGGAAACACAGTAGAGTAGAAGAGTGCTCTTTTCTCTAAAGCAGAGTGTGTTTCTTGTAAGGCGAGCTAGCATTTGTTTCCCTGTCCGAAATGGAGTTGAAACACATGCAGTTTCTGGTCCTAAGAGCAAGAGTTGTTTTATGGTAAGAATAGTCACTATTGCGCTGCCATTGCCATACACAGGACAAATAGCACTGTCGTCTGTTCCCAGCAAGTACAGTGTATTGAACTAAAGGGTATCTACGGTTCTTGTCAGGTTCCTAAGCAGAGTTGAACTAGATATGGCCCGTGTGTGTAGGAAGCACAGGTATTATGTTCTGAGCAAGCTCACTGTTCTGGCCATATTTGAAACACATTAGAGTAGAAGAGTGCTCTTTTCTCAAAAGCAGGGTGTGTTTCTTGTAAGGCAAGCTAGCGTTTTTTTCCCAGTCCTAAATGGAGTTGAATCACATGAAGTTTCTGGTCCTACGAGCAAGAGTTGTTTTCTGGTAAGGAAAGTCACTATTGCGCTCCCATTGCCATACACAGTGCAAATAGCACTCCCGTCTGTTCCTAGCAATTATAGTGTATTGGACTGAAGAGGAGCTACTGTTCTTGTCAGTTTCCTAAGCAGAGTTGAACTAATTATGGCCCGTGTGTATAGGAAGCACAGTTCTTTTGTTCTGAGCAAGCTCACTGTTCTGGCCCTATGGGAAACACAGTAGAGTAGAAGAGTGTTCTTTTCTCAAAAGCAGAGTGTGTTTCATGTAAGGCGAGGTATCATTTGTTTCCCAGTCGTAAATGGAGTTGAATCACATGCAGTTACTGGTCCTATGAGCAAGAGTTGTTTTCTGGTAAGGAAAGTCACTATTGCGCTCCCATTGACATACACAGTGCAAATAGCACTGGCGTCTGTTCCCAGCACGTACAGTGTATCGGACTGAAGAGGAGCTACTGTTCTTGTCAGTTTCCTAAGCAGAGTTGAACTAGATATGGCCCGTGTGTGTAGGAAGCTCAGTTCTTTTGTTCTGAGCAAGCTCTCTGTTTGGACCCCATAGGAAACACAGTAGAGTAGAAGACTGCTCCTTTCTCTAAAACAGAGTGTGTTTCTTGTAAGGCGAGCTAGCGTTTGTTTCCCAGTCCTAAATGGAGTAGTATATCATGCCGTTTCTGGTCCTATGAGCAAGAGTTGTTTTCTGGTATGGAAAGTCACTATTGCGCTGCCATTGCCATACACAGGACAAATAGCACTGGCGTCTGTTGCCAGCAAGTACAGTGTATTGGACTGAAGAGGATCTACTGTTCTTGTCAGGTTCCTAAGCAGACTTGAACTAGATATGGCCGTGTGTGTAGGAAGCACAATTTTTTTTGTTCTGAGCAAGCTCACTGTTTGGAACCCATAGGAAACACAGTAGAGTAGAAGAGTGCTCTTTTCTCAAAAGTCGACTGTGTTTCTTGTAAGGCGAGCTAGCGTTTGTTTCCTACTCCTAAATGGAGTTGAATCACATGCAGTTTCTGGTCCTACGAGCAAGAGATGTTTTCTGGTAAGGAAAGTCACTATTGCGCTCCCATTGCCATACACAGTACAAATAGCACTCCCGTCTCTTCCTAGAAAGTATAGTGTATTGGACTGAAGAGCAGCTACTGTTCTTCTCAGTTTCCTAAGCAGAGTTGAACTGATATGGCCCGTGTGTGTAGGAAGCACAGTTCTTTTGTTCTGAGCAAGCTCACTGTTCTGGCCCCATGGGAAACACAGTAGAGTAGAAGAGTGTTCTTTTCTCAAAAGCAGAGTTTGTTTCTTGTAAGGCGAGCTAGCATTTGTTTCCCAGTCTGAAATGGAGTTGAAACACATGCAGTTTCTGGTCCTACGATAAGAGTTATTTTCTGGTAAGACGAGTCACTATTGTGCTCCCATTGCCATACACAGTGCAAATAGCACTCGCGTCTGTTCCCAGCAAGTACAGTGTATTGGACTGAATAGGATCTACTGTTCTTTTCAGTTTCCTAAGCAGAGGTGAACTAGATATTGCCCATGTGTGTAGGAAGCACAGTTCTTTTGTTCTGAGCAAGCTCACTGTACGGACCCCATAGGAAACACAGTAGAGTAGAAGAGTGCTCTTTTCTCAAAAGCAGAGTGTGTTTCATGTAAGGCGAGGTAGCATTTGTTTCCCAGTCTTAAATGGAGTTGAATTACATGCAGTTACTGGTCCTATGAGCAAGAGTTGTTTTCTGGTAAGGAAAGTCACTATTGCGCTCCCATTGACATACACAGTGCAAATAGCCCTGGCGTCTTTTCCCAGCAAGTTCAGTGTATCGGACTGAAGAAGAGCTACTGTTCTTGTCAGTTTCCTAAGCAGAGTTGAACTACATATGATCCGTGTGTGTAGGAAGCACAGTTCTTTTGTTCTGAGCAAGCTCACTGTTTGGACCCCATAGGAAACACAATAGAGTAGAAGACTGCTCCTTTCTCTAAAGCAGAGTGTGTTTCTTGTAAGGCGAGCTAGCGTTTGTTTCCCAGTCCTAAATGGAGTAGAATATCATGCTGTTTCTGGTCCTATGAGCAAGAGTTGTTTTCTGGTAAGACGAGTCACTATTGTGCTCCCATTGCCATACACAGTGCAAATAGCACTCGCGTCTGTTCCCAGCAAGTACATTGTATTGGACTGAAGAGGATCTACTGTTCTTTTCAGTTTCCTAAGCAGAGTTGACCTAGATATGGCCCATGTGTGTAGGAAGCACAGTTCTTTTGTTCTGAGCAAGCTCACTTTTTGGACCCCATAAGAAACACAGTAGAGTAAAGAGTACTCTTTTCTCAAAAGCAGAGTGTGTTTCATGTAAGGCGAACTAGCATTTGTTTGCCAGTCCTAAATGGCGTTGAATCACATGCACTTTCTGGTCCTACGAGCAAGAGTTGTTTTCTGGTAAGGAAAGTCGCTATTGCGCTCCCATTGCCATATACAGTGCAAATAGCACTGGCCTCTGTTTCCAGCAAATACAGTGTATCGGACTGAAGAGGAGCTACTGTTCTTGTCAGTTTCCCAAGCAGAGTTGAACTAGATATGGCCCGTGTGTAGGAAGCACAGTTCTTTTGTTCTGAGCAAGCTCACTATTCTTGCCCTATAGGAAACACAGTAGAGTAGAAGAGTGCTCTTTTCTCTAAAGCAGAGTGTGTTTCTTGTAAGGCGAGCTAGCATTTGTTTCCCAGTCTGAAATGGAGTTGAAACACATGCAGTTTCTGGTCCTACGAGCAAGAGTTGTTTTATGGTAAGAATAGTCACTATTGCGCTGCCATTGCCATACACAGGACAAATAGCACTGGCGTCTGTTCAAAGCAAGTACAGTGTATTGAACTAAAGGGTATCAACTGTTCTTGTCAGGTTCCTAAGTAGAGTTGAACTAGATATGGCCCGTGTGTGTAGGAAGCACAGTTCTTTTGTTCTGAGCAAGCTCACTGTTCTGGCCCTATGGGAAACACAGTAGAGTAGAAGAGTGTTCTCTTCTCAAAAGCAGAGGTTGTTTCTTGTAAGGCGAGCTAGCATTTGTTTCCCAGTCTGAAATGGAGTTGAAACACATGCAGTTTGTGGTCCTACGAGCAAGAGTTGTTTTCTGGTAAGACGAGTCACTATTGTGCTCCCATTGCCATACACAGTACAAATAGCACTCGCGTCTGTTCCCAGCAAGTACAGTGTATTGGACTGAATAGGATCTACTGTTCTTTTCAGTTTCCTAAGCAGAGGTCAACTAGATATTGCCCATGTATGTAGGAAGCACAGTTCTTTTGTTCTGAGCAAGCTCACTGTTCGGACCCCATAGGAAACACAGTAGAGTAGAAGAGTGCTCTTTTCTCAAAAGCAGAGTGTGTTTCATGTAAGGCGAGGTAGCATTTGTTTCCGAGTCCTAAATGGATTTGAATCACATGCAGCTTCTGGTCCTATGAGCAAGAGTTGTTTTCTGGTAAGGAAAGTCACTATTGTGCTCCCATTGCCATACACAGTGCAAATAGCACTCCCGTCTGTTCCTAGCAAGTATAGTGTATTGGACTGAAGAGGAGCTACTCTTCTTGTCAGATTCCTAAGCAGAGTTGAACTAGATATGGCCCGTGTGTGTAGGAAGCACAGTTCTTTTGTTCTGAGCAAGCTCACTCTTCTGGCCCTATGGGAAACACAGTAGAGTAGAAGAGTGCTCTTTTCTCAAAAGCAGAGTGTGTTTCATGTAAGGCGGGCTAGAGTTTGTTTCCCAGTCCTAAATGGAGTTGAATCACATGCAGTTTCTGGTCCTACGTGCAAGAGTTGTTTTCTGTTAAGGAAAGTCACTATTGCGCTCCCATTGCCATACACAGTGCAAATAGCACTTGCGTCTGATCCCAGCAAGTACAGTGTATTGGACTGAAAGGAGCTACTGTTCTTTCAGTTTCCTAAGCAGAGTTGAACTAGATATGCCCCGTGTGTGTAGGAAGCACAGTTCTTTTGTTCTGAGCAAGTTCACCGTTCTGGCCCTATGGGAAACACAGTAGAGTAGAAGAGTGCTCTTTTCTCAAATGCAGAGTGTGTTTCTTGTAAGGCGAGCTAGAGTTTGTTTCCCAGTCCTAAATGGAGTTGAGTCACATGCAGTTTCTGGTCCTACGAGCAAGAGTTGTTTTCTGGTAAGACGAGTCACTATTGTGCTCCCATTGCCATACACAGTGCAAATAGCACTCGCATCTGTTCCCAGCAAGTACAGTGTATTGGAATGAATAGGATCTACTGTTCTTTTCAGTTTCCTAAGCAGAGGTGAACTAGATATTGCCCATGTGTGTAGGAAGCACAGTTCTTTTGTTCTGAGCAAGCTCACGGTTCGGACCCCATAGGAAACACAGTAGAGTAGAAGAGTGCTCTTTTCTCAAAAGCAGAGTGTGTTTCATGTAAGGCGAGGTAGCATTTGTTTCCCAGTCTTAAATGGAGTTGAATCACATGCAGTTACTGGTCCTATGAGCAAGAGTTGTTTTCTGGTAAGGAAAGTCACTATTGTGCTCCCTTGACATACCCAGTGCAAATAGCCCTGGCGTCTGTTCCCAGCAAGTACAGTGTATCAGACTGAAGAGGAGCTACTGTTCTTGTCAGTTTCCTAAGCAGAGTTGAACTAGATATGGCCCGTGTGCATAGGAAGCTCAGTTCTTATGTTCTGAGCAAGCTCACTGTTCTGGCCCTATAGGAAACACAGTAGAGTAGAAGAGTGTTCTTTTCTCTAAAGCAGAGTGTGTTTCTTGTAGGGCAAGCTAGCGTTTGTTTCCTAGTCCTAAATGGAGTTGAATCACATGCAGTTTCTGGTCCTACGCACAAGAGTTATTTTCTGGTAAGGAAAGTCACTATTGCGCGCCCATTGCCATACACAGTGCAAATAGCACTCGCGTCTGTTCCCTGCAAGTACAGTGTTGGACTGAAGAGGAGCTACTGTTCTTGTCAGGTTCCTAAGCAGAGTTGAACTACATATGGTCCGTGTGTATAGGAAGCACAGTTCTTTTGTTCTGAGCAAGCTCTCTGTTTGGACCCCATAGGAAACACAGTAGAGTAGAATAGTGCTCCTTTCTCTAAAGCAGAGTGTGTTTCTTGTAAGGCGAGCTAGCGTTTGTTTCCCAGTCCTAAATGGAGTAGAATATCATGCCGTTTCTGGTCCTATGAGCAAGAGTTGTTTTCTGGTAAGGAAAGTCACTATTGCGATGCCATTGCCATACACAGGACAAATAGCACTGGCGTCTGTTGCCAGCAAGTACAGTGTATTGGACTGAATAGGATCTACTGTTCTTGTCAGGTTTCTAAGCAGACTTGAACTAGATATGGCCGTGTGTGTAGGAAGCACAATTTTTTTTGTTCTGAGCAAGCTCACTGTTTGGACCCCATAGGAAACACAGTAGAGTAGAAGAGTGCTCTTTTCTCAAAAGCAGAGTGTGTTTCATGTAAGGCGAGGTAGCATTTGTTTCCCAGTCTTAAATGGAGTTGAATCACATGCAGTTACTGGTCCTATGAGCAAGAGTTGTTTTCTGGTAAGGAAAGTCACTATTGCGCTCCCATTGACATACACAGTGCAAATAGCCCTGGCGTCTGTTCCCAGCAAGTACAGTGTATCGGACTGAAGAGGAGCTACTGTTCTTGTCAGGTTCCTAAGCAGAGTTGAACTACATATGGTCCGTGTGTGTAGGAAGCACAGTTCTTTTGTTCTGAGCAAGCTCACTGTTTGGACCCCATAGGAAACACAGTAGAGTAGAAGACTGCTCCTTTCTCTAAAGCAGAGTGTGTTTCTTGTAAGGCAAGCTAGCGTTTGTTTCCCAGTCCTAAATGGAGTAAAATATCATGCCATTTCTGGTACTATGAGCAAGAGTTGTTTTCTGGTAAGGAAAGACACTATTGCGCTGCCATTTCCATACACAGGACAAATAGCACTGGCGTCTGTTGCCAGCAAGTACAGTGTATCGGACTGAAGAGGAGCTACTGTTCTTGTCAGTTTCCTAAGCAGAGGTGAACTAAATATTGCCCGTGTGTAGGAAGCACAGTTCTTTTCTTCTGAGCAAGCTCACTCTTCTGGCCCTATAGGAAACACAGTAGAGTAGAAGAATGCTCTTTTCTCAAAAGCAGAGTGTGTTTCTTGTAAGGTGAACTAGCCTTTGTTTCCGAGTCCTAAATGGATTTGAATCACATGCAGCTTCTGGTCCTATGAGCAAGAGTTGTTTTCTGGTAAGGAAAGTCACTATTGTGCTCCCATTGCCATACACAGTGCAAATAGCACTCCCGTCTGTTCCTAGCAAGTATAGTGTATTGGACTGAAGAGGAGCTACTCTTCTTGTCAGATTCCTAAGCAGAGTTGAACTAGATATGGCCCGTGTGTGTAGGAAGCACAGTTCTTTTGTTCTGAGCAAGCTCACTCTTCTGGCCCTAGGGGAAACACAGTAGAGTAGAAGAGTGCTCTTTTCTCAAAAGCAGAGTGTGTTTCATGTAAGGCGGGCTAGAGTTTGTTTCCCAGTCCTAAATGAAGTTGAATCACATGCAGTTTCTGGTCCTACGTGCAAGAGTTGTTTTCTGTTAAGGAAAGTCACTATTGCGCTCCCATTGCCATACACAGTGCAAATAGCACTTGCGTCTGATCCCAGCAAGTACAGTGTATTGGACTGAAAGGAGCTACTGTTCTTTCAGTTTCCTAAGCAGAGTTGAACTAGATATGCCCCGTGTGTGTAGGAAGCACAGTTCTTTTGTTCTGAGCAAGTTCACCGTTCTGGCCCTATGGGAAACACAGTAGAGTAGAAGAGTGCTCTTTTCTCAAAAGCAGAGTGTGTTTCTTGTAAGGCGAGCTAGAGTTTGTTTCCCAGTCCTAAATGGAGTTGAGTCACATGCAGTTACTGGTCCTACGCACAAGAGTTGTTTTCTGGTAAGGAAAGTCACTATTGCGCGCCCATTGCCATACACAGTGCAAATAGCACTCGCGTCTGTTCCCTGCAAGTACAGTGTTGGACTGAAGAGGAGCTACTGTTCTTGTCAGGTTCCTAAGCAGAGTTGAACTACATATGGTCCGTGTGTATAGGAAGCACAGTTCTTTTGTTCTGAGCAAGCTCACTGTTTGGACCCCATAGGAAACACAGTAGAGTAGAATAGTGCTCCTTTCTCTAAAGCAGAGTGTGTTTCTTGTAAGGCGAGCTAGCGTTTGTTTCCCAGTCCTAAATGGAGTAGAATATCATGCCGTTTTTGGTCCTATGAGCAAGAGTTGTTTTCTGGTAAGGAAAGTCACTATTGCGATGCCATTGCCATACACAGGACAAATAGCACTGGCGTCTGTTGCCAGCAAGTACAGTGTATTGGACTGAAGAGGATCTACTGTTCTTGTCAGGTTTCTAAGCAGACTTGAACTAGATATGGCCGTGTGTGTAGGAAGCACAATTTTTTTTGTTCTGAGCAAGCTCACTGTTTGGACCCCATAGGAAACACAGTAGAGTAGAAGAGTGCTCTTTTCTCAAAAGCCGACTGTGTTTCTTGTAAGGCGAGCTAGCGTTTGTTTCCTAGTCCTAAATGGAGTTGAATCACAATGCAGTTTCTGGTCCTACGAGCAAGAGTTGTTTTCTGGTAAGGAAAGTCACTATTGCACTCCTATTGCCATATACAGTGCAAATAGCACTCGCGTCTGTTCCCAGCAAGTACAGTGTATTGGACTGAAGAGGAGCTACTGTTCTTGTCAGTTTCCTAAGCAGAGGTGAACTAGATATGGCCCGTGTGTAGGAAGCACAGTTCTTTTGTTCTGAGCAAGCTCACTGTTCTGACCCTATTTGAAACACAGTAGAGTAGAAGAATGCTCTTTTCTCTAAAGCAGAGTGTGTATCTTGGAAGGCGAGCTAGCGTTTGTTTCCCATTCCTAAATGGAGGTGAAACACTTGCAGTTTCTGGTCCTATGAGCAAGAGTTGTTTTCTGGTAAGACGAGTCACTATTGTGCTCCCATTGCCATACACAGTGCAAATAGCAAGCGTCTGTTCCCAGCAAGTACAGTGTATTGGACTGAAGAGGATCTACTGTTCTTTTCAGTTTCCTAAGCAGAGTTGACCTAGATATGGCCCATGTGTGTAGGAAGCACAGTTCATATGTTCTGAGCAAGCTCACTTTTTGGACCCCATAGGAAACACAGTAGAGTAGAAGAGTACTCTTTTCTCAAAAGCAGAGTGTGTTTCATGTAAGGCGAGCTAGCATTTGTTTGCCAGTCCTAAATGGAGTTGAATCACATGCACTTTCTGGTCCTACAAGCAAGAGTTGTTTTCTGGTAAGGAAAGTCGCTATTGCGCTCCCATTGCCATATACAGTGCAAATAGCACTGGCGTCTGTTTCCAGCAAATACAGTGTATCGGACTGAAGAGGAGCTACTGTTCTTGTCAGTTTCCCAAGCAGAGTTGAACTAGATATGGCCCGTGTGTAGGAAGCACAGTTCTTTTGTTCTGAGCAAGCTCACTATTCTTGCCCTATAGGAAACACAGTAGAGTAGAAGAGTGCTCTTTTCTCTAAAGCAGAGTGTTTTTCTTGTAAGGCGAGCTAGCATTTGTTTCCCAGTCCAAAATGGAGTTGAAACACATGCAGTTTCTGGTCCTACGAGCAAGAGTTGTTTTATGGTAAGAATAGTCACTATTGCGCTGCCATTGCCATACACAGGACAAATAGCACTGGCGTCTGTTCCCAGCAAGTACAGTGTATTGAACTAAAGGGTATCAACTGTTCTTGTCAGGTTCCTAAGCAGAGTTGAACTAGATATGGCCCGTGTGTGTAGGAAGCACAGTTCTTTTGTTCTGAGCAAGCTCACTGTTCTGGCCCTATGGGAAACACAGTAGAGTAGAAGAGTGTTCTCTTCTCAAAAGCAGAGGTTGTTTCTTGTAAGGCGAGCTAGCATTTGTTTCCCAGTCTGAAATGGAGTTGAAACACATGCAGTTTGTGGTCCTACGAGCAAGAGTTGTTTTCTGGTAAGACGAGTCACTATTGTGCTCCCATTGCCATACACAGTGCAAATAGCACTCGCGTCTGTTCCCAGCAAGTACAGTGTATTGGACTGAATAGGATCTACTGTTCTTTTCAGTTTCCTAAGCAGAGGTCAACTAGATATTGCCCATATATGTAGGAAGCACAGTTCTTTTGTTCTGAGCAAGCTCACTGTTCGGACCCCATAGGAAACACAATAGAGAAGAAGAATGCTCTTTTCTCAAAAGCAGAGTGTGTTTCATGTAAGGCGAGGTAGCATTTGTTTCCCAGTCTTAAATGGAGTTGAATCACATGGAGTTACTGGTCCTATGAGCAAGAGTTGTTTTCTGGTAAGGAAAGTCACTATTGCGTTCCCATTGACATACACAGTGCAAATAGCCCTGGCGTCTGTTCCCAGCAAGTACAGTGTATCGGACTGAAGAGGAACTACTGTTCTTGTCAGGTTCCTAAGCAGAGTTGAACTACATATGGTCCGTGTGTGTAGGAAGCACAGTTCTTTTGTTCTGAGCAAGCTCACTGTTTGGACCCCATAGGAAACACAGTAGAGTAGAAGACTGCTCCTTTCTCTAAAGCAGAGTGTGTTTCTTGTAAGGCGAGCTAGCGTTTGTTTCCCAGTCCTAAATGGAGTAAAATATCATGCCGTTTCTGGTACTATGAGCAAGAGTTGTTTTCTGGTAAGGAAAGACACTATTGCGCTGCCATTGCCATACACAGGACAAATAGCACTCGCGTCTGTTGCCAGCAAGTACAGTGTATCGGACTGAAGAGGAGCTACTGTTCTTGTCAGTTTCCTAAGCAGAGGTGAACTAGATATGGCCCGTGTGTAGGAAGCAAAGTTCTTTTCTTCTGAGCAAGCTCACTCTTCTGGCCCTATAGGAAACACAGTAGAGTAGAAGAATGCTCTTTTCTCAAAAGCAGAGTGTGTTTCTTGTAAGGCGAGCTAGCGTTTGTTTCCGAGTCCTAAATGGATTTGAATCACATGCAGCTTCTGGTCCTACGAGCAAGAGTTGTTTTCTGGTAAGGAAAGTCACTATTGCACTCCCATTGCCATACACAGTGCAAATAGCACTCCCGTCTGTTCCTAGCAAGTATAGTGTATTGGACTGAAGAGGAGCTACTCTCCTTTCAGATTCCTAAGCAGAGTTGAACTAGATATGGCCCGTGTGTGTAGGAAGCACAGTTCTTTTGTTCTGAGCAAGCTCACTGTTCTGGCCCTATGTGAAACACAGTAGAGTAGAAGAGTGCTCTTTTCTCAAAAGCAGAGTGTGTTTTTTGTAAGGCGAGCTAGAGTTTGTTTCCCAGTTATAAATGGAGTTGAGTCACATGCAGTTTTTTGTCCTACGAGCAAGAGTTGTTTTCTGGTAAGACGAGTCACTATTGTGCTCCCATTGCCATACACAGTGCAAATAGCACTCGCGTCTGTTCCCAGCAAGTACAGTGTATTGGACTGAATAGGATCTACTGTTCTTTTCAGTTTCCTAAGCAGAGGTGAACTAGATATTGCCCATGTGTGTAGGAAGCACAGTTCTTTTGTTCTGAGCAAGCTCACTGTTCGGACCCCATAGGAAAAACAGTAGAGTAGAAGAGTGCTCTTTTCTCAAAAGCAGAGTGTGTTTCATGTAAGGCGAGGTAGCATTTGTTTCCCAGTCTTAAATGGAGTTGAATTACATGCACTTTTTTGTCCTATGAGCAAGAGTTGTTTTCTGGTAAGACGAGTCACTATTGTGCTCCAATTGCCCAACACAGTGCAAATAGCACTCGCGTCTGTTCCCAGCAAGTACAGTGTATTGGACTGAAGAGGATCTACTGTTCTTTTTAGTTTCCTAAGCAGAGTTGAACTAGATATGTCCCATGTGTGTAGGAAGCACAGTTCTTTTGTTCTGAGTAAGCTCACTGTCTGTACCCCATAGGAAACACAGTAGAGTAGAAGAGTGCTCTTTTCTCAAAAGCAGAGTGTGTTTCATGTAAGGCGAGCTAGCATTTGTTTCCCAGTCCTAAATGGAGTTCAATCACATGCACCTTCTGGTCCTATGAGCAAGAGTTGTTTTCTAGTAAGGAAAGTCACTATTGCACTCCCATTGCCATGTACAGTGCAAATAGCACTCGCGTCTGTTCACAGCAAGTACAGTGTATAGGACTGAAGAGGAGCTACTGTTCTTGTCAGGTTCCTAAGCAGAGTTGAACTAGATATGGTCCGTGTGTGTAGGAAGCACAGTTCTTTTGTTCTGAGCAAGCTCACTCTTCTGGCCCTATAGGAAACACAGTAGAGTAGAAGAGTGCTCTTTTCTCAAAAGCAGAGTGTGTTTCTTGTAAGGCGAGCTACCGTTTCTTTCCCAGTCCTAAATGGAGTTGATTCGCATGCAGTTTTTTGTCCTACAAGCAAGAGTTGTTTTCTGGTAAGAAGAGTCACTATTGTGCTCCCATTGCCATACACAGTGCAAATAGCACACACGTCTGTTCCCAGCAAGTACAGTGTATTGGACTGAATGGGATCTACTGTTCTTGTCAGGTTACTAATCAGAGTTGAACTACATATGGTCCGTGTGTGTAGGAAGCACACTTCTTTTGTTCTGAGCAAGCTCACTGTTTGGATCCCCATAGGAAACACAGTAGAGTAGAAGAGTGCTCTTTTCTCAAAAGAAGACTGTGTTTCTTGTAAGGCGAGCTAGCATTTGTTTCCCAGTCCTAAATGGAGTTGAATCACATGCACTTTCTGGTCCTACGAACAAGAGTTGTTTTCTGGTAAGGAAAGTCACGATTGTGCTCCCATTGCCATGCACAGTGCAAATAGCACTCGCGTCTGATCCCAGCAAGTACAGTGTATCGGACTGAAGAGGAGCTACTGTTCTTTTCAGTTTCCTAAGCAGAGGTGAACTAGATATTGTCCATGTGTGTAGGAAGCACAGTTCTTTTGTTCTGAGCAAGCTCACTGTTTGGACCCCATAGGAAACACAGTAGAGTAGAAGAGTGCTCTTTTCTCAAAAGCAGAGTGTGTTTCATGTAAGGCGAGGTAGCATTTGTTTCCCAGTCTTAAATGGAGTTGAATCACATGCAGTTACTGGTCCTATGAGCAAGAGATGTTTTCTGGTAAGGAAAGTCACTATTGCGCTCCCATTGACATACACAGTGCAAATAGCCCTGGCGTCTGTTCCCAGCAAGTACAGTGTATCGGACTGAAGAGGAGCTACTGTTCTTGTCAGGTTCCTAAGCAGAGTTGAACTAGATATGGCCCGTGTGCGTAGGAAGCTCAGTTCTTATGTTCTGAGCAAGCTCACTGTTCTGGCCCTATAGGAAACACAGTAGAGTAGAAGAGTGTTCTTTTCTCTAAAGCAGAGTGTGTTTCTTGTAGGGAAGCTAGCGTTTGTTTCCTAGTCCTAAATGGAGTTGAATCACATGCAGTTTCTGGTCCTACGCACAAGAGTTGTTTTCTGGTAAGGAAAGTCACTATTGCGCGCCCATTGCCATACACAGTGCAAATAGCACTCGCGTCTGTTCCCTGCAAGTACAGTGTTGGACTGAAGAGGAGCTACTGTTCTTGTCAGGTTCCTAAGCAGAGTTGAACTACATATGGTCCGTGTGTATAGGAAGCACAGTTCTTTTGTTCTGAGCAAGCTCACTGTTTGGACCCCATAGGAATCACAGTAGAGTAGAATAGTGTTCCTTTCTCTAAAGCAGAGTGTGTTTCTTGTAAGGCGAGCTAGCGTTTGTTTCCCAGTCCTAAATGGAGTAGAATATCATGCCGTTTCTGGTCCTATGAGCAAGAGTTGTTTTCTGGTAAGGAAAGTCACTATTGCGATGCCATTGCCATACACAGGACAAATAGCACTGGCGTCTGTTGCCAGCAAGTACAGTGTATTGGACTGAAAAGGATCTACTGTTCTTGTCAGGTTTCTAAGCAGACTTGAACTAGATATGGCCGTGTGTGTAGGAAGCACAATTTTTTTTGTTCTGAGCAAGCTCACTGTTTGGACCCCATAGGAAACACAGTAGAGTAGAAGAGTGCTCTTTTCTCAAAAGCCGACTGTGTTTCTTGTAAGGCGAGCTAGCGTTTGTTTCCTAGTCCTAAATGGAGTTGAATCACATGCAGTTTCTGGTCCTACGAGCAAGAGTTGTTTTCTGGTAAGGAAAGTCACTATTGCACTCCTATTGCCATGTACAGTGCAAATAGCACTCGCGTCTGTTCCCAGCAAGTACAGTGTATTGGACTGAAGAGGAGCTACTGTTCTTGTCAGTTTCCTAAGCAGAGGTGAACTAGATATGGCCCGTGTGTAGGAAGCACAGTTCTTTTGTTCTGAGCAAGCTCACTGTTCTGGCCCTATAGGAAACACAGTAGAGGAGAAGAATGCTCTTTTCTCTAAAGCAGAGTGTGTATCTTGTAAGGCGAGCTAGCGTTTGTTTCCCATTCCTAAATGGAGGTGAAACACTTGCAGTTTCTGGTCCTATGAGCAAGAGTTGTTTTCTGGTAAGACGAGTCACTATTGTGCTCCCATTGCCATACACAGTGCAAATAGCAAGCGTCTGTTCCCAGCAAGTACAGTGTATTGGACTGAAGAGGATCTACTGTTCTTTTCAGTTTCCTAAGCAGAGTTGACCTAGATATGGCCCATGTGTGTAGGAAGCACAGTTCATATGTTCTGAGCAAGCTCACTTTTTGGACCCCATAGGAAACACAGTAGAGTAGAAGAGTACTCTTTTCTCAAAAGCAGAGTGTGTTTCATGTAAGGCGAGCTAGCATTTGTTTGCCAGTCCTAAATGGAGTTGAATCACATGCACTTTCTGGTCCTACGAGCAAGAGTTGTTTTCTGGTAAGGAAAGTCACTATTGCACTCCTATTGCCATATACAGTGCAAATAGCACTGGCGTCTGTTTCCAGCAAATACAGTGTATCGGACTGAAGAGGAGCTACTGTTCTTGTCAGTTTCCCAAGCAGAGTTGAACTAGATATGGCCCGTGTGTAGGAAGCACAGTTCTTTTGTTCTGAGCAAGCTCACTATTCTTGCCCTATAGGAAACACAGTAGAGTAGAAGAGTGCTCTTTTCTCTAAAGCAGAGTGTGTTTCTTGTAAGGCGAGCTAGCATTTGTTTCCCAGTCCGAAATGGAGTTGAAACACATGCAGTTTCTGGTCCTACGAGCAAGACTTGTTTTATGGTAAGAATAGTCACTATTGCGCTGCCATTGCCATACACAGGACAAATAGCACTGGCGTCTGTTCCCAGCAAGTACAGTGTATTGAACTAAAGGGTATCAACTGTTCTTGTCAGGTTCCTAAGCAGAGTTGAACTAGATATGGCCCGTGTGTGTAGGAAGCACAGTTCTTTTGTTCTGAGCAAGCTCACTGTTCTGGCCCTATGGGAAACACAGTAGAGTAGAAGAGTGTTCTCTTCTCAAAAGCAGAGGTTGTTTCTTGTAAGGCGAGCTAGCATTTGTTTTCCAGTCTGAAATGGAGTTGAAACACATGCAGTTTGTGGTCCTACGAGCAAGAGTTGTTTTCTGGTAAGACGAGTCACTATTGTGCTCCCATTGCCATACACAGTGCAAATAGCACTCGCGTCTGTTCCCAGCAAGTACAGTGTATTGGACTGAATAGGATCTACTGTTCTTTTCAGTTTCCTAAGCAGAGGTCAACTAGATATTGCCCATATATGTAGGAAGCACAGTTCTTTTGTTCTGAGCAAGCTCACTGTTCGGACCCCATAGGAAACACAGTAGAGAAGAAGAGTGCTCTTTTCTCAAAAGCAGAGTGTGTTTCATGTAAGGCGAGGTAGCATTTGTTTCCCAGTCTTAAATGGAGTTGAATCACATGGAGTTACTGGTCCTATGAGCAAGAGTTGTTTTCTGGTAAGGAAAGTCACTATTGCGTTCCCATTGACATACACAGTGCAAATAGCCCTGGCGTCTGTTCCCAGCAAGTACAGTGTATCGGACTGAAGAGGAACTACTGTTCTTGTCAGGTTCCTAAGCAGAGTTGAACTACATATGGTCCGTGTGTGTAGGAAGCACAGTTCTTTTGTTCTGAGCAAGCTCACTGTTTGGACCCCATAGGAAACACAGTAGAGTAGAAGACTGCTCCTTTCTCTAAAGCAGAGTGTGTTTCTTGTAAGGCGAGCTAGCGTTTGTTTCCCAGTCCTAAATGGAGTAAAATATCATGCCGTTTCTGGTACTATGAGCAAGAGTTGTTTTCTGGTAAGGAAAGACACTATTGCGCTGCCATTGCCATACACAGGACAAATAGCACTCGCGTCTGTTGCCAGCAAGTACAGTGTATCGGACTGAAGAGGAGCTACTGTTCTTGTCAGTTTCCTAAGCAGAGGTGAACTAGATATGGCCCGTGTGTAGGAAGCAAAGTTCTTTTCTTCTGAGCAAGCTCACTCTTCTGGCCCTATAGGAAACACAGTAGAGTAGAAGAATGCTCTTTTCTCAAAAGCAGAGTGTGTTTCTTGTAAGGCGAGCTAGCGTTTGTTTCCGAGTCCTAAATGGATTTGAATCACATGCAGCTTCTGGTCCTACGAGCAAGAGTTGTTTTCTGGTAAGGAAAGTCACTATTGCACTCCCATTGCCATACACAGTGCAAATAGCACTCCCGTCTGTTCCTAGCAAGTATAGTGTATTGGACTGAAGAGGAGCTACTCTTCTTGTCAGATTCCTAAGCAGAGTTGAACTAGATATGGCCCGTGTGTGTAGGAAGCACAGTTCTTTTGTTCTGAGCAAGCTCACTGTTCTGGCCCTATGGGAAACACAGTAGAGTAGAAGAGTGCTCTTTTCTCAAAAGCAGAGTGTGTTTTTTGTAAGGCGAGCTAGAGTTTGTTTCCCAGTTATAAATGGAGTTGAGTCACATGCAGTTTTTTGTCCTACGAGCAAGAGTTGTTTTCTGGTAAGACGAGTCACTATTGTGCTCCCATTGCCATACACAGTGCAAATAGCACTCGCGTCTGTTCCCAGCAAGTACAGTGTATTGGACTGAATAGGATCTACTGTTCTTTTCAGTTTCCTAAGCAGAGGTGAACTAGATATTGCCCATGTGTGTAGGAAGCACAGTTCTTTTGTTCTGAGCAAGCTCACTGTTCGGACCCCATAGGAAACACAGTAGAGTAGAAGAGTGCTCTTTTCTCAAAAGCAGAGTGTGTTTCATGTAAGGCGAGGTAGCATTTGTTTCCCAGTCTTAAATGGAGTTGAATTACATGCACTTTTTTGTCCTATGAGCAAGAGTTGTTTTCTGGTAAGACGAGTCACTATTGTGCTCCAATTGCCCAACACAGTGCAAATAGCACTCGCGTCTGTTCCCAGCAAGTACAGTGTATTGGACTGAAGAGGATCTACTGTTCTTTTTAGTTTCCTAAGCAGAGTTGAACTAGATATGTCCCATGTGTGTAGGAAGCACAGTTCTTTTGTTCTGAGTAAGCTCACTGTCTGTACCCCATAGGAAACACAGTAGAGTAGAAGAGTGCTCTTTTCTCAAAAGCAGAGTGTGTTTCATGTAAGGCGAGCTAGCATTTGTTTCCCAGTCCTAAATGGAGTTCAATCACATGCACCTTCTGGTCCTATGAGCAAGAGTTGTTTTCTAGTAAGGAAAGTCACTATTGCACTCCCATTGCCATGTACAGTGCAAATAGCACTCGCGTCTGTTCACAGCAAGTACAGTGTATAGGACTGAAGAGGAGCTACTGTTCTTGTCAGGTTCCTAAGCAGAGTTGAACTAGATATGGTCCGTGTGTGTAGGAAGCACAGTTCTTTTGTTCTGAGCAAGCTCACTCTTCTGGCCCTATAGGAAACACAGTAGAGTAGAAGAGTGCTCTTTTCTCAAAAGCAGAGTGTGTTTCTTGTAAGGCGAGCTACCGTTTCTTTCCCAGTCCTAAATGGAGTTGATTCGCATGCAGTTTTTTGTCCTACAAGCAAGAGTTGTTTTCTGGTAAGAAGAGTCACTATTGTGCTCCCATTGCCATACACAGTGCAAATAGCACACGCGTCTGTTCCCAGCAAGTACAGTGTATTGGACTGAATGGGATCTACTGTTCTTGTCAGGTTACTAATCAGAGTTGAACTACATATGGTCCGTGTGTAGGAAGCACACTTCTTTTGTTCTGAGCAAGCTCACTGTTTGGAACCCCATAGGAAACACAGTAGAGTAGAAGAGTGCTCTTTTCTCAAAAGCAGACTGTGTTTCTTGTAAGGCGAGCTAGCATTTGTTTCCCAGTCCTAAATGGAGTTGAATCACATGCACTTTCTGGTCCTACGAGCAAGAGTTGTTTTCTGGTAAGGAAAGTCCCTATTGCGCTCCCATTGCCATATACATTGCAAATATCACTCGTGTCTGTTCCCAGCAAGTACAGTGTATCGGACTGAAGAGGAACTACTGTTCTTGTCAGTTTCCTAAGCAGAGTTGAACTAGATATGGCCCGTGTGTAGTAAGCACAGTTCTTTTGTTCTGAGCAAGCTCACTGTTCTGGCCCTATAGGAAACACAGTAGAGTAGAAGAGTGCTTTTTTCTCTAAAGCAGAGTGTGTTTTTTGTAAGGCGAGCTAGCGTTTGTTTCCCAGTCCTAAATGGAGTTGAAACACATGCAGTTTCTGGTCCTACGAACAAGAGTTGTTTTATGGTAAGAGTAGTCACTATTGCGCTGCCATTGCCATACACAGGACAAATAGCACTGGCGTCTGTTCCCAGCAAGTACAGTGTATTGGACTAAAGGGGATCTACTGTTCTTGTCAGGTTCCTAAGCAGAGTTGAACTAGATATGGCCCGTGTGTGTAGGAAGCACAGTTATTATGTTCTGTGCAAGTCACTGCTATGGCCCAAAGGAAACACAGTAGAGTAGAAGAGTGCTCTTTTCTCAAAAGCAGAGTGTGTTTCTTGTAAGGCAAGCTAGTGTATTTTTCCCAGTCCTAAATGGAGTTGAATCACATGCAGTTTCTGTTTATACGAGCAAGAGTTGTTTTCTGGTAAGGAAAGTCACTATTGCACTCCCATTGCCATACACAGTCAAATAGCACTCGCGTCTGATGCCAGCAAGTACAGTGTATCGGAAGAAGAGGAGCTACTGTTCTTGTCAGGTTCCTAAGCAGATTTGAACTAGATATGGCCCGTGTGTGTAGGAAGCACAGTTCTTTTGTTCTGAGCATGCACACCGTTCTGGCCCTATGGGAAACTCAGTAGAGTAGAAGAGTGCTCTTTTCTCAAAAGCAGAGTGTGTTTCTTGTAAGACGAGCTAGAGTTTGTATCCCAGTCTTAAATGGAGTTGAGCCACATGCAGTTTTTTGTCCTATGAGCTAGAGTAGTTTTCTGGTAAGTCGAGTGACTATTGTGTTCCTATTGCCATACAGAGTGCAAATAGCACTCACGTCTGTTCCCAGCAAGTACAGTGTGGTGTTGTGAAGAGGAGCTACTGTTCTTGTCAGGTTCCTAAGCAGACTTGAACTAGATATGGCCGTGTGTGTAGGAACCACAGTTCTTTTGTTCTGAGCAAGCTCACTGTTCGGAACCCATAGGAAACAGAGTAGAGTAGAAGAGTACTGTTTTCTCAAAAGCAGAGTGTGTTTCATGTAAGGTGAGGTAGCGTTTGTTTCCCAGTCCTAAATGGAGTTGAATCACATGCAGTTTCTGGTCCTATGAGCAAGAGTTGTTTTCTGGTAAGGAAAGTCACTATTGCACTCCCATTGTCATACACAGTGCAAATAGCACTGGCGTCTGTTCCCAGCAAGTACAGTGTATCAGACTGAAGAGGAGCTACTCTTCTTGTCACTTTCCTAAGCAGAGTTGAACTAGATATGGCCCGTGTCTGTAGGAAGCTCAGTTCTTTTGTTCTGAGCAAGTTCACTGTTTGGACCCCATAGGAAACACAGTAGAGTAGAAGACTGCTCCTTTCTCTAAAGCAGAGTGTGTTTCTTGTAAGGCGAGCTAGCGTTTGTTTCCCAGTCCTAAATGGAGTAGTATATCATGCCGTTTCTGGTCCTATGAGCAAGAGTTGTTTTCTGGTAAGGAAAGTCACTATTGCGCTGCCATTGCCATACACAGGACAAATAGCACTGGCGTCTGTTGCCAGCAAGTACAGTGTATTGGATTGAAGAGGAGCTACTGTTCTTGTCAGGTTCCTAAGCATACTTGAACTAGATATGGCCGTGTGTGTAGGAAGCACAATTTTTTTTGTTCTGAGCAAGCTCACTGTTTGGACCCCATAGGAAACACAGTAGAGTAGAAGAGTGCTCTTTTCTCAAAAGCAGAGTGTGTTTCTTGTACGGCGAGCTAGCGTTTGTTTCCCAGTTTTAAATGGAGTTGAATCACATGCAGTTTCTGGTCCTACAAGCAAGAGTTGTTTTCTGGAAAGGAAAGTCACTATTGCGCTCCCATTGCCATACACAGTGCAAATAGCACTCGCGTCTGTTCAAAGCAAGTACAGTGTATTGGACTGAAGAGGAGCTACTGTTCTTCTCAGTTTCCTAAGCAGAGTTGAACTAGATATGGTCCGTGTGTGTAGGAAGCACAGTTCTTTTGTTCTGAGCAAGCTCACTGTACTGGCCTATGGGAAACACAGTTGAGTAGAAGAGTGCTCTTTTCACAAAAACTGAGTGTGTTAATTGTACGGCGAGCTAGCGTTTGTTTCCCAGTCCTAAATGGATTTGAGTCACATGCAGTTTTTTGTCCTACGAGCAAGAGTTGTTTTCTGGTAAGACGAGTCACTATTGTGCTCCAATTGCCATACACAGTGCAAATAGCACTGGCGTCTGTTCCCAGCAAGTACAGTGTATTGGACTGAATAGGATCTACTGTTCTTCTCAGTTTCCTAAGCAGAGTTGAACTAGATATGGCCCGTGTGTTTAGGAAGCACAGTTCTTTTGTTCTGAGCAAGCTCACTGTTCGGACCCCATAGGAAACACAGTAGAGTAGAAGAGTGCTCTTTTCTCAAAAGCAGAGTGTGTTTCATGTAAGGCGAGGTAGCGTTTGTTTCCCAGTCATAAATGGAGTTGAATCACATGCAGTTTCTGGTCCTATGAGCAAGAGTTGTTTTCTGGTAAGGAAAGTCACTATTGCACTCGCATTGCCATACACAGTGCAAATAGTACAGGCGTCTGTTCCCAGCAAGTACAGTGTATCGGACTGAGGAGGAGCTACTGTTCTTGTCAGTTTCCTAAGCAGAGTTGAACTAGATATGTCCCGTGTGTGTAGGAAACAAAGTTCTTATGTTCTGAGCAAGCTCACTGTTCTAGCCATTTAGGAAACACAGTATATTAGAAGAGTGCTCTTTTCTCTAAAGCAGAGTGTGTTTCTTGTAGGGCAAGCTAGCGTTTGTTTCCTAGTCCTAATTGGAGTTGAATCCCATGCAGTTTCTGGTCCTACGAACAAGAGTTGTTTTCTAGTAAAGAAAGTCACTTTTGCACTCCCATTGCCATACACAGGGCAAATAGCACTCGCGTCTGTTCCCAGCAAGTACAGTGTTGGACTGAAGAGGAGCTACTGTTCTTGTCAGGTTCCTAAGCAGAGTTGAACTACATATGGTCCGTGTGTGTAAGAAGCAGAGTTCTTTTGTTCTGAGCAAGCTCACTGTTTGGACCCCATAGGAATCACAGTAGACTAGAAGAGTGCTCCTTTCTCTAAAGCAGAGTGTGTTTCTTGTAAGGCGAGCTAGCGTTTGTTTCCCAGTCCTAAATGGAGTTGAATCCCATGCAGTTTCTGGTCCTACGAGCAAGAGTTGTTTTCTGGTAAGGAAAGTCACTATTGCGCTCCCATTGCCATACACAGGACAAATAGCACTGGCGTCTGTTGCCAACAAGTACAGTGTATTGGACTGAAAAGGAGCTACTGTTCTTGTCAGTTTCTTAAGCAGAGTTGAACTAGATATGTTCCGTGTGTGTAGGAAACACAGTTCTTTTGTTCTGAGCAAGCTCACCATTCTGGCCCTATGGGAAACACAGTAGTGTAGAAGAGTGCTCTTTTCTCAAAAGCAGATTGTGTTTCATGTAAGGCGAGCTAGCATTTGCTTCCCAGTCCTAAATGGAGTTGAATCACATGCAGTTTCTGGTCCTACGAGCAAGAGTTGTTTTCTGGTAAGGAAAGTCCCTATTGCGCTCCCATTGCCATACACAGTGCAAATAGCACTCGCGTCTGTTCCCAGCAAGTACAGTGTATCGGACTGAAGAGGAGCTACTATTCTTCTCAGTTTCCTAAGCAGAGTTGAACTAGATATGGCCCTTGTGTAGGAAGCACAGTCCTTTTGTTCTGAGCAAGCTCACTGTTCTGTCCCTATAGGAAACACAGTAGAGTAGAAGAGTGCTCTTTTCTCTAAAGCAGAGTGTGTTTCTTGTAAGGCGAGCTAGCGTTTGTTTCCCAGTCCTAAATGGAGTTGAAACACATGCAGTTTCTGGTCCTACGAGCAAGAGTTGTTTTATGGTAAGAATAGTCACTATTGCGCTGCCATTGCCATACACAGGACAAATAGCACTGGCGTCTGTTCCCAGCAAGTACAGTGTATTGGACTAAAGGGGATCTACTCTTCTTGTCAGGTTCCTAAGCAGAGTTGAACTAGATATGGCCTGTGTGTGTAGGAAGCACAGTTATTATGTTCTGAGCAAGCTCACTGTTCTCGTTCTATAGGAAACAGAATAGAGTAGAAGAGTGCCCTTTTCTCAAAAGCAGAGTGTGTTTCTTGTAAGGTAAGCTAGCGTTTTTTTCCCAGTCCTAAATGGAGTTGAATCACATCCAGTTTCTGGTCCTACGAGCAAGAGTTGTTTTCTGGTAAGGAAAGTCACTATTGTGCTCCCATTGCCATACACAGTGCAAATAGCACTCGCGTCTGATCCCAACAAGTCCAGTGTATCGGAATGAAGAGGAGCTACTGTTATTGTCAGTTTCCTAAGCAGAGTTGAGCTAGATATGGCCCATGTGTTTAGGAAGCACAGTTCTTTTGTTCTGAGCAAGCTCACTGTTTGGACCCCATTGGAAAGACAGTAGAGTAGAAGAGTGCTCTTTTCTCAAAAGCAGATTGTGTTTCATGTAAGGCGAGCTAGAGTTTGTTTCCCAGTCCTAAATGGAGTTGAGTCACATGCAGTTTTTTGTCCTACGTGCAAGAGTTGTTTTCTGGTAAGACGAGTCACTATTGTGCTCCCATTGCCATACACAGTGCAAATAGCACTCACGTCTGTTCCCATCAAGTACAGTGTATTGGACTGAATAGGATCTACTGTGCTTTTCAGTTTCCTAAGCAGAGGTGAACTAGATATGGCCCGTGTGTGTAGGAAGTACAGTTCTTTTGTTCTGAGCAAGCTCATTGTTCTGGCCCAATAGGAAACACAGTAATTAGAAGAGTGCTCTTTTCTCTAAAGCAGATTGTGTTTCTTGTAGGGCAAGCTAGCGTTTTTTTCCTAGTCTTAAATGGAGTTGAATCCCATGTAGTTTCTGGTCCTACGAACAAGAGTTGTTTTCTGGTAAGGAAAGTCACTTTTGCGCTCCCTTTGCCATACACAGGGCAAATAGCACTCGCGTCTGTTCCAAACAAGTACAGTGTTGGACTGAAGAGGAGCTACTGTTCTTGTCAGGTTCCTAAGCAGAGTTGAACTACATATGGTCTGCGTGTGTAGGAAGCACAGTTCTTTTGTTCTGAGCAAGCTCACTGTTTGGACCCCATAGGAAACACATTAGAGTAGAAGAGTGCTTCTTTCTCTAAAGCAGAGTGTGTTTCTTGTAATACGAGGTAGCGTTTGTTTCCCAGTCCTAAATGGAGTTGAATCCCATGCAGTTTCTGGTACTATGAGCAAGAGTTGTTTTCTGGTAAGGAAAGTCACTATTGCGCTGCCCTTGCCATACACAGGACAAATAGCACTGGCGTCTGTTGCCAGCAAGTACAGTGTATTGGACTGAAGAGGATCTACTGTTCTTGTCAGGTTCCTAAGCAGACTTGAACTAGATATGGCCGTGTGTGTAGGAAGCACAATTTTTTTTGTTCTTAGCAAGCTCACTGTTTGGACCCCATAGGAAACACAGTAGAGTAGAAGAGGGCTCTTTTCTCAAAAGCAGACTGTTTTTCTTGTAAGGCGAGCTAGTGTTTGTTTCCCAGTCCTAAATGGAGTTGAAACACATGCAGTTTCTGGTCCTACGAGCAAGAGTTGTTTTATGGTAAGAATAGTCGCTATTGCGCTGCCATTGCCATACACAGGACAAATAGCACTGGCGTCTGTTCCCAGCAAGTACAGTGTATTGGACTAAAGGGGATCTACAGTTCTTGTCAGGTTCCTAAGCAGAGTTGAACTAGATATGGCCCGTGTGTGTAGGAAGCACAGTTATTATGTTCTGAGCAAGCTCACTGTTCTCGCCCTATAGGAAACACAGTAGAGTAGAAGAGTGCTCTTTACTCAAAAGCAGAGTGTGTTTCTTGTAAGGTAAGCTAGCGATTTTTTTCCAGTCCTAAATGGAGTTGAATCACATGCAGTTTCTGGTCCTACGAGCAAGAGTTTTTTTCTGGTAAGGAAAGTCACTATTGTGCTCCCATTGCCATACACAATGCAAATAGCACTCGCGTCTGATCCCAGCAAGTACAGTGTATCGGACTGAAGAGGTGCTACTGTTCTTGTCAGTTTCCTAAGCAGAGTTGAACTAGATATGGCCCGTGTGTGTAGGAAGCACAGTTCTTTTGTTCTGAGCAAGCTCACCGTTCTAGCCCTATGGAAAACACAGTAGAGAAGAAGAGTGCTCTTTTCTCAAAAGCAGAGTGTGTTTCTTGTAAGGCGAGCTAGAGTTTGTTTCCCAGTCCTAAATGGAGTTGAGTCACATGCAGTTTTTTGTCCTACGAGCAAGAGTTGTTTTCTGGTAAGACGAGTCACTATTGTGCTCCCATTGCCATACACAGTGCAAATAGCACTCGCGTCTGTTCCCAGCAAGTACAGTGTTGGACTGAAGAGGAGGTACTGTTCTTGTCAGGTTCCTAAGCAGAGTTGAACTACATATGGTCCGTGTGTGTAGGAAGCACAGTTCTTTTGTTCTGAGCAAGCTCACTGTTTGGACCCCATAGGAAACAAAGTAGACTAGAAGAGTGCTCCTTTCTCTAAAGCAGAGTGTGTTTCTTGTAAGGCGAGCTAGCGTTTGTTTCCCAGTCAGAAATGGAGTTGAATCCCATGCAGTTTCTGGTACTTTGAGCAAGAGTTGTTTTCTGGTAAGGAAAGTCACTATTGCGCTGCCATTGCCATACACAGGACAAATAGCACTGGCGTCTGTTGCCAACAAGTACAGTGTATTGGACTGAAAAGGATCTACTGTTCTTGTCAGGTTCCTAAGCAGACTTGAACTAGATATGGCCGTGTGTGTAGGAAGCACAGTTTTTTTTGTTCTGAGCAAGCTCACTGTTTGGACCCCATAGGAAACACAGTAGAGTAGAAGAGTGCTTTTTTCTCAAAAGCAGAGTGTGTTTCTTGTAAGGCGAGCTAGCGTTTGTTTTCCAATCCTAAATGGAGTTGAATCACATGCAGTTTCTGGTCCTACGAGCAAGAGTTGTTTTCTGGTAAGGAAAGTCACTATTGCGCTCCCATTGCCATACACAGTGCAAATAGCACTCACGTCTGTTCAAAGCAAGTACAGTGTATTGGACTGAAGAGGAGCTACTGTTCTTCTCAGTTTCTTAAGCAGAGTTGAACTAGATATGGTCCGTGTGTGTAGGAAGCACAGTTCTTTTGTTCTGAGCAAGCTCACCGTTCTGGCCCTATGGGAAACACAGTAGTGTAGAAGAGTGCTCTTTTCTCAAAAGCAGATTGTGTTTCTTGTAAGGCGAGCTAGCGTTTGTTTCCCAGTCCTAAATGGAGTTTAAACACATGCAGTTTCTGGTCCTACGAGCAAGAGTTGTTTTATGGTAAGAATAGTCACTATTGCGCTGCCATTGCCATACACAGGACAAATAGCACTGGCGTCTGTTCCCAGCAAGTACAGTGTATTGGACTAAAGGGGATCTACTCTTCTTGTCAGGTTCCTAAGCAGAGTTGAACTAGATATGGCCCGTGTGTGTAGGAAGCACAGTTAATATGTTCTGAGCAAGCTCACTGTTCTCGCCCTATAGGAAACAGAGTAGAGTAGAAGAGTGCTCTTTTCTCAAAAGCAGAGTGTGTTTCTTGTAAGGTAAGCTAGCATTTTTTTCCCAGTCCTAAATGGAGTTGAATCACATGCAGTTTCTGGTCCTAGGAGCAAGAGTTGTTTTCTGTTAAGGAAAGTCACTATTGTGCTCCCATTGCCATATACAGTGCAAATAGCACTCGCGTCTGATCCCAGCACGTACAGTGTATCGGACTGAAGAGGAACTACTGTTCTTGTCAGATTCCTAAGCAGAGTCGAACTAGATATGGCCCATGTGTGTAGGAAGCACAGTTCTTTTGTTCTGAGCAAGCTCACCGTTTGGACTCCATAGGAAAGACAGTAGAGTAGAAGAGTGCTCTTTTCTCAAAAGCAGATTGTGTTTCATGTAAGGCGAGCTAGCATTTGTTTTCCAGTCCTAAATGGAGTTGAATCACATGCACTTTCTGTTCCTACGAGCAAGAGTTGTTTTCTGGTAAGGAAAGTCACTATTGCGCTCCCATTGCCATACACAATGCAAATAGCACTCACCTCTGTTCAAAGCAAGTACAGTGTATTGTACTGAAGAGGAGCTACTGTTCATCTCAGTTTCCTAAGCAGAGTTGAACTAGATATGGTCCGTGTGTGTAGGAAGCACATTTCTTTGTTCTGAACAAGCTCAACGTTCTGGCCCTATGGGAAACACAGTAGAGTAGAAGAGTGCTCTTTTCTCAAAAGCAGAGTGTGTTTCTTGTAAGGCGAGCTAGAGTTTGTTTCCCAGTCCTAAATGGAGTTGAGTCACATGCAGTTTTTTGTCCTACGTGCAAGAGTTGTTTTCTGGTAAGACGAGTCACTATTGTGCTCCCATTGCCATACACAGTGCAAATAGCACTCCCGTCTGTTCCCAGCAAGTACAGTGTATTGGACTGAATAGGATCTACTGTTCTTTTCAGTTTCCTAAGCAGAGGTGAACTAGATATGGCCCGTGTGTGTAGGAAGCACAGTTCTTTTGTTCTAAGCAAGCTCATTGTTTGGACCCCATAGGAAACACAGTAGAGTAGAAGAGTGCTCTTTTCTCAAAAGCAGAGTGTGTTTCTTGTAAGGCAAGCTAGTGTTTGTTTCCTAGTCCTAAATGGAGTTGAATCACATGCAGTTTCTGGTCTTACGAACAAGAGTTGTTTTCTGTTAAGGAAAGTCACTATTGCGCTCCCATTGCCATTCACAGGGCAAATAGCACTCGCGTCTGTTCCCAGCAAGTACAGTGTTGGACGGACAAGAAGCTACTGTTCTTGTCAGGTTCCTAAGCAGAGTTGAACTACATATGGTCCATGTGTGTAGGAAGCACAGTTCTTTTATTCTGAGCAAGCTCACTGTTTGGACCCCATAGGAAACACAGTAGATTAGAAGAGTGCTCTTTTCTCTAAAGTAGAGTGTGTTTCTTGTAAGGCGAGCTAGCATTTGTTTCCCAGTCCTAAATGGAGTTGAATCCCATGCAGTTTCTGGTGCTATGAGTAAGAGTTGTTTTCTGGTAAGGAAAGTCCCTATTGCGCTCCCATTGCCATACACAGTGCAAATAGCACTTGCGTCTGTTCCCAGCAATACAGTGTATTGGACTGAAGAGGATCTACTGTTCTTGTCAGGTTCCTAAGCAGAGTTGAACTAGATATGGCCCGTGTGTAGGAAGCACAGTTCTTTTGTTCTGAGCAAGCTCACTGTTCTGGCCCTTTAGGAAACACAGTATAGTAGAAGAGTGCTCTTTTCTCTAAAGCAGAGTGTGTTTCTTGTAAGGCGAGTTAGCGTTTGTTTCCCAGTCCTAAATGGAGTTGAAACACATGCAGTTTCTGGTCCTACGAGCAAGAGTTGTTTTATGGTAAGAATAGTCACTATTGCGCTGCCATTGCCATACACAGGACAAATAGCACTGACTTCTGTTGCCAGCAAGTACAGTGTATTGGACTGAAGAGGATCTACTGTTCTTGTCAGGTTCCTAAGCAGACTTGAACTATATATGGCCGTGTGTATAGGAAGCACAATTTTTTTTGTTCTGACCAACTCACTGTTTGGACCCCATAGGAAACACAGTAGAGTAGAAGAGTGCTCTTTTCTCAAAAGCAGACTGTGTTTCTTGTAAGGCGAGCTAGCGTTTGTTTCCCAGTTTTAAATGGAGTTGAATCACATGCACTTTCTGTTCCTACGATTAAGAGTTGTTTTCTGGTAAGAAGAGTCACTATTGCGTTCCCATTGTCATACACAGGGCAAACAGCACTGGCGTCTGTTCCCAGCATGTACAGTGTATTGGACTGAATAGGAGTTACTGTTCTTGTCAGGTTCCTAAGCAGAGTTGAACTAGATATGGCCCGTGTGTGTAGGAAGCACAGTTCTTTTGTTCTGAGCAAGCACACCGTTCTGGCCCTATGGGAAACTCAGTAGAGTAGAAGAGTGCTCTTTTCTCAAAAGCAGAGTGTGTTTCTTGTAAGGCGAGCTAGAGTTTCTTTCCCAGTCCTAAATGGAGTTGAGCCTCATGCAGTTTTTTGTCCTATGAGCTAGAGTTGTTTTCTTGTAAGACGAGTCACTATTGTGCTCCTATTGCCATACAGAGTGCAAATAGCACTCACGTCTGTTCCCAGCAAGTACAGTGTGGTGTTATGAAGAGGAACTACTGTTCTTGTCAGGTTACTAAGCACAATTGAACTAGATATGGCCGTGTGTGTAGGAAGCACAGTTCTTTTGTTCTGAGCAAGCTCACTGTTCGGACCCCATAGGAAACAGAGTAGAGTAGAAGAGTGCTCTTTTCTCAAAAGCAGAGTGTGTTTCAAGTAAGGCGAGGTAGCGTTTGTTTCCTAGTCCTAAATGGAGTTGAATCACATGCAGTTTCTGGTCCTACGAACAAGAGTTGTTTTCTGGTAAGGAAAGTCACTATTGCGCTCCCATTGCCATTCACAGTGCAAATAGCACTCGCGTCTGTTCCCAGCAAGTACAGTGTTGGACTGAAGAGGAGCTATTGTTCTTGTCAGGTTCCTAAGCAGAGTTGAACTACATATGGTCCATGTGTGTAGGAAGCACAGTTCTTTTGTTCTGAGCAAGCTCACTGTTTGGACACCATAGGAAACACAGTAGACTAGAAGAGTGCTCTTTTCTCTAAAACAGAGTGTGTTTCTTTTAAGGCGAGCTAGCATTTGTTTCCCAGTCCTAAATGGAGTTTAATCCCATGCAGTTTCTGGTACTATGAGCAAGAGTTGTTTTCTGGTAAGGAAAGTCACTATTGTGCTCCCATTGCCATTACAGTGCAAATAGCACTCCCGTCTGTTCCTAGCAAGTACAGTGTATTGGACTGAAGAGGAGCTACTGTTCTTCTCAGTTTCCTAAGCAGAGTTGAACTAGATATGGCCCGTGTGTAGGAAGCACAGTTTTTTTGTTCTGAGCAAGCTCACTGTTCTGGCCCTATAGGAAAAACAGTAGAGTAGAAGAGTGCTCTTTTCTCTAAAGCAGAGTGTGTTTCATGTAAGGCGAGGTAGCATTTGTTTCCCAGTCATAAATGGAGATGAATCACATGCAGTTTCTGGTCCTATGAGCAAGAGTTGTTTTCTGGTAAGGAAAGTCACTATTGCACTCCAATTGCCATACACAGTGCAAATAGCACAGGCGTCTGTTCCCAGCAAGTACAGTGTATCGGACTGAGGAGGAGCTACTATTCTTGTCAGTTTCCTAAGCAGAGTTGAACTAGATATGCCCCGTGTGTGTAGGAAGCTCAGTTCTTATGTTCTGAGCAAGCTCACTGTTCTGGCCCTTTAGGAAACACAGTAGAGTAGAAGAGTGCTCTTTTCTCTAAAGCAGAGTGTGTTTCTTGTAGGGCAAGCTAGCGTTTGTTTCCTAGTCCTAAATGGAGTTGAATCACATGCAGTTTCTGGTCCTACGAACAAGAGTTGTTTTCTGGTAAGGAAAGTCACTATTGCGCTCCCATTGCCATACACAGTGCAAATAGCACTCGCGTCTGTTCCCCGCAAGTACAGTGTTGGACTGAAGAGGAGCTACTGTTCTTTAGTGTTTTCTAAGCAGAGTTGAACTAGATATGGCCCATGTGTGTAGGAAGCACAGTTCTTTTGTTCTGAGCAAGCTCACTGTTCTGGCCCTATAGGAAACACAGTAGAGTAGAAGAGTGCTCTTTTCTCAAAAGCAGAGTATGTTTCATGTAAGGCGAGCTAGCATTTGTTTCCCAGTCCTAAATGGAGTTGATTCACATGCACTTTCTGGTCCTATGAGCAAGAGTTGTTTTCTGGTAAGGAAAGTCCCTATTGCGCTCCCATTGCCATATACAGTGCAAATAGCACTCACGTTTGTTCCCAGCAAGTAAAGTGTATCAGACTGAAGAGGAGCTACTGTTCTTCTCAGTTTCCTAAGCAGAATTGAATTAGATATGGCCCGTGTGTAGGAAGCACAGTTCTTTTGTTCTGAGCAAGCTCACTGTTCTGGCCCTATGGGAAACACAGTAGAGTAGAAGAGTGCTCTTTTCTCAAAAGCAGAGTGTGTTTCTTGTAAGGCGAGCTAGATTTTGATTCACAGTCCTAAATGGAGTTGAGTCACATGCAGTTTTTTTCCTACGAGCAAGAGTTGTTTTCTGGTAAGACGAGTCACTCTTGTGCTCCCATTGCCATACACAGTGCAAATAGCACTCGCATCTGTTCCCAGCAAGTACAGTGTATTGGACTGAATTGGATCTACTGTTTTTTTCAGTTTCCTAAGCAGAGGTGAACTAGATATGGCCCATGTGTGTAGGAAGCACAGTTCTTTTGTTCTAAGCAAGCACATTGTTCGGACCCCATAGGAAACACAGTAGAGTAGAAGAGTGCTCTTTTCTCTAAAGCAGAGTGTGTTTCTTGTAAGGCAAGCTAGCGTTTGTTTCCTAGACCTAAAAGGATTTGAATCCTATGCAGTTTCTGGTCCTACGAACAAGAGTTGTTTTCTTTTAAGGAAAGTCACTATTGCGCTCCCATTGCCATACACAGTGCAAATAGCACTCGCGTCTGTTCCCAGCAAGTACAGTGTTGGACTGAAGAGGAGCTACTGTTCTTGACAGGTTCCTAAGCAGAGTTGAACTACATGTGGTCCATGTGTTTAGGAAGCACAGTTCTTTTGTTCTGAGCAAGCTCACTGTTTGGACACCATAGGAAACACAGTAGAGTAGAAGAGTGCTCTTTTCTCTAAAGCAGAGTGTGTTTCTTGTAAGGCGAGCTAGCGTTTGTTTCCCAGTCCTAAATGGAGTTGAATCGCATTCAGTTTTTGGTACTATGAGCAAGAGTTGTTTTCTGGTAAGGAAAGTCACTATTGCGCTCCCATTGCCATACACAGTGCAAATAGCACCCGCGTCTGTTCGCAGCAAGTACAGTGTATCTGACTGAAGAGGCGCTACTGTTCTTGTCAGTTTCCTAAGCAGAGTTGAACTAGATATGGCCCGTGTGTGTAGGAAGCACAGTTCTTTTGTACTGAGCAAGCTCACCGTTCTGGCCCTACGGGAAACACAGTAGAGTAGAAGAGTGCTCTTTTTCTCAAAAGCAGAGTGTGTTTCTTGTAAGGCGAGCTAGAGTTTGTTTCCCAGTCCTAAATGGAGTTGAATCACATGCAGTTTTTTTCCTACGAGCAAGAGTTGTTTTCTGGTAAGACGAGTCACTATTGGGGTCCCACTGCCATACACAGTGCAAATAATACTGGCGTCTGTTCCCAGCAAGTACAGTGTATCGGACTGAAGAGGAGCTACTGTTCTTGTCAGTTTCCTAAGCAGAGTTGATCTAGATATGGCCCGTGTGTAGGAAGCACAGTTCTTTTGTTCTGAGCAAGCTCACTCTTCTGGCCCTATAGAAAACACAGTAGAGTAGAAGAGTGCTATTTTCTCTAAAGCAGAGTGTGTTTCTTGTAAGGCGAGCTAGCGTTTGTTTCCCAGTCCTAAATGGAGTTGAAACACATGCAGTTTCTGGTCCTACGTACAAGAGTTGTTTTCTGGTAAGGAATGTCACTATTGAGCTCCCATTGCCATACACAGTACAAATAGCACTCGCGTCTGTTCCCAGCAATACAGTGTTGGACTGAAGAGGAGCTACTGTTCTTGTCAGTTTCCTAAGCAGAGTTGAACTACATATGGTCCGTGTGTGTAAAAAGCACAGTTCTTTTGTTCTGAGCAAGCTCACTGTTTGGACCCCATAGGAAACACAGTAGACTAGAAGAGTGCTCTTTTCTCTAAAGCAGAGTGTTGTTCTTGAAAGGCGAGCTAGCGTTTGTTTCCGAGTTCTAAATGGAGTTGAATCCCATGCAGTTTCTGGTACTATGAGCAAGAGTTGTTTTCCCGTAAGGAAAGTTACTATTGCGCTGCCATTGCCATACACAGGACAAATAGCACTGGCGTCTGTTGCCAGCAAGTACAGTGTATTGGACTGAAGAGGATCTACTGTTCTTGTCAGGTTCCTAAGCAGACTTGAACTAGATATGGCCCTGTGTGTAGGAAGCACAGTTTTTTTTGTTCTGAGCAAGCTCACTGTTCGGACCCCATAGGAAACACAGTAGAGTAGAAGAGTGCTCTTTTCTCAAAAGCAGAGTGTGTTTCTTGTAAGGCCAGCTAGTGTTTGTTTCCCAGTCCTAAATGGAGTTTAATCACATGCAGTTTCTGGTCCTATGAGCAAGAGTTGTTTTCTGGTAAGGAAAGTCACTATTGCACTCCAATTGCCATACACAGTGCAAATAGCACAGGCGTCTGTTCCCAGCAAGTACAGTGTATCGGACTGAGGAGGAGCTACTATTCTTGTCAGTTTCCTAAGCAGAGTTGAACTAGATATGCCCCGTGTGTGTAGGAAGCTCAGTTCTTATGTTCTGAGCAAGCTTACTGTTCTGGCCCTTTAGGAAACACAGTAGAGTAGAAGAGTGCTCTTTTCTCTAAAGCAGAGTGTGTTTCTTGTAGGGCAAGCTAGCGTTTGTTTCCTAGTCCTAAATGGAGTTGAATCACATGCAGTTTCTGGTCCTACGAACAAGAGTTGTTTTCTGGTAAGGAAAGTCACTATTGCGCTCCCATTGCCATACACAGTGCAAATAGCACTCGAGTCTGTTCCCAGCAAGTACAGTGTTGGACTGAAGAGGAGCTACTGTTCTTTAGTGTTTTCTAAGCAGAGTTGAACTAGATATGGCCCATGTGTGTAGGAAGCACAGTTCTTTTGTTCTGAGCAAGCTCACTGTTCTGGCCCTATAGGAAACACAGTAGAGTAGAAGAGTGCTCTTTTCTCAAAAGCAGAGTATGTTTCATGTAAGGCGAGCTAGCATTTGTTTCCCAGTCCTAAATGGAGTTGATTCACATGCACTTTCTGGTCCTATGAGCAAGAGTTGTTTTCTGGTAAGGAAAGTCCCTATTGCGCTCCCATTGCCATATACAGTGCAAATAGCACTCACGTTTGTTCCCAGCAAGTAAAGTGTATCAGACTGAAGAGGAGCTACTGTTCTTCTCAGTTTCCTAAGCAGAATTGAATTAGATATGGCCCGTGTGTAGGAAGCACAGTTCTTTTGTTCTGAGCAAGCTCACTGTTCTGGCCCTATGGGAAACACAGTAGAGTAGAAGAGTGCTCTTTTCTCAAAAGCAGAGTGTGTTTCTTGTAAGGCGAGCTAGATTTTGATTCACAGTCCTAAATGGAGTTGTGTCACATGCAGTTTTTTTCCTACGAGCAAGAGTTGTTTTCTGGTAAGACGAGTCACTCTTGTGCTCCCATTGCGATACACAGTGCAAATAGCACTCGCATCTGTTCCCAGCAAGTACAGTGTATTGGACTGAATTGGATCTACTGTTTTTTTCAGTTTCCTAAGCAGAGGTGAACTAGATATGGCCCATGTGTGTAGGAAGCACAGTTCTTTTGTTCTAAGCAAGCACATTGTTCGGACCCCATAGGAAACACAGTAGAGTAGAAGAGTGCTCTTTTCTCTAAAGCAGAGTGTGTTTCTTGTAAGGCAAGCTAGCGTTTGTTTCCTAGACCTAAATGGATTTGAATCCTATGCAGTTTCTGGTCCTACGAACAAGAGTTGTTTTCTGGTAAGGAAAGTCACTATTGCGCTCCCATTGCCATACACAGTGCAAATAGCACTCGCGTCTGTTCCCAGCAAGTACAGTGTTGGACTGAAGAGGAGCTACTGTTCTTGACAGGTTCCTAAGCAGAGTTGAACTACATGTGGTCCATGTGTTTAGGAAGCACAGTTCTTTTGTTCTGAGCAAGCTCACTGTTTGGACACCATAGGAAACACAGTAGAGTAGAAGAGTGCTCTTTTCTCTAAAGCAGAGTGTGTTTCTTGTAAGGCGAGCTAGCGTTTGTTTCCCAGTCCTAAATGGAGTTGAATCGCATTCAGTTTTTTGTACTATGAGCAAGAGTTGTTTTCTGGTAAGGAAAGTCACTATTGCGCTCCCATTGCCATACACAGTGCAAATAGCACCCGCGTCTGTTCACAGCAAGTACAGTGTATCTGACTGAAGAGGCGCTACTGTTCTTGTCAGTTTCCTAAGCAGAGTTGAACTAGATATGGCCCGTGTGTGTAGGAAGCACAGTTCTTTTGTACTGAGCAAGCTCACCGTTCTGGCCTTATGGGAAACACAGTAGAGTAGAATGTGCTCTTTTTCTCAAAAGCAGAGTGTGTTTCTTGTAAGGCGAGCTAGAGTTTGTTTCCCAGTCCTAAATGGAGTTGAATCACATGCAGTTTTTTTCCTACGAGCAAGAGTTGTTTTCTGGTAAGACGAGTCACTATTGGGGTCCCACTGCCATACACAGTGCAAATAATACTGGCGTCTGTTCCCAGCAAGTACAGTGTATCGGACTGAAGAGGAGCTACTGTTCTTGTCAGTTTCCTAAGCAGAGTTGATCTAGATATGGCCCGTGTGTAGGAAGCACAGTTCTTTTGTTCTGAGCAAGCTCACTCTTCTGGCCCTATAGAAAACACAGTAGAGTAGAAGAGTGCTATTTTCTCTAAAGCAGAGTGTGTTTCTTGTAAGGCGAGCTAGCGTTTGTTTCCCAGTCCTAAATGGAGTTGAAACACATGCAGTTTCTGGTCCTACGTACAAGAGTTGTTTTCTGGTAAGGAATGTCACTATTGAGCTCCCATTGCCATACACAGTACAAATAGCACTCGCGTCTGTTCCCAGCAATACAGTGTTGGACTGAAGAGGAGCTACTGTTCTTGTCAGTTTCCTAAGCAGAGTTGAACTACATATGGTCCGTGTGTGTAAAAAGCACAGTTCTTTTGTTCTGAGCAAGCTCACTGTTTGGACCCCATAGGAAACACAGTAGACTAGAAGAGTGCTCTTTTCTCTAAAGCAGAGTGTGTTTCTTGTAAGGCAAGCTAGCGTTTTTTTCCCAGTCCTAAATGGAGTTGAATCCCATGCAGTTTCTGGTCCTACGAGCAAGAGTTGTTTTCTGGTAATTAAAGTCACTATTGTGATCCCATTGCCATACACAGTGCAATAGCACTCGCGTGTGATCCCAGCAAGTACAGTGTATCGGACTGAAGAGGAGCTACTGTTCTTGTCCGTTTCCTAAGCAGAGTTGAACTAGATATGTCCCATGTGTGTAGGAAGCACAGCTCTTTTGTTCTGAGCAAGCTAACTGTTCGGAACCCATAGGAAACACAGTAGAGTAGATGAGTGCTCTTTTCTCAAAAGCAGAGTGTGTTTCCTGTAAGGCGAGGTAGCGTTTGTTTCCCAGTCCTAAATGGAGTTGAATCACATGCAGTTTCTGGTCCTACGAGCAAGAGTTGTTTTCTGGTAAGGAAAGTCACTATTGCATTCCCATTGCCATACACAGTGCAAATAGCACTGGCGTCTGTTCCCAGCAAGTACAGTGTATCGTACTGAAGAGGAGCTACTGTTCTTGTCAGTTTCCAAAGCAGAGTTGAACTAGATATGGCCCGTGTGTGTAGGAAGCTCAGTTCTTATGTTCTGAGCAAGCTCACTGTTCTGGCCCTATAGGAAACACATTAGAGTAGAAGAGTGCTCTTTTCTCTAAAGCAGAGTGAGTTTCTTGTAAGGCAAGCTAGCGTTTGTTTCCCAGTCCTAAATGGAGTTGAATCACATGCAGTTTCTGCTCCTACGAGCAAGAGTTGTTTTCTGGTAAGGAAAGTCACTATTATGCTCCCACTGCCATACACAGTGCAAATAGCAGTCGCGTGTATTCCCAGCAAGTACAGTGTATTGGACTGAATAGGAGCTACTGTTCTTTTCAGTTTCCTAAGCAGAGTTGAACTGCATATGATCCGTGTGTGTACGAAGCACAGTTCTTTTCTTTTGAGCAAGCTTACTTTTTGGACCCCATAGGAAACACAGTAGACTAGAATAGTGCTCTTTTCTCTAAACCAGAGTGTTTTTCTTGTAAGGCGAGCTAGCGTTTGTTTCCCAGACCTAAATTTAGTTGAATCCCATGCAGTTTCTGTTACTATGTGCAAGAGTTGTTTTCTGGTAAGGAAAGTCACTATTGCGCTGCCATTGCCATACACAGGACAAATAGCACTGGCGTCTGTTGCCAGCAAGTACAGTGTATTGGACTGAAGAGGATCTACTGTTCTTGTCAGGTTCCTAAGCAGACTTGAACTAGATATGGCTGTGTGTGTAGGAAGCACAGTTTTTTTGTTCTGAGCAAGCTCACTGTTCTGGCCCTATAGGAAACACAGTAGAGTAGATTAGTGCTCTTTTCTCAGAAGCAGAGTGTGTTTCAAGTAAGGCAAGCTAGCATTTGTTTCCCAGTCCTAAATGCAGTTTAATTACATGCACTTTCTGGTCCTAGGAGCAAGAGTTGTTTTCTGGTAAGAAGAGTCACTATTGCGCTCCCATTGCCATACACAGGGCAAATAGCACTCGCGTCTGTTCCCAGCTAGTACAGTGTATTGGAATGAAGAGGAGCTACTGTTCTTGTCAGTTTTCTAAGCAGAGTTAAACTAGATATGGCCCGTGAGTGTCGGAAGCACAGTTCTTTTGTTCTTAGCAAGCTCACTGTTCGGACCCCATAGAAAACACAGTACAGTAAATGAGTGCTCTTTTCTCAAAAGCAGAATATATTTCTTGTAAGGCGAGCTAGCGTTTGTTTCCCAGTCCTAAATGGAGTTGAATCACATGCAGTTTCGGGTTCTACGTGCAAGAGTTGTTTTCTGGTAAGAAAAGTCACTATTGCGCTCCCATTGTCACACACAGTGCAAATAGCACTGGCGTCTGTTCCCAGCATGTACAGTGTATTGGACTGAAGAGGATCTACTGTTCTTGTCAGGTTCCTAAGCAGAGTTGAACTAGATATGGCCCGTGTGTGTAGGAAGCACAGTGCTTTTGTTCTGAGCAAGCTCACTGTTCTGGCCCTATAGGAAACACAGTAGAGTAGAAGAGTGCTCTTTTCTCTAAAGCAGAGTGTGTTTCTTTTAAGTCGAGCTAGCATTTGTTTCCCAGTCCTAAATGGAGTTGGAATCCACATGCAGTTTTTGGTCCTACGAGCAAGAGTTGTTTTCTGGTAAGAAGAGTCAATATTGCGCTCCCTTTGCCATACACAGTGCAAATAGCACTCGAGTCTGTTCCCAGCAAGTACAGTGTATTGGACTGAAGAGGAGCTACGGTTCCAGTCAGTTTCCTAAGCAGAATTGAACTAGATAGGGCCCGTGTGTGTAGGCAGCACAGTTCTTTTGTTCTGAGCAAGCTCACTGTTCTGGCCATATAGGAAACACAGTAGAGTAGATGAGTGCTCTTTTCTCAGAAGCAGAGTGTGTTTCTTGTAAGGCGAGCTAGCATTTGTTTCCCAGTCCTAAAAGGAGTTGAATCACATGAAGTTTTTGGTCCTACCAGCAAGAGTTGTTTTCTGGTAAGAAGAGTAACTATTGTGCTCCCATTTCCATACACAGTGCAAATAGCACTCGCGTCTGTTCCCAGCAAGTACAGTGTATTGGACTGAGGAGGAGCTACTGTTCTTGTCAGTTTCCTAAGCAGAGTTGAACTAGATATGGCCCGTGTGTGTAGGCAGCACAGTTCTTTTGTTCTGAGCAAGCTCACTGTTCTGGCCATATAGGAAACACAGTAGAGTAGATGAGTGCTCTTTTCTCAGAAGCAGAGTGTGTTTCTTGTAAGGCGAGCTAGCATTTGTTTCCCAGTCCTAAAAGGAGTTGAATCACATGAAGTTTTTGGTCCTACCAGCAAGAGTTGTTTTCTGGTAAGAAGAGTAACTATTGTGCTCCCATTTCCATACACAGTGCAAAAAGCACTCGCGTCTGTTCCCAGCAAGTACAGTGTATTGGACTGAGGAGGAGCTACTGTTCTTGTCAGTTTCCTAAGCAGAGTTGAACTAGATATGGCCCGTGTGTGTAGGAAGCACAGTTCTTTTGTTGTGAGCAAGCTCACTGTTCGGACACCATAGGAAACACAGTAGAGTAGAAGAGTGCTCTTTTTTCAAATGCAGGGTGTGTTTCTTTTAAGGGAATCTAGCCTTTGTTTCCCAGTCCTAAATGGAGTTGAAATACACATGTAGTTTCTGGTCCTACGAGCAAGAGTTGTTTTCAGGTAAGAAGAGTCACTATTCTGCTCCCGTTGCCATACACAGTGCAAATAGCACTCGCGTCTGTTCCCAGCAGTACAGTGTATTCGATTCAAGAGGAGCTACTGTTCTTGTCACTTTCCTAAAAAGAGTTGAACTAGGTATGGCCCGAGTGTGTAGGAAGCACAGTTCTTTTGTTCTGAGCAAGATCACTGTTCGGACACAATACGAAACACAGTAGAGTACAAGAGTGCTCTTTTCTCAAAAGCAGAGTGTGTTTCTTGTAAAGCGAGCTAGTGTTTTTTTCCCTGTCATAAATGGAGTTGAATCACATGCAGTTTCTTGTCCTATGAGCAAGAGTTGTTTTCTGGTAAGAAGAGTCACTATTGCGCTCCCATTTTCATATACAGGGCAAATAGCACTGGCGTCTGTTTCCAGAACGTATAGTTTATTGGACTGAAGAGGATCTACTCTTCTTGTCAGGTTAATAAGCAGAGTTTAACTAGATATGGTCCGTGTGTGTAAGGAGCACAGTTCTTTTGTTCTGAGCAAGCTCACTGTTTGGACACCATAGAAAACACAGTAGAGTAGAAGAGTGCTCTTTCCTCAAAAGCAGAGTATGTTACTTGTAAGGCGAGCTAGCGTTTTTTCCCCAGTCCTAAATGGAGTTGAATCACATGCTGTTTCGGGTCCCATGAGCAAGAGTTTTTTCTGGTAAGAGGAGTCACTATTGCGCTCCCATTGTCATACACAGGGCAAATAGCAATGGCGTCTGTTCCCAGCATGTACAGTGTATTGGAGTGAAGAGGATCTACTGTTCTTGTCAGGTTCCTAATCAGAGTTGAACTAGATATGGTCCGTGTGTAGGAAGCACCATTCAGTTGTTCTGAGCAAGCTCACTGTTCTGGCCATATAGGAAACACAGTAGAGTAGAAGAGTGCTCTTTTCTCAAAAGAAGAGTGTGTTTCTTGTAAGGCGAGCTAGCGTTGGTTTCTCAGTCCTAAATGGAGTTGAATCACATGCAGTTTTTGGTCCTACGAACAAGAGTTGTTTTCTGGTAAGGAAAGTCACAATTGTACTCCCATTGCCATAGACAGTGCAAATAGCACTCGCGTCTGTTCCCAGCAAGTACAGTGTATTTTACTGAATAGGAGCTACTGTTCTTGTCAGTTTCCTAAGGAGAGTTGAATTAGATATGGCCCGTGTGTGTAGGAAGCACAGTTCTTTTGTTCTGAGCAAGCTCACTGTTCAGACCACATAGGAAACACAGTAGAGTAGAAGAGTGCTCTTTTCTCAAAAGCAGAGTGTGTTTCTTGGAAAGAAAGCTAGTGTTTGTTTCCCAGATAGAAATGGAGTTGAATCCCATGCAGTTTCTGGTCCTACGAGCAAGAGTTTTTTTCTGATAAGAAGAGTCACTATTGCGCTCCCATTGCCATACACAGTGAAATTGCACACGCGTCTATTCCCAGCAAGTACAGTGTATTGGACTGAAGAGGAGCTTCTGTTCTTGTCAGTTTCCTAAGCAGAATTGAACTAGATATGGCCGTGTGTGTAGGAAGCACAGTTCTTTTGTTCTGAGAAAGCTCACTGTTTGGACCCCATAGGAAACACAGTATAGTAGAAGAGTGATCTTTTCTCAAAAGCAGAGTGTGTTTCTTGTAAGGCAAGCTAGCGTTTATTTCCCAGTTCTAAAGGGAATTGAATCACATGCAGTTTTCGGTCCTATGAGCAAGAGTTGTTTTCTGGTAAGGAAAGTCACTATTGAGCTCCTATTGCCATACACAGTGCAAATAGCACTCGCGTCTGTTCACAGCGAGTACAGTGTATCGGACTGAAGAGGATCTACTGTTCTTGTCAGTTTCCTAAGCGGAATTGAAATAGACATGGCCTGTGTGTGTAGTCAGCACAGTTCATTGTTCTGAGCAAGCTCACTGTATTGGCCCTATAAAAAGCACAGTAGAGTAGAAGAGTGCTCTTTTCTCAAAAGCAGAGTGTGTTTCTTGTAAGGCGAGCTAGCGTTTGTTTCCCAGTCCTAAATGGAGTTGAATCACATGCAGTTTTTGGTCCTACGAGCAAGAGTTGTTTTCTGGTAAGTTAAGTCACTATTGTGCTCCCATTGCCATACACAGTGCAAATAGCACTCGCGTCTGTTAACAGTGAGTACAGTGTATTGGACTGACGAGGAGCTCTTTTCTTGTCAGTTTCCTAAGCAGAGTTGAACTAGATATGGCCCGTGTGTGTAGGAAGCACAGTTCTTTTCTTCTGAGCAAGCTCACTGTTAGGACTCCATAGGAAATATTGTAGAGTAGAAGAGCGCTCTTTTTTCAAAAGCAGAGTGTGTTTCTCTTAAGGCGTGCTAGTGTTTGTTTCCCAGTCAGAAATGGAGTTGAATCCCATGCAGTTTCTGGTCCTACGAGCAAGAGTTTTTTTCTGGTAAGGAAAGTCACTATTGCGCTTCCATTGCCATACACTGTGCAAATACCACACGCGTCTGCTTCCAGCAAGTACCGTGTATTGGACTGAAGAGGAGCTACTGTTCTTGTCAGTTTCCTAAGCAGAGTTGAACTAGATATGGACCGTGTGTGTACAAAGCACAGTTCTTTTGTTCTGAGCAAGCTCACTGTTCGGAACAATTAGGAAACACAGTAGAGTAGAAGAGTGCTCTTTTCTCAAAAGCAGAGTGTGTTTCTTGTAAGGCAAGCTAGTGTTTGTTTCCCAGTCAGAAATGGAGTTGAATGCCATGCAGTTTCTGGTCCTATGAGCAAGAGTTGTTTTCTGGTAAGAAGAGTCACTATTGTGCTCCCATTGTCATGCACAGGGCTAATAGCAATGGTGTCTGTTCCCAGCATGTACAGTGTATTGGACTGAGGAGGACTTACTGTTCTTGTCAGGTTCCTAAGCAGAGTTGAAGTAGATATGGCCCCTGTGTAGGAAGCACAGTTCTTTTGTTCTGAGCAAGCTCACTGTTTGGACCCCATAGGAAGCACAGTAGAGTAGAAGAGTGCTCTTTTGTCAAAATCAGAGAGTCTTTCTTGTAAGGCGAGCTAGTGTTTGTTTCCCAGTCCTAAATGGAGTTGAATCACATGCACTTTCTGGTCCTATGAGCAAGAGTTGTTTTCTGGTAAGGAAAGTCCCTATTGCGCTCCCATTGCCATACACAGTGCAAATAGCACTCCCGTCTGTTCCCAGCAAGTACAGTGTATCGGACTGAAGAGGAGCTACTGTTCTTGTCAGTTTCCTAAGCAGAGTTGAACTAGATATGGCCCGTGTGTAGGAAGCACAGTTCCTTTGTTCTGAGCAAGCTCACTGTTCTGGCCCTATAGGAAACACAGTAGAGTAGAAGAGTGCTCTCTTCTCTAAAGAAGAGTGTGTTTCTTGTAAGGCGAGCTAGCGTTTGTTTCCCAGTCCTAAATGGAGTTTAATCACATGAAGTTTCTGGTCCTATGAGCAAGAGTTGTTTTATGGTAAGAAGAGTCACTATTGCGCTGCCATTGCCATACACAGTTCAAATAGCACTGGCGTCTGTTCCCAGCAAGTACAGTGTATTGGACTGAGGAGGATCTACTGTTCTTGTCAGGTTCCTAAGCAGAGTTGAACTAGATATGGTCCGTGTGTGTAGGAAGCACACTTTTTTTGTTCTGAGCAAGCACCCTGTTCTGGCCCTATAGGAAACACATTAGAGTAGAAGAGTGCTCTTTTCTCAAAAGCATAGTGTTTTTCTTGTAAGGCGAGCTAGTGTTTGTTTCCCAGTCAGAAATGGAGTTGAATCACATGCAGTTTGTGGTCTTATGAGCAAGAGTTGTTTTCTTGTAAGAAGAGTCACTATTGTGCTCCCATTGTCATTCACAGGGCAAATAGCACTGGCTTCTGTTCCCAGCAAGTACAGTGTATTGGACTGAAGAGGATCTACTGTTCTTTTCAGTTTCCTAAGCAGAATTGAAATAGATATGGCCTGTGTGTGTAGTCAGCACAGTTTATTGTTCTGAGCAAGCTCACTGTACTGGCCCTATAGGAAACACATTAGAGTAGAAGAGTGCTCTTTTCTCAATAGCAGAGTGTTTTTCTTGTAAGGCGAGCTAGCGTTTGTTTCCCAGTCAGAAATGGAGTTGAATCACATGCAGTTTGTGGTCCTATGAGCAAGAGTTGTTTTCTTGTAAGAAGAGTCACTATTGTGCTCCCATTGTCATACACAGGGCAAATAGCACTGGCTTCTGTTTCCAGCAAGTACAGTGTATTGGACTGAAGAGGATCTACTGTTCTTGTCAGTTTCCTAAGCAGAGTTGAAATAGATATGGCTTGTGTGTGTAGTCAGCACAGTTTATTGTTCTGAGCAAGCTCACTGTACTGGCCCTATAAAAAGCACAGTAGAGTAGAAGAGTGCTCTTTTCTCAAAAGCAGAGTGTGTTTCTAGTAAGGTGAGCTAGCATTTGTTTCCCAGTCCTAAATGGAGTTGAATCACATGCAGTTTTTGGTCCTATGAGCAAGAGTTGTTTTCTGGTAAGGAAAGTCACTATTGTGCTCCCATTGCCATACACAGTGCAAATAGTACTCGCGTCTGTTCACAGCGAGTACAGTGTATTGGAATGACGAGGAGCTCTTTTCTTGTCAGTTTCCTAAGCAGAGTTGAACTAGATATGCCCCGTGTGTGTAGGAAGCACAGTTCTTTTGTTCTGAGCAAGCTCACTTTTCAGAACAATTAGGAAACACAGTAGAGTAGAAGAGTGCTCTTTTCTCAAAAGCAGAGTGTGTTTCTTTAAGGCGAGCTATTGTTTGTTTCCCAGTCAGAAATGGAGTTGAATGCCATGCAGTTTCTGGTCTTACGAGCAAGAGTTGTTTTCTGGTAAGAAGAGTCACTATTGTGCTCCCATTGTCATGCACAGGGCAAATTGCAATGGTGTCTGTTCCCAGCAAGTACATTGTATTGGACTGAAGAGGATCAACTGTTCTTGTCAGGTTCCTAAGCAGAATTGAACTAGATATGGCCGTGTGTGTAGGAAGCACAGTGTATTGGACTGAAGAGGAGCTACTGTTATTGTCAGGTTCCTAAGCAGAATTGAACTAGATAAGGCAGTGTGTGTAGGAAGCACAGATCTTTTGTTCAGAGCAAGCTCACTGTTCGGACCCCATAGGAAACACAGTAGAGTAGAAGAGTGCTCTTTTCTCTAAAGCAAAGTGTGTTTCTTGTAAGGCGAGCTAGCGTTTGTTTCCCAGTCCTAAATGGAGTGGAATCACAAGCAGAGTTGAACTAGATATGGCCCGTGTGTGTAGGAAGCACAGTTCTTTTGTTCAGAGCAAGCTCACTATTCGGACCCCATAGGAAACACACGGGCCATATCTAGTTCAATTCTGCTTAGGTAACTGACAAGAACAGTAGATCCTCTTCAGTCCAATACACTGTACTTGCTGGGAACAGACGCCAGTGATGTTTGCCCTGTGTATGACAAGGGAACGCAATAGTGAATCTTCTTACCAGAAAACAACTCTTGCTCTTAGGACCCGAAACTGCATGTGATTCAACTCCATTTAGGACTGTGAAACAAACGCTAGCTAGCCTTACAAGAAACACAATCTGCTTTTGAGAAAAGAGAACTCTTCTACTCTATTGTGTTTTCTATGGGTTCCGAACAGTGAGCTTGCTCAGAACAAAAGAACTGTGGTTCCCACACACAGGGGCCATATCTAGTTCAACTCTGCTTAGGAAACCGACAAGAACAGTAGCTCCTCTTCAGTCCAATACACTGTACTTGCTGAGAACAGACGCGAGTGCTATTTGCACTGTGTATGGCAATCGGAGCTCAATAGTGACTCTTTTGCCAGAAAACAACTCTTGCTCGTAGGACTAGAAACTGCATGGGATTCAACTCCATTTAGGTCTGGGAAACAAACGCTAGCTCGACTTACAAGAAACACACTCTGCTTTTGAGAAAAGAGTACTCTTCTACTCTACTGTTTTTCCTAAGGGATCCGAACAGTGAACTAGCTCAGAACAAAAGAACTTTGCTTCCTACACACACGGGCCATATCTAGTTCAACTCTGCTTAGGAAACTGACAAGAATAGTAGATCTGCTTCAGTCCAATACACGGTACTTGCTGGAAGCAGACGCGTGTGGTATTTGCACATGTGATTCAACTCCATTTCTGACTGGGAAACAAATGCAAGCTCGCCTTACAAGAAAAACACTCTGCTTTTGAGAAAAGAGCACTCTTCTACTCTACTGTGTTTCCTATAGGGCCAGAACAGTGAGCTTGCTCAGAACAAAAAAACTGTGCTTCCTACACACACGGACGATATCTAGTTCAACTCTGCTTAGGAACCTGATGAGAACAGTAGATCCTCTTCAGTCCAATACACTGTACACGCTGGGAACAGACACCATTGCAATTTGCCCTGTGCATGACAATGGGAGCACAATAGTGACTCTTCTTACCAGAAAACAACTCTTGCTCGTAAGACCAGAAACTGCATGTGATTGAACTCCATTTAGGACTGGGAAACAAACGCTAGCTCGCCTTAAAGAAACACACTCTGCATTTGAGAAAAGAGCACTCTTCTACTCTACTGTGTTTCCTATAGGGCCAGAAGAGTGAGCTTCCTCAGAACACAAGAATTGTGCTTCCTACACACGGGCCACATCTAGTTCAACTCTGCTTAGGAAACTGACAAGAACTGTAGCTCCTCTTCAGTCCGATACACTGTACTTGCTGGGAACAGACGCGAGTGCTATTTGTACTGTGGATGGCAATGGGAGCACAATAGTGACTTTCCTTAACAGAAAACAACTCTTGCTCGTAAGACCAGAAACTGCATGTGATTCAACTCCATTTAGGACTGGGAAAGAAATCCTAGGTCGCCTTACATGAAACACACTCTGCTTTTGAGAAAAGAGCACACTTCTACTATACTGTGTTTCCTATAGGGCCAGAAGCGTGAGCTTGCTCAGAACATAAGAACTGTGCTTCCTACACACACGGGCCGTATCTAGTTCAACTCTGCCTAGGAACCTGACAAGAACAGTAGCTCCTCTTCTGTCCGATACACTGTACTTGCTGGGAACAAACGCGACAGCTATTTGCACTGTGTATGGCAATGGGAGCACAATAGTGACTTTCCTTTCCAGAAAACATCTCTTGCTCTTAGGACCAGAAACTGCATGTCATTCAACTTCATTTAGGACTGGGAATCAAACGCTAGCTCGCCTTACATGAAACACACTCTGCTTTTGAGAAAAGAGCACTCTTCTACTCTACTGTGTTTCCTATCGGGTCCGAACAGTGAGCTTGCTCAGAACAAAAGAACTGTGCTTCCTACACACACGGGACATAACTAGTTCAACTCTGCTTAGGAAACTGAGAAGAACAGTAGCTCCTCTTCAGTCCGATACACTGTACTTGCTGGGAACAGACGCATGGGCTATTTGCACTGTGTATGGCAATGGGAGCGCAAAAGTGACTTTCCTTACCAGAAAACGACTCTTGCTCTTAGTACCAGAAACTGCATGTGATTCAACTCCATTTAGGACTGGGAAACAAACGCTAGCTCGCCTTCCAAGAAACACACTCTGCTTTAGAGAAAAGAGTATTCTTCTAATCTACTGTGTTTCCTATGGTGTCCGAACAGTGAGCTTGCTCAGAACAAACAAAACTGTTCTTCCTACACACACGGCCATATCTATTTCAAGTCTGCTTAAGAACCTGACAAGAACAGTAGCTCCTATTCAGTCCAATACACTGTACTTGCTGCGCACGGACGAAAGTGCTATTTGTCCTCTTTATGGCAATGGCAGCGCAATAGTGACTCTTCTTACCAGAAAACAACTCTTGCTCGTAGTACCAGAAACTGCATGGGATTCAACTCCACTTAGGACTGGGAAACAAATGCTAGTTCGCCTTACAAGAAACACACTGTGCTTTTGAAAAAAGAGCACTCTTCTACTCCACTGTGTTTCCTATGGGGTACAAACAGTGAGCTTGCTAAGAACAAAAGAACTGTGCTTCCTACACACACGGACCATATCTAGTTCAACTCTGCTTAGGAATTTGACAAGAACAGTAGCTGCTATTCAGTCCAATACACTGTACTTGCTGGGAACAGATGGGAGTGCTATTTGCACTGTATAAGGCATTTGCAGCACAATAGTGACTCTTCTTACCAGAAAACAACTCTTACTCGTAGGACCAAAAACTGCATGTGACTCAACTCCATTTAGGACTGGGAAACAAATGCGAGCTCACCTTACTAGAAACACACTGTGCTTTAGAGAAAAGAGCACTCTTCTACTCTACTGTGTTTCCTATAGGGCCAGAACAGTGAGCTTGCTCAGAACATAAGAACTGTGCCTCCTACACACAGGGGCCATATGTAGTTCAACTCTGCTTAGGAAACTGACAAGAACAGTAGCTCCTCTTCAGTCCGATACACTGTACTTGCTGGGAACAGACGCATGGGCTATTTGCAATGTGTATGGCAATGGGAGCACAAAAGTGAATTTCCTTATGAGAAAACAACTCTTGCTCGTAGGACCAGAAACTGCATGTGATTCCACACCATTTAGGACTGGGAAACAAATGCTAGCTCGCCTTACAAGAAACATACTCTGCTTTAGAGAAAAGAGCACTCTTCTAATCTACTGTGTTTCCTATGGGGTCCAAACAGTGAGCTTGCTCAGAACAAAAGAACTGTGCTTCCTACAAACAAGGACCATATCTAGTTCAACTCTGCTTAGTAAACTGAAAAGAACAGAAGCTCCTCTTCAGTCCAATACACTGTACTTGCTGGGAACAGACGCGAGTGCTATTTGCACTGTGTATGGCGATGGGAGCGCAATAGTGACTTTCCTTACCAGAAAACAACTCTTGCTCATAGGACCAGAAACTGCATGTGATTCAACTCTATTTAGGAATGGGAAACAAATGCTAGCTCGCCTTACAAGAAACACACTCTGCTTTTGAGAAAAGAGCACTCTTCTACTCTACTGTGTTTCCTATGGTCTCCAAACAGTGAGCTTGCTCGGAACAAAAGAACTGTGCTTCCTATACACGGGCCATATCTAGTTCAACTCTGCTTAGGAAACTGACAAGAACAGTAGCTTCTATTCAGTCCAATACACTGTACTTGCTGGGAACAGACGCGAGTGCTATTTGCACTGTGTATGGCATTTGGAACGCAATAGTGACTCTTCTTACCAGAAAAAAACTCTTGCTCGTAGGACCAAAAACTGCCTGTGACTCAACTCCATTTAGGACTGGGAAACAAACGCGAGCTCGCCTTACAAGAAACACACTCTGCTTTAGAGAAAAGAGCACTCTTCTACTCTACTGAGTTTCCTATAAAGCCAGAACAGTGACCTTGCTCAGAACATAATAACTGTGCTTCCTAAACACACGGACCATATGTAGTTCAACTCTGCTTAGGAAACTGACAAGAACAGTAGCTTCTATTCAGTCCAAAACACTGTACTTGCTGGGAACAGACGCGAGTGCTATTTGCACTGTGTATTGCAATGGGAGCGCAATAGTGACTTTCCTTACCAGAAAACAACTCTTGCTCGTAGGACCAGAAACTGCATGTGATTCAACTTCATTTAGGACTGGAAAACAAATGCTAGCTCCACTTACAAGAAACACACTCTGCTTTTGAGAAAAGAGCACTCTTCTACTCTACTGTGTTTCCTATGGGGTCCGAACAGTAAGCTTGCTCTGAACAAAAGATCTGTGCTTCCTACACACACTGCCATATCTAGTTCAATTCTGCTTAGGAACCTGACAAGAACAGTAGATCCTCTTCAGTCCAATACACTGTACTTGCTGCAAACAGACGCCAGTGCTATTTGTCCTGTGTATGGCAATGGGAGCGCAATAGTGACTCTTCTTACCAGAAAACAATCCTTGCTCATAGTACCAGAAAGTGCATGGGATTCAACTCCATTTAGGACTGGGAAACAAACGCTAGCTCCCTTTAAAGAAACACACTCTGCTTTTGAGAAAAGAGCACTCTTCTACTCTACTGTGTTTCCTATAGGGCCAGAACAGTGAGCTTGCTCAGAACAAATGAACTGTGCTTCCTAGACACACGGGCCATATCTAGTTCAACTCTGCATAGGAAACTGAGAAGAACAGTAGCTCCTCTTCAGTCCAATACACTGTACTTGCTGGGAACAGACGGGAGTGCTATTTGCACTGTGTATGGCAATGGGAGTGCAATAGTGACTTTCCTTACCAGAAAACAACTCTTGCTCGTGGGACCACAAACTGCATGTGATTCAACGCCATTTAGGACTGGGAAACAAATGCTAGCTCGCCTTAAAAGAAACACACTCTGCTTTTAAGAAAAGAGCACTCTATAACTCTACTGTGTTTCCTATGGGGTCCAAACAGTGAGCTTGCAAAGAACAAAAGAACTGTGCTTCCTACACACATGGACCATATCTAGTTAAACTCTGCTTAGGAAACTGACAAGAACAGTAGCTCCTATTCAGTCCAATACACTGTACTTGCTGGGAACAGACGCGAGTGCTATTTGCACTGTGTATGGCATTTGGAGCACAATAGTGACTCTTCTTACCAGAAAACATCTCTTGCTCATAGGACCAAAAACTGCATGTGCCTCAACTCCATTTAGGACTGGGAAATAAACGCGAGCTCGCCTTACAAGAAACACACTCTGCTTTTGAGAAAAGAGCACTCTTCTACTCTACTGTGTTTCCTATAGGGCCAGAACAGTGAGCTTGCTCAGAACAAAAGAACTGTGCTTCCTACACACGGCCATATCTAGTTCAACTCTGCTTAGGAAACTGACAAGAACAGTAGATCCTCTTCAATGCAATACACTGTACTTGCTGGGAAAAGACGCCAGTGCTATTTGTCCTGTGTATGGCAATGGCAGCGCAATAGTGACTGTTCTTACGAGAAAACAACTCTTGTTCGTAGGACCAGAAACTGCATGTGATTCAACTCCATTTAGGACTGGGAAACAAACACTAACTCGCCTTAAAAGAAACACACTCTGCTTTTGAGAAAAGAGCACTCTTCTACTCCACTGTGTTTCCTATGGGGTCCAAACAGTGAGCTTGCTCAGAACAAAAAACTGTGCTTCCTACACACGGACCATATCTAGTACAACTCTGCTTAGGAAACTGACAAGAACAGTAGCTCCTCTTCAGTCCAATACACTGTACTTGCTGGGAAGAGACGCGAGTGCTATTTGCACTGTGTATGGCAATGGGGGGACAATAGTGACTTTCCTTACCAGAAAACAACTCTTGCTCGTAGGACTAGAAACTGCATGTGATTCAACTCCATTTAGGACTGGGAAACAAATGCTAGCTCGCCTTACAAGAAACACACTCTGCTTTTGAGAAAAGAGCACTCTTCTACTCTACTGTGTTTCCTATAGGGCCAGAACAGTGAGCTTGCTGAGAACAAAAGAACTGTGCTTCCTACACACACGGACCATATCTAGTTCAACTCTGCTTAGGAACCTGACAAGAACAGTACCTCTTATTCAGTCCAATGCACTGTATGTGCTGGGAACAGACGCGAGTGCTATTTGCACTGTGTATAGCAATTGGAGCGCAATAGTGACTCTTCTTCCCAGAAAACAACTCTTGCTCGTAGGACCAAAAATTGCATGTGACTCAACTCCATTTAGGACTGGGAAACAAACGCTAGCTCGCCTTACAAGAAACACACTCTGCTTTTGAGAAAAGAGCACTCTTCTACTCTACTGTGTTTCCTATAGAGCCAAAACAGTGAGCTTGCTCAGAACAAAAGAACTGTGCTTCCTAAACACACGGTCATATCTAGTTCAATTCTGCTTAGGATACTGACAAGAATAGTAGATCCTCTTCAGTCCAATACACTGTTCTAGCTGGGAACAGACGCGAGTGCTATTTGCCCTGTGTATGACAATAGGAGCACAAAAGTGACTCTTCTTACCAGTAAACAACTCTTGCTCGTAGGACCAGAAACTGCATGTGATTCAACTCCATTTGGGACTGGGAAACAAATGCTAGCTCGCCTTACATGAAACACACTCTGCTTTTGAGAAAAGAGCACTCTTCTACTCTACTGTGTTTCCAATGGGGTCGGAACAGTGAGCTTGCTCAGAACAAAAGAACTGTGCCTCCTACACACACGGTCATATCTAGTTCAATTCTGCTTAGGAAACTGACAAGAATAGTAGATCCTCTTCAGTCCAATACACTGTACTTGCTGGGAACAGACGCCAGTGCTATTTGTCCTGTGTATGGCAATGGCAGCACAATAGTGACTATTCTTACCATAAAACAACTCTTGCTCGTAGGACCAGAAACTGCATGTGATTCAACTCCATTTAGGACTGGGAAACAAACGCTAGCTCGCCTTACAAGAAACACACTCTGTTTTAGAGAAAAGAGCACTTTCTACTCTGCTGTGTTTCCTTTAGGGCCAGAACAGTGAGCTTGCTCAGAATAAAAGAACTGTGCTTCCTACACACACGGGCCATATCTAGTTCAACTCTGCTTAGGAAACTGACAAGAACAGTAGCTCCTCTTCAGTCCAATACACTGTACATGCTGGGAACAGAAGCGAGTGCTATTTGCACTGTGTATGGCAATGGGAGCGCAATAGTGACTTTCCTTACCAGAAAACAACTCTTGCTTGTAGGACCAGAAACTGTGTGTGATTCAACTCCATTTAGGACTGGGAAACAAATGCTAGCTCACCATACAAGAAACAAAATCTGCTTTAGAGAAAAGAGCACTCTTCTACTCTACTGTGTTTCCTATGGGGTCCAAACAGTGAGCTTGCTCAGAACAAAAGAACTGTGCTTCCTACACACACGGACCATATCTAGTTCAACTCTGCTGAGGAAACTGACAATAACAGTTGCTCCTAAGCAGTCCAATACACTGTACTTGAAGGGAACAGACTCGAGTACTATTTGCACTGTGTATGGCATTTGGAGCACAAGAGTTACTCTTCTTACCAGAAAACAACTCTTGCTCATAGGACCAAAAACTGCATGTGACTCAACTCCATTTAGGACTGGGAAACAAACGCGAGCTCACCTTACAAGAAAAACACTCTGCTTTAGAGAAAAGAGCACTCTTCTACTCTACTGTGTTTCCTACGGGGTCCAAACAGTGAGCTTGCTCAGAACAAAAGAACTGTGCTTCCTACACACAGGGACCACATCTCGTTCAACTCTGCTTAGGAAACTGACAAGAACAGTAGCTCCTCTTCAGTCCAATACACTGTACTTGCTGGGAACAGACGTGAGTGCTATTTGCACTGTGTATGGCAATGGGAGCGCAATAGTGACTTCCTTACCAGAAAACAACTCTTGCTCGTAGGACCAGAAACTGCATGTGATTCAACTCCATTTAGGACTGGGAAACAAATGGTAGCTCGCTTTACAAGAAACACTCTCTGCTATTGAGAAAAGAGCACTCTTCTACTCTACTGTGTTTCCTATAGGGCCAGAACAGTGAGCTTGCTGAGAACAAAAGAACTGTGCTTCCTACACACACTGACCATATCTACTTCAACTCTGCTTAGGAAACTGACAATAACAGTAGCTCCCATTCAGTCCAATACTCTGTACTTGCTGGGAATATACGGGAGTGCTATTTGCACTGTGTATGAAAATTGGAGTGCAATAGTGACTCTTCTTACCAGAAAACAACTGTTGCTCGTAGGAGCAGAAACTTCATGGGATTCAACTCCACTTAGGACTGGGAAGCAAACGCTAGCTCGCCTTACAATAAACACACTCTGCTTTTGAGAAAAGAGCACTCTTCTACTCTACTGTGTTTCCTATGGGGTCCAAAGAGTGAGCTTGCTCAGAACAAAACAACTGTGCTTCCTACACACACGGACCATATCTAGTAAAACTCTGCTTAGGAACCTGACAAGAACAGTAGCTCCTCTTCAGTCCAATACACTGTACTTGCTGGGAACAGAAGCGAGTGCTATTTGCACTGTGTATGGCAATTGGAGCACAATAGTGACTCGTCTTACAAGAAAACAATTCTTGCTCGTAGAACCAAAAACTGCATGTGACTGAACTCCATTTAGGACTGGGAAACAAACGCTAGCTCGCCTTACAAGAAACACACTCTGCTTTAGAGAAAAGAGCACTTTTCTACTCTACTGTGTTTCCTATAGGGCCAGAACAGTGAGCTTGCTCAGAACAAAAGAACTGTGCTTCCTACACACACCGACCATATCTAGTTCAACTCTGCTTAGGAAACTGTCAAGAACAGTAGCTCCTCTTCAGTCCAATACACTGTACTTGCTGGGAACAGACGCGAGTGCTATTTGTCCTGTGTATGGCAAAGGCAGCACAATAGTGACTATTCTTACCATAAAACAACTCTTGCTCTTAGGACCAGAAACTGCATGTGATTCAACTCCATTTAGGACTGGGAAACAAACGCAGGCTCGCCTTACAAAAAACACAATCTGCTTTTGAGAAAAGAGCACTCTTCTACGCTACTGTGTTTCGTATAGGGCCAAAACAATGAGCTTGCTCAGAACAAAAGAACTGTGCTTCCTACACACATGGTCAAATCTAGTCCAATTCTGCTTAGGAAACTGACAAGAATACTAGATCCTCTTCAGTCCAATACACTGTACTTGCTGGGAACAGACGAGAGTGCTATTTGCCCTGTGTATGAAAATGGGAGCGCAATAGTAACTCTTCTTACCAGAAAACAACTCTTGCTGGTAGGACCAGAAACTGCATGAGATTCAACTCCATTTAGGACTGGGAAACAAACGCTAGCTCACCTTACAAGAAACACACTCTGCTTTTGAGAAAAGAGCCCTCTTCTACTCTAAAGTGTTTCCTATAGGGCCAAAACAGTGAGCTTGCTCAGAACAAAAGAACTGTGCTTCCTACACACACGGTCATATCTAGTTCAATTCTGCTTAGGTAACTGACAAGAATAGTAGATCCTCTTCAGTCCAATACACTGTACTTGCTGGGAACAGACGCGAGTGCTATTTGCACTGTGTATGGCAATGGGAGCACAATAGTGACTTTCCTTACCAGAAAACAACTCTTTCTCGTAGGACCAGAAACTGCATGTTATTCAACTCCATATAGTACTGGGAAACAAACGCTAGTTTGCCTTACAAGAAACACACTCTGCTTTTGAGAAAAGAGCACTCTTCTACTCTACTGTGTTTTTATAGGGCCAGAACAGTGAGCTTGCTCAGAACAAAAGAACTGTGCTTCCTACACACACGGGCCATATCTAGTTCAACTCAGCTTAGGAACCTGACAAGAACAGTAGATCCTCCTCAGTCCAATACACTGTACATGATGGGAACAGACGCCAGTGCTATTTGCCCTGTGTATTTCAATGGGAGCACAATAGTGACTCTTCTTACCAGAAAACAACTCTTGCTCGTAGGACCAGAAACTGCATGTGATTCAACTCCATTTAGGACTGGGAAACAAACTCTAGCTCGCCTTAAAAGAAACACACTCTGCTTTTGAGAAAAGAGCACTCTTCTACTCTACTGTGTTTATAATGGGGTCCAAACAGTGAGCTTGCTCAGAACAAAAGAACTGTGCTTCCTACACACACGGTCATATCTAGTTCAATTCTGCTTAGGTAACTGACAAGAATAGTAGATCCTCTTCAGTCCAATACACTGTACTTGCTTGGAACAGACGTGAGTGCTATTTGCACTGTGTATGGCAATGGGACCGCAATAGTGACTCTTCTTACCAGAAGACAACCCTTGCTCGTAGGACCAGAAACTGCATTTGATTCAACTCCATTTAGGACTGGGAAACAAACGCTATCTTGCCTTACAAGAAACACACTCTGCTTTTGAGAAAAGAGCACTCTTCTACTCTACTGTGTTTCCTATGGGCTTCGAAATGTGAGCTTGCTCAGAATAAAAGAACTGTGCTTCCTACACACACGGGCCATATCTAGTTCAATTCTGCTTAGGAAACTGACAAGAACAGTAGCTCCTCTTCAGTCCAATACACTGTACTTGCTGGGAACAGACGCGAGTGCTATTTGCACTGTGTATGGCAATGGGAGCACAATAGTGACTTTCCTTACCAGAAAACAACTCTTGCTCGTAGGAACGGAAACTGCATGTGATTCAACTCCATTTAGGACTGGGAAACAAACGCTAGCTCGCCTTACAAGAAACACACTCTGCTTTTGAGGAAAGAGCACTCTTCTACTCTACTCTGTTTCCTATAGGGCCAGAACCGTGAGCTTGCTGAGTACAAAAGAACTGTGCTTCCCACACACATGGGCCATATCTAGTTCAACTCTGCTTAGGAACCTGACAAGAACAGTAGATCCTCTTCAGTCCAATACAATGAACATGCTGAGAACATAGGCCAGTGCTATTTGCCCTGTGTATGACAATGGGAGCGCTATAGTGACTCTTATTACCAGAAAAAAACTCTTGCTCATAGGACCAGAAACTGCATGTGATTCAACTCCATTTAGGACTGGGAAACAAACGCTAGCTCGCCTTACAAGAAACACACTCTGCTTTTGAGAAAAGAACACTCTTCTACTCTACTGTGTTTCCTATGGAGTCCAACAGTGAGCTTGCTCAGAACAAAAGTACTGTGCTTCCTACACACACGGGCCATACCTAGTTCAATTCTGCATAGGAAACTGAAAAGAACAGTAGCTCCTCAACAGTCCAATACACTGTACTTGCTGGGAACAGACACGAGAGCTATTTGCACTGTGTATGGCAATGGGAGCGCAATAGTGACTTTCCTTACCAGAAAACAACTCTTGCTGGTAGGACCAAAAACTGCATGTGATTTAACTCCATTTAGAACTGGGAAACAAACGCTAGCTCGCCTTACAAGAAACACACTCTGCTTTTGAGAAAAGAGCACTCTTCTACTCTACTGTGTTTCCTGTGGGGTCCAAACAGTGAGCTTGCTCAGAACAAAAGAACTGTGCTTCCTACACACACGGGCCATATCTAGTTCAATTCTGCTTAGGAAACTGACAAGAACAGTGGCTCCTCTTCAGTCCAATACACTGTACTTGCTGGGAAGAGACGCGAGGGCTATTTGCACTGTGTATGGCAAAGGGAGCGCAATAGTGACTCTTCTTACGAGAAAACAACTCTTGCTCGTAGGACCAGAAACTGCATGTGTATTTCAACTCCATTTAGGACTTGGAAACAAACGCTATCTCGCCTTACAAGCAACACACTCTGCTTTTGAGAAAAAGGCACTCTTCTACTCTACTGTGTTTCCTATGGGGTTCAAAATGTGAGGTTGCTCAGAACAAAAGTACTGTGCATCCTACACACACGGCCATATCTTGTTCAATTCTGCTTAGGAAACTGACAAGAGCAGTAGAACCTCTTCAGTCCAATAGACTGTACATGCTAGGAACAGACGCCAGTGCTATTTGTCCTGTGTGTGACAATGGGAGCACAATAGTGACTCTTCTTACCAGAAAACAACTCTTGCTCGTAAGACCAGAAACTGCATGTGATTCAACTCCATTCAGGACTGGGAAACAAACGCTAGCTCGCCTTACAAGAAACACACTCTGCTTTTGAGAAAAGAGCACTCTTCTACTCTACTGTGTTTCCTGTGGGGTCCAACAGTGAGCTTGCTCAGAACAAAAGAACTGTCCTTCCTACACACACGGGCCATACCTAGTTCAATTCTGCTTAGGAAACTGAAAAGAACAGTAGCTCCTCAACAGTCCAATACACTGTACTTGCTGGGAACAGACACGAGAGCTATTTGCACTGTGTATGGCAATGGGAGCGCAATAGTGACTTTCCTTACCAGAAATCAACTCTTGCTAGTAGGAACGGAAACTGCATGTGATTCAACTCCATTTAGGACTGGGAAACAAACGCTAGCTCGCCTTACAAGAAACACACTCTGCTTTTGAGGAAAGAGCACTCTTCTACTCTACTGTGTTTCCTATGGGGCCAGAACAGTGAGCTTGCTGAGTACAAAAGAACTGTGATTCCTGCACACATGGGCCATATCTAGTTCAACTCTGCTTAGGAACCGGACAAGAACAGTAGATCCTCTTCAGTCCAATACACTGTACATGCTGAGAACAGAGGCCAGTGCTATTTGCCCTGTGTATGACAATGGGAGCGCACAGTGACTCTTATTACCAGAAAAAACTCTTGCTCGTAGGACCAGAAACTACATGTGATTCAACTCCATTTAGGACTGGGAAACAAACGCTAGCTCGCCTGACAAGAAACACACTCTGCTTTTGAGAAAAGAGCACTCTTCTACTCCACTGTGTTTCCTATAGGGCTAGATCAGTGAGCTTGCTCAGAACAAAAGAACTGTGCTTCCTACACACACGGGCCATATCTAGTTCAATTTTGCTTAGGAAACTGACAAGAACAGTAGATCCTCTTCAGTCCAATACACTGTACATGCTGGGTACAGACGACAGTGCTATTTGCACTGTGTATGGCAATGGGAGTGCAATAGTGACTCTTCTTACCAGAAAACAACTCTTGCTGGTAGGACCAGAAACTGCATGTGATTCAACTCCATTTAGGACTAGGAAACAAACGGTAGCTCGCCTTACAAGAAACACACTCTGCTTTTGAGAAAAGAGCACTCTTCTCTCTACTGTGTTTCTTATGGGGTTCGAACAGTGAGCTTGCTGAGAACAAAAGGACTGTGCTTCCTACACACACGGGCCATATCTAGTTCAACTTTGCTTAGGAAACTGACATGAACAGTAGCTCCTCTTCAGACCAATACACTGTATTTGCTGGAAACAGACGCGAATGTTGTTTGTACTATGTATGGCAATGGGAGCACAATAGTGACTCTTCTTACCAGAAAACACCTCTTGCACGTAGGACCAAAAACTGCATTTGATTCAACTCCATTTAGGACTGGGAAACAAACGCTAGCTCGCCTTACAAGAAACACACTCTGCTTTTGAGAAAAGAGCACTCTTCTACTCTACTGTGTTTTCTATGGGGTCCGAACATTGAGCTTGCTGAGAACAAAAGAACTGTGCTTCCTACACACACGGGCCATATCGAGTTCAACTCTGCTTAGGAAACTGACAAGAACAGTAGCTCCTCTTCAGTCCAATACACTGTACTTGCTGGGAACAAACGAGAGGGCTATTTGCACTATGTATGGCAAAGGCAGCGCAATAGTGACTCTTCTTACCAGAAAACAACTCTTGCTCTTAGGACTAAAAACTGTATTTGATTCAACTCCATTTAGGACTGGGAAACAAACACTAGCTCGCCTTACAAGAAACAGACTCTGCTTTTGAGAAAAGAGCACTCTTCTACTCTAATGTGTTTCCTATGTGGTCCGAACAGTGAGCTTGTTCAGAACAAAAGAACTGTGCTTCCTACACACACGGGCCATATCTAGTTCAACTCTGCTTAGGAAACTGAAAAGAACAGTAGATCCTCTTCAGTCCAATACGCTGTACATGCTGGTACAGATGCTAGTGCTATTTGCACTGTGTATGAAAAAGGGAGCGCAATAGTGACTCTTCTTACCAGAAAACAACCCTTGCTCGTAGGACCAGAAACTGCATGTGATTCAACTCCATTTAGGACTGGGAAACAAACGCTAGCTCGCCTTACAAGAAACACACTCTGCTTTTGAGAAAAGAGCACTCTTCTACTCTACTGTGTTTCCTATGGGATCCAAACAGTGAGCTTGCTCAGAACAAAAGAACTGTGCTTCCTACACACACGGGCCATATCTAGTTCAATTCTGCTTAGGAAACTGACAAGAACAGTAGCTCCTCTTCAGTCCAATACACTGTACTTGCTGGGAACAGACGCGAGTGCTATTTGCACTGTGTGTGGCAATGGGAGCGCAACAGTGACTTTCCTTACCAGAAAACAACTCTTGCTCGTAGGAATGGAATCTGCATGTGATTCAACTCCATTTAGGACTGGGAAACAAACGCTAGTTTGCCTTACAAGAAACACACTCTGCTTTTGAGGAAAGTGCCCTCTTCTATTCTTCTGTGTTTCCTATAGGGTCAGAACAGTGAGCTTCCTGAGTACAAAACAACTGTGCTTCCTACACACATGGGCCATATCTAGTTCAACTCTGCTTAGGAAACTGACAAGAACAGTAGCTCCTCTTCAGTCCAATACACTGTGCTTGCTGGGAACAGACACAAGAGCTATTTGCACTGTGTATGGCAAAGGGAGCACAATAGTGACTCTTCTTACCAGAAAACAACTCTTGCTCGTAGGACTAGAAACTGCATGTGCATTTCAACTCCATTTAGGACTGGGAAACAAACGCTAGCTCACCTTACAAGAAACACACTCTGCTTTTGATAAAAATGCACTCATCTACTCTACTGTGTTTCCTATGGGGTTCGAACAGTGAGCTTGCTCAGAACAAAAGAACTGTGCTTCCTACACACACGGGCCATATCTTGTTCAATTCTGCTTAGGAAACTGACAAGAACAGTAGAAACTCTTCAGTCCAATAGACTGTACATGCTGGGAACAGACGCCAGTGCTATTTACCCTGTGTGTGACAATGGGAGCGCAATAGTGACTCTTCTTACCAGAAAACAACTCTTGCTCGTAGGACCAGAAACTGCATGTGATTCAACTCCATTTAAGACTGGGAAACAAACGCTAGCTCGCCTTACAAGAAACACACTCTGCTTTTGAGAAAAGAGCACTCTTCTACTCTACTGTGTTTCCTATGGGGTTTGAACAGTGAGCTTGCTCAGAACAAAAGAACTGTGCTTCCTACACACACGGGCCATATCTTGTTCAATTCTGCTTAGGAAACTGACAAGAACAGTAGCTCCTCTTCAGTCCAATACACTGTACTTGCTGGGAACAGACGCGAGTGCTATTTGCACTGTGTATGGCAATGGGAGCGCAACAGTGAATTTCCTTACCAGAAAACAACTCTTGCTCGTAGGAACGGAAACTGCATGTGATTCAACTCCATTTAGGACTGGGAAATAAACGCTAGTTCGCCTAACAAGAAAAACACTCTGCTTTTGAGGAAAGAGCCCTCTTCTACTCTTCTGTGTTTCCTATAGGGTCAGAACAGTGAGCTTGCTCAGAACAAAAGAACTGTGCTTCCTACACACACGGGCCATATCTTGTTCAATTCTGCTTAGGAAACTGACAAGAACAGTAGCTCCTCTTCAGTCCAATACACTGGGCTTGCTGGGAACAGACACAAGAGCTATTTGCACTGTGTATGGCAAAGGGAGCACAATAGTGACTCTTCTTACCAGAAAACAACTCTTGCTCGTAGGACTAGAAACTGCATGTGCATTTCAACTCCATTTAGGACTGGGAAACAAACGCTAGCTCACCTTACAAGAAACACACTCTGCTTTTGAGAAAAATGCACTCATCTACTCTACTGTGTTTCCTATGTTGTTCGAAATGTGAGCTTGCTCAGAACAAAAGAACTGTGCTTCCTACACACACGGGCCATATCTTGTTCAATTCTGCTTAGGAAACTGACAAGAACAGTAGAAACTCTTCAGTCCAATAGACTGTACATGCTGGGAACAGACGCCAGTGCTATTTACCCTGTGTGTGACAATGGGAGCGCAATAGTGACTCTTATTACCAGAAAACAACTCTTGTCGTAGGACCAGAAACTGCATGTGATTCAACTCCATTTAGGACTGGGAAACAAACGCTAGCTCGCCTTACAAGAAACACACTCTGCTTTTGAGAAAAGAGCACTCTTCTACTCTACTGTGTTTCCTATGGGGTCTGAACAGTGAGCTTGCTCAGAACAAAAGAACTGTGCTTCCTACACACACGGGCCATATCTAGTTCAACTCTGCTTAGGAAACAGAAAAAAACAGTAGATCCTCTTCAGTCCAATACGCTGTACATGCTGGGTACAGACTCCAGTGCTATTTGCACTATGTATGGCAATGGGAGCGCAATAGTGACTCTTCTTACCAGAAAACAACCCTTGCTCGTAGGAACAGAAACTGCATGTGATTCAACTCCATTTAGGACTGGGAAACAAACTCTAGCTCGCCTTACAAGAAACACACTCTGCTTCTGAGGAAAAAGCACTCTTCTACTCTACTGTGTTTCCTATAGGGCCAGAACAGTGAGCTTGCTGAGTACAAAACAACTGTGCTTCCTACACACATGGGCCATATCTAGTTCAACTCTGTTTAGGAACCTCACAAGAACAGTAGATCCTCTTCAGTCCAATACACTGTACATGCTGAGAACAGAGGCCAGTGCTATTTGCCCTGTGTATGACAATGGGAGCGCAATAGTGACTCTTATTACCAAAAAAAACTCTTGCTCGTAGGACCAGAAACTGCATGGGATTCAACTCTATTTAGGACTGGGAAACAAACGCTAGCTCGCCTTACAAGAAACACACTCTGCTTTTGAGAAAAGAGCATTCTTCTACTCTACTGTGTTTCCTATGGGGTCCAAACAGTGAGCTTGCTCAGAACAAAAGAACTTTGCTTCCTACACACACGGGCCATATCTAGTTCAATTCTGCTTAGGAAACTGACAAGAACAGTAGCTCCTCTTCAGTCCAATACACTGTACTTGCTGGGAACAGACGAGAGGGCTATTTGCATTGTGTATGGCAAAGGGAGCACAATAGTGACTCTTCTTACCAGAAAACAACTCTTGCTGGTAGGACCAGAAACTGCATGTGTATTTCAACTCCATTTAGGACTGGGAAACAAACGCTAGCTCGCCTTACAAGAAACACACTCTGCTTTTGAGAAAAGAGCACTCTTCTCCCTACTGTGTTTTCTATGGGGTCCGAACAGTGAGCTTGCTCAGAACAAAAGAACTGTGCTTCCTACACACACGGGCCATATCTAGTTCAACTCTGCTTAGGAAACTGACAAGAACAGTAGCTCCTCTTCAGTCCAATACACTGTACTTGCTGGGAATAGACGAGAGGGCTATTTGCACTATGTATGGCATGGGAGCACAATAGTGACTCTTCTTACCAGAAAACAACTCTTGCTCATAGGACCAAAAACTACATTTGATTCAACTACATTTAGGACTGGGAAACAAATGCTAGCTCGCCTTACAAGAAACACACTCTGCTTTTGAGAAAAGAGCACTCTTCTACTCTACTGTGTTTCCTATGGGGTCCGAACAGTGAGCTTCCTCAGAAGAAAAGAACTGTGCTTCCTACACACACGGGCCATATCTAGTTCAACTCTGCTTAGGAAACTGAAAAAAACAGTAGATCCTCTTCAGTCCAATACGCTGTACATGCTGGGTACAGACGCCAGTGCTATTTGCACTGTGTATGGCAAAGGGAGCACAATAGCGACTCTTCGTACCAGAAAACAACTCTTGCTCGTAGAACCAGAAACTGCATGTGTATTTCAACTCCATTTAGGACTGGGAAACAAACGCTAGCTCGCCTTACAAGAAACACACTCTGCTTTTGAGAAAAGAGCACTCTTCTACTCTACTGTGTTTCCTATGGGGTCCGAACAGTGAGCTTGCTCAGAACAAAAGAACTGTGCTTCCTACACACACGGGCCATATCTAGTTCTATTCTGCTTAGGAAACTGACAAGAACAGTAGCTCCTCTTCAGTCCAATACACTGTACTTGCTGGGAACAGATGCGAGTGCTATTTGCACTGTGTATGGCAATGGGAGCACAATAGTGATTTTCCTTACCAGAAAAAAACTCTTGCTCGTAGGAAAGGAAACTGAATGTGATTCATTTCCGTTTAGGACTGCAAAACAAATGCTAGCTCGCCTTACAAAAACACACTCTGCTTTTGAGGAAAGAGCACTCTTCTACTCTACTGTGTTTCCTATAGGGCCAGAACAGTGAGCTTGCTGAGTACAAAAGAACTGTGCTTCCTACATACACGGGCCATATCTAGTTCAATTCTGCTTAGGAAACTCACAAGAACAGTAGCTCCTCTTCAGTCCAATACACCGTACATGCTGGGAACAGACATGAGGGCTATTTGCACTGTGTATGGCAAAGGGAGCGCAATAGTGACTCTTCTTACCAGAAAACAACTCTTGATCGTAGGACCAGAAACTGCATGTGTATTTCAAGTCCATTTAGGACTGGGAAACAAACGCTAGCTCGCCTTACAAGAAACACACTTTGCTTTTGAGAAAAGAGCACTCTTCTACTCTACTGTGTTTCCTATGGGGTCCGAACAGTGAGCTTGCTCAGAACAAAAGAACTCTGCTTCCTACACACACGGGCCATATCTAGTTCAACTCTGCTTAGGAAACTGAAAAGAACAGTAGATCCTCGTCAGTCCAATACGCTGTACATGCTGGGTACAGATGCCATTGCTATTTGCACTGTGTATGGCAATGGGAGCGCAATAGTGACTCTTCTTACCAGAAAACAACCCTTGCTCGTAGGACCAGAAACTGCATGTGATTCAACTCCATTTAGGACTGGGAAACAAACACTAGCTCGCCTTACAAGAAACACACTCTGCTTTTGAGAAAAGAGCACTCTTCTACTCTACTGTGTTTCCTATGGTGTCCAAACATTGAGCTTGCTCAGAACAAAAGAACTGTGCTTCCTACACACACGGGCCATATCTAGTTCAATTCTGCTTAGGAAAATGACAAGAACAGTAGCTCCTCTTCAGTCCAATACACTGTACTTGCTGGGAACAGACGCGAGTGCTATTTGCACTGTGTATGGCAATGGGAGCGCAATAGTGACTTTCCTTACCAGAAAACAACTCTTGCTCGATGGAACGGAAACTGCATGTGATTCAAATCCGTTTAGGACTGAGAAACAAACGCTAGCTCACCTTACAAGAAACACACTCTGCTTTTGAGGAAAGAGCACTCTTCTACTCTACTGGGTTTCCTATAGTGTCAGAACAGTGAGCTTGCTGAGTACAAAAGAACTGTGCTTCCTACACACATGGGCCATATCTATTTCAACTCTGCTTAGGAACCTGACAAGAACAGTAGCTCCTCTTCTGTCCAATACACTGTACTTGCTGGGAACAGACGAGAGGGCTAATTGCATTGTGTATGGCTGAGGGAGCACTATAGTGACTCTTCTAACCAGAAAACAACTCTTGCTGGTAGGACCAGAAACTGCATGTGTATTTCAACTCCATTTAGGAGTGGGAAACAAACGCTAGCTCGCCTTACAAGAAACACACTCTGCTTTTGAGAAAAGAGCACTCTTCTCTCTACTGAATTTCCTATGGGGTTCGAACAGTGAGCGTGCTCAGAACAAAAGAACTGTGCTTCCTACACACACGGGCCTTATGTAGTTCAACTTTGCTTAGGAAACTGACATGAACAGTAGCTCCTCTTCAGTCCAATACGCTGTACATTCTGGGTACACACGCCAGTGCTATTTGCACTGTGTATGGCAATGGGAGTGCAATAGTGACTCTTCTTATCAGAAAACAACCCTTGCTTGTAGGACCAGAAACTGCATGTGTATTTCAACTCCATTTAGGACTGGGAAACAAACGCTAGCTCGCCTTACAAGAAACACACTCTGCATTTGAGAAAAATGCATTCTTCTACTCTACTGTGTTTCCTATGGGGTTCGAACAGTGAGCTTGCTCAGAACAAAAGAACTGTGCTTCCTACACACACGGGCCATATCTAGTTCAACTCTGCTTAGGAAACTGACATGAACAGTAGCTCCTCTTCAGTCCAATACACTGTACTTGCTGGGAACAGACGCCAGAGCTATTTGCACTGTGTATGGCAAAGGGAGCGCAATAGTGACTTTCCTTACCAGAAAAAAACTCTTGCTCCTGGAACGGAAACTGCATGTGATTCAACTAAGTTTAGGACTGCGAAACAAACGCTAGCTCGCCTTACAAAAACACACTCTGCTTTTGAGGAAAGAGCACTCTTCTACTCTACTGTGTTTCCTTTAGGGCCAGAACAGTGAGCTTGCTGAGTACAAAAGAACTGTGCTTCCTACACACACGGGCCATATCTAGTTCAACTCTGCTTAAGAAAATGACAAGAACAGTAGCTCCTCTTCAGTCCAATGCACTGTACATGCTGGGAACAGACATGAGGGCTATTTGCACTGTGTATGGCAAAGGGAGCGCAATAGTGACTCTTCTTACCAGAAAACAACTCTTGCTCGTAGGACCAGAAACTGCATGTGTATTTCAACTCCATTTAGGACTGGGAAACAAACGCTAGCTCGCCTTACAAGAAACACACTCTGCTTTTGAGAAAAGAGCACTCTTCTATTCTACTGTGTTTCCTATGGGGTCCGAACAGTGAGCTTGCTCAGAACAAAAGAACTGTGCTTCCTACACACACGGGTCATATCTAGTTCAACTCTGCTTAGGAAACTGAAAAGAACAGTAGATCCTCTTCAGTCCAATATGCTGTACATGCTGGGTACAGACGCCAGTGCTATTTGCACTGTGTATGGCAATGGGAGCGCAATAGTGACTCTTCTTACCAGAAAACAACCCTTGCTCGTAGGACCAGAAACTGCATGTGATTCAACTCCATTTAGGACTGGGAAACAAACACTAGCTCGCCTTACAAGAAAAACACTCTGCTTTTGAGAAAAGAGCACTCTTCTACTCTACTGTGTTTCCTATGGGGTCCAAACATTGAGCTTGCTCAGAACAAAAGAACTGTGCTTCCTACGCACACGGGCCATATCTAGTTCAATTCTGCTTAGGAAACTGACAAGAACAGTATCTCCTCTTCAGTCCAATACACTGTACTTGCTGGGAACAGACGCTAGGGCTATTTGCATTGTGTATGGCAAAGGGAGCGCAATAGTGACTCTTCTAACCAGAAAACAACTCTTGCTGGTAGGACCAGAAACTGCATGTGTATTTCAACTCCATTTAGGACTGGGAAACAGACGGTAGCTCGCCTTACAAGAAACACACTCTGGTTTTGAGGAAAGAGCACTCTTCTACTCTACTGTGTTTCCTATAAGGCTAGAACAGTGAGCTTGCTCAGAACAAAAGAACTGTGCTTCCTACACACACGGGCCATATCTAGTTCAATTCTGCTTAGGCAACTGACAAGAACAGTAGTTCCTCTTCAGTCCAATACACTGTACTTGCTGAGAACAGACGCGAGTGCTATTTGCACTGTGTATGGCAATGGGAGCTCAATAGTGACTTTCCTTACCAGAAAACAACTCTTGCTCATAGGAACGGAAACTGCATGTGATTCAACTCCATTTAGGACTGCGAAACAAACGCTAGCTCGCCTTACAAAAAACACACTCTGCTTTTGAGGAAAGAGCACTCTTCTACTCTACTGTTTTTCCTATAAGGCTAGAACAGTGAGCTTGCTCAGAACAAAAGAACTGTGCTTCCTACACACACGGGCCATATCTAGTTCAATTCTGCTTAGGAAACTGAAAAGAACAGTATATCCTCTTCAGTCCAATACACTGTACATGCTGGGTACAGACGCCAGTGCTATTTGAACTGTGTATGGCAATGGGAGCGCAATAGTGACTCTTCTTACCAGAAAACAACTCTTGCTCGTAGGACCAGAAACTGCATGTGATTCAACTCCATTTAGGACTGGGAAACAAACGCTAGCTCGCCTTACAAGAAACACACTCTTCTTTTGAGAAAAAAGCACTCTTCTACACTACTGTGTTTCCTATGGGGTCCAAACAGTGAGCTTGCTCAGAACAAAAGAACTGTGCTTCCTACACACACGGGCCATATCTAGTTCAATTCTGCTTAGGAAACTGACAATAACGGTAGCTCCTCTTCAGTCCAATACACTGTACTTGCTTGGAACAGACGCGAGTGCTATTTGCACTGTGTATGGCAATGGGAGCGCAATAGTGACTTTCCTTACCAGAAAACAACTCTTGCTCCTAGGAACGGAAACTGCATGTGATTCAACTCCATTTAGGACTGCGAAACAAAAGCTAGCTCGCCTTACAAGAAACAGACTCTGCTTTTGAGAAAAATGCACTCTTCTTCTCTACTGTGTTTCCTATGGTGTTCGAAATGTGAGCTTGCTCAGAACAAAAAAACTGTGCTTCCAACACACACGGGCCATATCTTGGTCAATTCTGCTTAGGAAACTGACAAGAACAGTAGAACCTCTTCAGTCCAATAGACTGTACATGCTGGGAACAGACGCCATGCTATTTGCCCTGTGTGTGACAATGGGAGCGCAATAGTGACTCTTCTTACCAGAAAACAACTCTTGCTCGTATGACCAGAAACTGCATGTGATTCAACTCCATTTAGGACTGGGAAACAAATGCTAGGTCGCCTTACAAGAAACACACTCTGCTTTTGAGAAAAGAGCACTCTTCTACTCTACTGTGTTTCCTATAGGGCCAGAACAGTGAGCTTGCTCAGAACAAAAGAACTGTGCTTCCTACACACACGGGCCATATCTAGTTCAATTCTGCTTAGGAAACTGACAAGAACAGTAGGTCCTCTTCAGTCCAATACACTGTACTTGCTGGGAACAGACACGAGTCCTATTTGCACTGTGTATGGCAATGGGAGCGCAATAGTGACTTTCCTTACCAGAAAACAACTCTTGCTCCTAGCAACGGAAACTGCATGTGATTCAACTCCATATAGGAGTGTGAAACAAACGCTAGCTCGCCTTACAAGAAACACACTCTGCTTTTGAGAAAAGAGCACTCTTCTACTCTACTGTGTTTCCTATAGGGCCAGAACAGTGAGCTTGCTCAGAACAAAAGAACTGTGCTTCCTACACACACGGGCCATATCTAGATCAATTCTGCTTAAGAAACTGACAAGAACAGTAGATCCTCTTCAGTCCAATACACTGTACTTGCTGGGAACAGACGCGAGTCCTATTTGCACTGTGTATGGCAATGGGAGCGCAATAGTGACTTTCCTTACCAGAAAACAACTCTTGCTCCTAGCAACGGAAACTGCATGTGATTCAACTCCATATAGGACTGTGAAACAAACGCTAGCTCGCCTTACAAGAAACACACTCTGCTTTTGAGAAAAATGCACTCTTCTACTCTACTGTGTTTCCTATGGGGTTCGAAATGTGAGCTTGCTCAGAACAAAAGAACTGTGCTTCCTACACACACGGGCCATATCTTGTTCAATTCTGCTTAGGAAACTGACAAGAACAGTAGATCCTCTTCAGTCCAATACGCTGTACATGCTGGGTACAGACGCCAGTGCTATTTGCACTTTGTAAGGCAATGGGAGCACAATAGTGACTCTTCTTACCAAAAAAAAAATCTTGCTCGTAGGAACGGAAACTGCATGTTATTCAACTGCATTTATGACTGGGAAACAAACGCTAGCTCGACTTACAAGAAACACACTCTGCTTTTGAGGAAAGAGTACTCTTCTACTCTACTGTGTTTCCTATAGGGCCAGAACAGTGAGCTTGCTGAGTACAAAAGAACTGTGCTTCCTACACACATGGGCCATATCTAGTTCAACTCTGCTTAGGAACCTGACAAGAACAGTAGATCCTCTTCAGTCCAATACACTGTACATGCTGGGTACAGACGCCAGTGCTATTTGTACTGTGTATAACAATGGGAGCGCAATAGTGACTCTTCTTACCAGAAAACAACTCTTGCTCGTAGGAACAGAAACTGCATGTGATTCAACTCCATTTAGGATTGGGAAACAAACGCTAGCTCGCCTTACAAGAAACACACTCTGCTTTTGAGAAAAGAGCACTCTTCTACTCTACTGTGTTTCCTATGGGTTCCAACAGTGAGCTTGCTCAGAACAAAAGAACTGTGCTTCCTACACACACGGGCCATACCTAGTTCAATTCTGCTTAGGAAACTGACAAGAACAGTGGCTCCTCTTCAGTCCAATACACTGTACATGCTAGGAACAGACGCGAGGGCTATTTGCACTGTGTGTGACAATGGGAGCACAATAGTGACTCTTCTTACCAGAAAACAACTCTTGCTCGTATGACCAGAAACTGCATGTGATTCAACTCCATTCAGGACTGGGAAACAAACACTAACTCGCCTTACAAGAAACACACTCTGCTTTTGAGGAAAGAGCACTCTTCTACTCTACTGTGTTTCCTATAGGGCCAGAACAGTGAGCTTGCTGAGTACAAAAGAACTCTGCTTCCTACACACATGGGCCATATCTAGTTCAACTCTGCTTAGGAACCTGACAAGAACAGTAGATCCTCTTCAGTCCAGTACACTGTACATGCTGTGTACAGACGCCAGTGCTATTTGTACTGTGTATTGCAATGGGAGCGCAATAGTGACTTTCCTTACCAGAAAACAACTCTTGCTCGTAGGACCAGACACTGCATGTGATTCAACTTTATTTAGGACTGGGAAACAAACGCTAGCTTGCCTTATAAGAAACACACTCTGCTTTTGAGAAAAGAGCACTCTTCTACTCTACTGTGTTTCCTGTGGGGTCCAACTGTGAGCTTGCTAGGAACAAAAGAACTGTGCTTCCTACACACATGGGCCATATCTAGTTCAATTCTGCTTAGGAAACTGACAAGAACAGTAGCTGCTCTTCAGTCCAATACACTGTACTTGCTGGGAAGAGACACGAGGGCTTTTTGCACTGTGTATGGCAATGGGAGCACAATAGTGACTTTCCTTACCAGAAAACAACTCTTGCTCTTAGGAACCGAAACTGCATGTGATTCAACTCCATTTAGGACTGGGAAACAAACGCTAGCTCGCCTTAGAAAAAACACACTCTGCTTTTGAGGAAAGAGCACTCTTCTACTCTACTGTGTTTCCTATAGGGCCAGAACAGTGAGCTTGCTGAGAACAAAAGAACTGTGCTTCCTACACACATGGGCCATATCTAGTTCAACTCTGCTTAGGAACCTGACAAGAACAGTAGATCCTTTTCAGTCCAATACACTGTACATGCTGAGAACAGAGGCCAGTGCTATTTGCCAAGTGTATGACAATGGGAGCGCAATAGTGACTCTTATTACCAGAAAAAACTCTTGCTCGTAGGACCAGAAACTGTATGTGATTCAACTCCATTTAGAACTGGGAAACAAACGCTAGCTCACCTTACAAGAAACACACTCTGCTTTTGAGAAAAGAGCACTCTTCTACTCTACTGTGTTTCCTATAGTGCTAGAACAGTGAGCTTGCTCAGAACAAAAGAACTGTGCTTCCTACACACAGGGGCCATATCTAGTTCAATTCTGCTTAGGAAGCTGACAAGTACAGTAGATCCTCTTCAGTCCAATACACTGTACATGCTGGGTACAGACGCGAGTGCTATTTGCACTGTGTATGGCAATGGGAGGGCAATAGTGACTCTTCTTACCAGAAAACAACGCTTGCTCGTAGGACCAAAAACTGCATTTGATTCAACTCCATTTAGGACTGGGAAAAAAATGGTAGCTCGCCTCATAAGAAACACACTATGCTTTTAAGAAAAGAGCACTCTTCTCTCTACTGTGTTTCCTATGGGGTTCGAACAGTGAGCTTGCTCAGAACAAAAGAACTGTGCTTCCTACACACACGGGCCTTATCTAGTTCAACTTTGCTTAGGAAACTGACATGAACAGTAGCTCCTCTTCAGACCAATACACTGTACTTGTTGGAAACAGACGCGAGTGTTATTTGTACTATGTATAGCAATGGGAGGGCAATAGTGACTTTCCTTACCAGAAAACAACTCTTGCTGGTAGGAACAAAAACTGCATGTGATTAAACTCCTTTTAGAACTGGGAAACAAACGCTAGCTCGCCTTACAAGAAACACACTCTGCTTTTGAGAAAAGAGCACTCTTCTACTCTACTGTTTTTCCTATAGGGCCAGAACAGTGAGCTTGCTGAGTACAAAAGAACTGTGCTTCCTACACACATGGGCCATATCTAGTTCAACTCTGCTTAGGAACCTGACAAGAACAGTAGATCCTCTTCAGTCCAATACACTGTACATGCTGTGTACAGACGCCAGTGCTATTTGTACTGTGTATGGCAATGGGAGCGCAATAGTGACTCTTCTTACCAGAAAACAACTCTTGCTCGTAGGACCAAAAACTGCATTTGATTCAACTCCATTTAGCACTGGGCAACAAACGGTATCTCGCCTTACAAGAAACACACTATGATTTTGAGAAAAGAGCACTCTTCTCTCTACTGTGTTTCCTATGGGGTTCGAACAGTGAGCTTGCTCAGAACAAAAGAACTGTGCTTCCTACACACACGGGCCTTATCTAATTCAACTTTGCTTAGGAAACTGACATGAACAGTAGCTCCTCTTCAGACCCATACACTGTACTTGATGGAAACAGACGCGAGTGTTATTTGTACTATGTATAGCAATGGGAGCGCAATAGTGACTCTTCTTACCAGAAAACAACTCTTGCTCGTAGGACCAAAAACTGCATTTGATTCAACTCCATTTATGACTGGCAAACAAACGCTAGCTAGTCTTACAAGAAACACACTCTGCTTTTGATAAAAGGGCACTCTTCTACTCTAAGTTGTTTCCTATGGCGTCCAAACAGTGAGCTTGCTCAGAACAAAAGAACTGTGCTTCCTACACACACGGGCCATATCTAGTTCAATTCTGCTTAGGAAAAGGACAAGAACAGTAGCTCCTCTTCAGTCCAATACACTGTACTTGCTGGGAAGAGACGCGAGGGCTATTTGCACTGTGTATGGCAAAGGGAGGGCAATAGTGACTCTTCTTACGAGAAAACAACTCTTGCTCGTAGGACCAGAAACTGCATGTGTATTTCAACTCCATTTAGGACTGGGAAACAAACGCTATCTCGCCTTACAAGAAACAAACTCTGCTTTTGAGAAAAATGCACTCTTCTACTCTACTGTTTTTCCTATGGGGTTCGAAATGTGAGCTTGCTCAGAACAAAAGAACTGTCCTTCCTACACACATGGGCCATATCTAGTTCAATTCTGCTTAGGAAACTGACAAGAACAGTAGAACCTCTAAAGTCCAATGCACTGTACATGCTGTGTACAGACGCCAGTGCTATTTGCACTGTGTATGGCAATGGGAGCACAATAGTGACTCTTCTTACCAGAAAACAACTCTTGCTCGTATGACCATAAACTGCATGTGATTCAACTCCATTTAGGACTGAGAAACAAACGCTAGCTCGACTTACAAGTAACACACTCTACTTTTGAGAAAAGAGCACTCTTCTACTCTACTGTGTTTCCTATAGGGCCAGAACAGTGAGCTTGCTGAGTACAAAAGAACTGTGCTTCCTACACACATGGGCCATATCTAGTTCAACTCTGCTTAGGAACCTGACAAGAACAGTAGATCCTCTTCAGTCAAATACACTGTACATGCTGGGTACAGACGCCAGTGCTACTTGTACTGTGTATAACAATGGGAGCGCAATAGTGACTCTTCTTACCAGAAAACAACTCTTGCTCGTAGGAACAGAAATTGCATGTGATTCAACTCCATTTAGGATTGGGAAACAAACGCTAGCTCGCCTTACAAGAAACACACTCTGCTTTTGAGAAAAGAGCACTCTTCTACTCTACTGTGTTTCCTATGGGTTCCAACAGTGAGCTTGCTCAGAACAAAAGAACTGTGCTTCCTACACACACGGGCCATACCTAGTTCAATTCTGCTTAGGAAACTGACAAGAACAGTAGCTCCTCTTCAGTCCAATACACTGTACTTGCTGGGAACAGACGCGAGTGCTATTTGCACTGTGTATGGCAATGGGAGCGCAATAGTGACTTTCCTTACCAGAAAACAACTCTTGCTGGTAGGACCAAAAACCTCATGTGATTCAACTCCATTTAGAACTGGGAAACAAACGCTAGCTCGCCTTACAAGAAACACACTCTGCTTTTGAGAAAAGAGCACTCTTCTACTCTACTGTATTTCCTATGGGGTCCAAACAGTGAGCTTGCTCAGAACAAAAGAACTGTGCTTCCTACACACACGAGCCATATCTAGTTCAATTCTGCTTAGGAAACTGACTAGAACAGTAGCGCCTCTTCAGTCCAATACACTGTACTTGCTGGGAAGAGAAGCGAGGGCCATTTGCACTGTGTATGGCAAAGGGAGTGCAATAGTTACTCTTCTTACGAGAAAACAACTCTTGCTCGTAGGACCAGAAACTGCATGTGTATTTCAACTCCATTTAGGACTGGGAAACAAACGCTATCTCGCCTTACAAGCAACAAACTCTGCTTTTGAGAAAATTGCACTCTTCTACTCTACTGTGTTTCCTATGGGGTTCGAAATGTGAGCTTGCTCAGAACAAAAGAACTGTGCTTCCTACACACACGTGCCATATCTAGTTCAACTCTGCTTAGGAAACTGACAAGAACAGCAGCTCCTCTTCAGTCCAACACACTGTACTTGCTGGGAACAGACGAGAGGGATATTTGCACTATGTATGGGAAAGGGATTGCAATAGTCATTCTTCTTACCAGAAAACAACTCTTGCTCGTAGGACCAAAAACTGCATTTGATTCAACTCCATTTAGGACTGGGAAACAAACGCTAGCTCGCCTTACAAGAAACACACTCTGCTTTTGAGAAAAGAGCACTGTTCTACTCTACTGTGTTTCCTATGGGGTCCGAACAGTGAGCTTGCTCAGAACAAAAGAACTGTGCTTCCTGCACACACGGGCCATATCTATTTCAATTCTACTTAGGAAACTGACAAGAACAGTAGATCCTCTTCAGTCCAATACACTGTACATGCTGGGTACAGACGACAGTGCTATTTGTACTGTGTATGGCAATGGGAGCGCAATAGTGACTCTTCTTACCAGAAAACAACTCTTGCTCATTGGACCAGAAACTGCATGTGATTCAACTCCATGTAGGATTGGGAAACAAACGCTAGCTCGCCTTACAAGAAACACACTCTGCTTTTGAGAAAAGAGCACGCTTCTACTCCACTGTGTTTCCTAGAACAGTGAGATTGCTCAGAACAAAAGAACTGTGCTTCCTACACACACGGACCATATCTAGTTCAATTCTGCTTAGGAAACTGACAAGAACAGTAGCTCCTATTCAGTCCAATACACTGTACTTGCTGGGAACAGACGCGAGTGCTATTTGCACTGTGTATGGCAATGGGAGCGCAATAGTGACTTTCCTTACCAGAAATCAACTCTTGCTAGTAGGAACGGAAACTGCATGTGATTCAACTCCATTTAGGACTGGGAAACAAACGCTAGCTCGCCTTACAAGAAACACACTCTGCTTTTGAGGAAAGAGCACTCTTCTACTCTACTGTGTTTCCTATGGGGCCAGAACAGTGAGCTTGCTGAGTACAAAAGAACTGTGATTCCTGCACACATGGGCCATATCTAGTTCAACTCTGCTTAGGAACCGGACAAGAACAGTAGATCCTCTTCAGTCCAATACACTGTACATGCTGAGAACAGAGGCCAGTGCTATTTGCCCTGTGTATGACAATGGGAGCGCACAGTGACTCTTATTACCAGAAAAAACTCTTGCTCGTAGGACCAGAAACTACATGTGATTCAACTCCATTTAGGACTGGGAAACAAACGCTAGCTCGCCTGACAAGAAACACACTCTGCTTTTGAGAAAAGAGCACTCTTCTACTCCACTGTGTTTCCTATAGGGCTAGATCAGTGAGCTTGCTCAGAACAAAAGAACTGTGCTTCCTACACACACGGGCCATATCTAGTTCAATTTTGCTTAGGAAACTGACAAGAACAGTAGATCCTCTTCAGTCCAATACACTGTACATGCTGGGTACAGACGACAGTGCTATTTGCACTGTGTATGGCAATGGGAGTGCAATAGTGACTCTTCTTACCAGAAAACAACTCTTGCTGGTAGGACCAGAAACTGCATGTGATTCAACTCCATTTAGGACTAGGAAACAAACGGTAGCTCGCCTTACAAGAAACACACTCTGCTTTTGAGAAAAGAGCACTCTTCTCTCTACTGTGTTTCTTATGGGGTTCGAACAGTGAGCTTGCTGAGAACAAAAGGACTGTGCTTCCTACACACACGGGCCATATCTAGTTCAACTTTGCTTAGGAAACTGACATGAACAGTAGCTCCTCTTCAGACCAATACACTGTATTTGCTGGAAACAGACGCGAATGTTGTTTGTACTATGTATGGCAATGGGAGCACAATAGTGACTCTTCTTACCAGAAAACACCTCTTGCACGTAGGACCAAAAACTGCATTTGATTCAACTCCATTTAGGACTGGGAAACAAACGCTAGCTCGCCTTACAAGAAACACACTCTGCTTTTGAGAAAAGAGCACTCTTCTACTCTACTGTGTTTTCTATGGGGTCCGAACATTGAGCTTGCTGAGAACAAAAGAACTGTGCTTCCTACACACACGGGCCATATCGAGTTCAACTCTGCTTAGGAAACTGACAAGAACAGTAGCTCCTCTTCAGTCCAATACACTGTACTTGCTGGGAACAAACGAGAGGGCTATTTGCACTATGTATGGCAAAGGCAGCGCAATAGTGACTCTTCTTACCAGAAAACAACTCTTGCTCTTAGGACTAAAAACTGTATTTGATTCAACTCCATTTAGGACTGGGAAACAAACACTAGCTCGCCTTACAAGAAACAGACTCTGCTTTTGAGAAAAGAGCACTCTTCTACTCTAATGTGTTTCCTATGTGGTCCGAACAGTGAGCTTGTTCAGAACAAAAGAACTGTGCTTCCTACACACACGGGCCATATCTAGTTCAACTCTGCTTAGGAAACTGAAAAGAACAGTAGATCCTCTTCAGTCCAATACGCTGTACATGCTGGTACAGATGCTAGTGCTATTTGCACTGTGTATGAAAAAGGGAGCGCAATAGTGACTCTTCTTACCAGAAAACAACCCTTGCTCGTAGGACCAGAAACTGCATGTGATTCAACTCCATTTAGGACTGGGAAACAAACGCTAGCTCGCCTTACAAGAAACACACTCTGCTTTTGAGAAAAGAGCACTCTTCTACTCTACTGTGTTTCCTATGGGATCCAAACAGTGAGCTTGCTCAGAACAAAAGAACTGTGCTTCCTACACACACGGGCCATATCTAGTTCAATTCTGCTTAGGAAACTGACAAGAACAGTAGCTCCTCTTCAGTCCAATACACTGTACTTGCTGGGAACAGACGCGAGTGCTATTTGCACTGTGTGTGGCAATGGGAGCGCAACAGTGACTTTCCTTACCAGAAAACAACTCTTGCTCGTAGGAATGGAATCTGCATGTGATTCAACTCCATTTAGGACTGGGAAACAAACGCTAGTTTGCCTTACAAGAAACACACTCTGCTTTTGAGGAAAGTGCCCTCTTCTATTCTTCTGTGTTTCCTATAGGGTCAGAACAGTGAGCTTCCTGAGTACAAAACAACTGTGCTTCCTACACACATGGGCCATATCTAGTTCAACTCTGCTTAGGAAACTGACAAGAACAGTAGCTCCTCTTCAGTCCAATACACTGTGCTTGCTGGGAACAGACACAAGAGCTATTTGCACTGTGTATGGCAAAGGGAGCACAATAGTGACTCTTCTTACCAGAAAACAACTCTTGCTCGTAGGACTAGAAACTGCATGTGCATTTCAACTCCATTTAGGACTGGGAAACAAACGCTAGCTCACCTTACAAGAAACACACTCTGCTTTTGATAAAAATGCACTCATCTACTCTACTGTGTTTCCTATGGGGTTCGAACAGTGAGCTTGCTCAGAACAAAAGAACTGTGCTTCCTACACACACGGGCCATATCTTGTTCAATTCTGCTTAGGAAACTGACAAGAACAGTAGAAACTCTTCAGTCCAATAGACTGTACATGCTGGGAACAGACGCCAGTGCTATTTACCCTGTGTGTGACAATGGGAGCGCAATAGTGACTCTTCTTACCAGAAAACAACTCTTGCTCGTAGGACCAGAAACTGCATGTGATTCAACTCCATTTAAGACTGGGAAACAAACGCTAGCTCGCCTTACAAGAAACACACTCTGCTTTTGAGAAAAGAGCACTCTTCTACTCTACTGTGTTTCCTATGGGGTTTGAACAGTGAGCTTGCTCAGAACAAAAGAACTGTGCTTCCTACACACACGGGCCATATCTTGTTCAATTCTGCTTAGGAAACTGACAAGAACAGTAGCTCCTCTTCAGTCCAATACACTGTACTTGCTGGGAACAGACGCGAGTGCTATTTGCACTGTGTATGGCAATGGGAGCGCAACAGTGAATTTCCTTACCAGAAAACAACTCTTGCTCGTAGGAACGGAAACTGCATGTGATTCAACTCCATTTAGGACTGGGAAATAAACGCTAGTTCGCCTAACAAGAAAAACACTCTGCTTTTGAGGAAAGAGCCCTCTTCTACTCTTCTGTGTTTCCTATAGGGTCAGAACAGTGAGCTTGCTCAGAACAAAAGAACTGTGCTTCCTACACACACGGGCCATATCTTGTTCAATTCTGCTTAGGAAACTGACAAGAACAGTAGCTCCTCTTCAGTCCAATACACTGGGCTTGCTGGGAACAGACACAAGAGCTATTTGCACTGTGTATGGCAAAGGGAGCACAATAGTGACTCTTCTTACCAGAAAACAACTCTTGCTCGTAGGACTAGAAACTGCATGTGCATTTCAACTCCATTTAGGACTGGGAAACAAACGCTAGCTCACCTTACAAGAAACACACTCTGCTTTTGAGAAAAATGCACTCATCTACTCTACTGTGTTTCCTATGTTGTTCGAAATGTGAGCTTGCTCAGAACAAAAGAACTGTGCTTCCTACACACACGGGCCATATCTTGTTCAATTCTGCTTAGGAAACTGACAAGAACAGTAGAAACTCTTCAGTCCAATAGACTGTACATGCTGGGAACAGACGCCAGTGCTATTTACCCTGTGTGTGACAATGGGAGCGCAATAGTGACTCTTATTACCAGAAAACAACTCTTGTCGTAGGACCAGAAACTGCATGTGATTCAACTCCATTTAGGACTGGGAAACAAACGCTAGCTCGCCTTACAAGAAACACACTCTGCTTTTGAGAAAAGAGCACTCTTCTACTCTACTGTGTTTCCTATGGGGTCTGAACAGTGAGCTTGCTCAGAACAAAAGAACTGTGCTTCCTACACACACGGGCCATATCTAGTTCAACTCTGCTTAGGAAACAGAAAAAAACAGTAGATCCTCTTCAGTCCAATACGCTGTACATGCTGGGTACAGACTCCAGTGCTATTTGCACTATGTATGGCAATGGGAGCGCAATAGTGACTCTTCTTACCAGAAAACAACCCTTGCTCGTAGGAACAGAAACTGCATGTGATTCAACTCCATTTAGGACTGGGAAACAAACTCTAGCTCGCCTTACAAGAAACACACTCTGCTTCTGAGGAAAAAGCACTCTTCTACTCTACTGTGTTTCCTATAGGGCCAGAACAGTGAGCTTGCTGAGTACAAAACAACTGTGCTTCCTACACACATGGGCCATATCTAGTTCAACTCTGTTTAGGAACCTCACAAGAACAGTAGATCCTCTTCAGTCCAATACACTGTACATGCTGAGAACAGAGGCCAGTGCTATTTGCCCTGTGTATGACAATGGGAGCGCAATAGTGACTCTTATTACCAAAAAAAACTCTTGCTCGTAGGACCAGAAACTGCATGGGATTCAACTCTATTTAGGACTGGGAAACAAACGCTAGCTCGCCTTACAAGAAACACACTCTGCTTTTGAGAAAAGAGCATTCTTCTACTCTACTGTGTTTCCTATGGGGTCCAAACAGTGAGCTTGCTCAGAACAAAAGAACTTTGCTTCCTACACACACGGGCCATATCTAGTTCAATTCTGCTTAGGAAACTGACAAGAACAGTAGCTCCTCTTCAGTCCAATACACTGTACTTGCTGGGAACAGACGAGAGGGCTATTTGCATTGTGTATGGCAAAGGGAGCACAATAGTGACTCTTCTTACCAGAAAACAACTCTTGCTGGTAGGACCAGAAACTGCATGTGTATTTCAACTCCATTTAGGACTGGGAAACAAACGCTAGCTCGCCTTACAAGAAACACACTCTGCTTTTGAGAAAAGAGCACTCTTCTCCCTACTGTGTTTTCTATGGGGTCCGAACAGTGAGCTTGCTCAGAACAAAAGAACTGTGCTTCCTACACACACGGGCCATATCTAGTTCAACTCTGCTTAGGAAACTGACAAGAACAGTAGCTCCTCTTCAGTCCAATACACTGTACTTGCTGGGAATAGACGAGAGGGCTATTTGCACTATGTATGGCATGGGAGCACAATAGTGACTCTTCTTACCAGAAAACAACTCTTGCTCATAGGACCAAAAACTACATTTGATTCAACTACATTTAGGACTGGGAAACAAATGCTAGCTCGCCTTACAAGAAACACACTCTGCTTTTGAGAAAAGAGCACTCTTCTACTCTACTGTGTTTCCTATGGGGTCCGAACAGTGAGCTTCCTCAGAAGAAAAGAACTGTGCTTCCTACACACACGGGCCATATCTAGTTCAACTCTGCTTAGGAAACTGAAAAAAACAGTAGATCCTCTTCAGTCCAATACGCTGTACATGCTGGGTACAGACGCCAGTGCTATTTGCACTGTGTATGGCAAAGGGAGCACAATAGCGACTCTTCGTACCAGAAAACAACTCTTGCTCGTAGAACCAGAAACTGCATGTGTATTTCAACTCCATTTAGGACTGGGAAACAAACGCTAGCTCGCCTTACAAGAAACACACTCTGCTTTTGAGAAAAGAGCACTCTTCTACTCTACTGTGTTTCCTATGGGGTCCGAACAGTGAGCTTGCTCAGAACAAAAGAACTGTGCTTCCTACACACACGGGCCATATCTAGTTCTATTCTGCTTAGGAAACTGACAAGAACAGTAGCTCCTCTTCAGTCCAATACACTGTACTTGCTGGGAACAGATGCGAGTGCTATTTGCACTGTGTATGGCAATGGGAGCACAATAGTGATTTTCCTTACCAGAAAAAAACTCTTGCTCGTAGGAAAGGAAACTGAATGTGATTCATTTCCGTTTAGGACTGCAAAACAAATGCTAGCTCGCCTTACAAAAACACACTCTGCTTTTGAGGAAAGAGCACTCTTCTACTCTACTGTGTTTCCTATAGGGCCAGAACAGTGAGCTTGCTGAGTACAAAAGAACTGTGCTTCCTACATACACGGGCCATATCTAGTTCAATTCTGCTTAGGAAACTCACAAGAACAGTAGCTCCTCTTCAGTCCAATACACCGTACATGCTGGGAACAGACATGAGGGCTATTTGCACTGTGTATGGCAAAGGGAGCGCAATAGTGACTCTTCTTACCAGAAAACAACTCTTGATCGTAGGACCAGAAACTGCATGTGTATTTCAAGTCCATTTAGGACTGGGAAACAAACGCTAGCTCGCCTTACAAGAAACACACTTTGCTTTTGAGAAAAGAGCACTCTTCTACTCTACTGTGTTTCCTATGGGGTCCGAACAGTGAGCTTGCTCAGAACAAAAGAACTCTGCTTCCTACACACACGGGCCATATCTAGTTCAACTCTGCTTAGGAAACTGAAAAGAACAGTAGATCCTCGTCAGTCCAATACGCTGTACATGCTGGGTACAGATGCCATTGCTATTTGCACTGTGTATGGCAATGGGAGCGCAATAGTGACTCTTCTTACCAGAAAACAACCCTTGCTCGTAGGACCAGAAACTGCATGTGATTCAACTCCATTTAGGACTGGGAAACAAACACTAGCTCGCCTTACAAGAAACACACTCTGCTTTTGAGAAAAGAGCACTCTTCTACTCTACTGTGTTTCCTATGGTGTCCAAACATTGAGCTTGCTCAGAACAAAAGAACTGTGCTTCCTACACACACGGGCCATATCTAGTTCAATTCTGCTTAGGAAAATGACAAGAACAGTAGCTCCTCTTCAGTCCAATACACTGTACTTGCTGGGAACAGACGCGAGTGCTATTTGCACTGTGTATGGCAATGGGAGCGCAATAGTGACTTTCCTTACCAGAAAACAACTCTTGCTCGATGGAACGGAAACTGCATGTGATTCAAATCCTTTTAGGACTGAGAAACAAACGCTAGCTCACCTTACAAGAAACACACTCTGCTTTTGAGGAAAGAGCACTCTTCTACTCTACTGGGTTTCCTATAGTGTCAGAACAGTGAGCTTGCTGAGTACAAAAGAACTGTGCTTCCTACACACATGGGCCATATCTATTTCAACTCTGCTTAGGAACCTGACAAGAACAGTAGCTCCTCTTCTGTCCAATACACTGTACTTGCTGGGAACAGACGAGAGGGCTAATTGCATTGTGTATGGCTGAGGGAGCACTATAGTGACTCTTCTAACCAGAAAACAACTCTTGCTGGTAGGACCAGAAACTGCATGTGTATTTCAACTCCATTTAGGAGTGGGAAACAAACGCTAGCTCGCCTTACAAGAAACACACTCTGCTTTTGAGAAAAGAGCACTCTTCTCTCTACTGAATTTCCTATGGGGTTCGAACAGTGAGCGTGCTCAGAACAAAAGAACTGTGCTTCCTACACACACGGGCCTTATGTAGTTCAACTTTGCTTAGGAAACTGACATGAACAGTAGCTCCTCTTCAGTCCAATACGCTGTACATTCTGGGTACACACGCCAGTGCTATTTGCACTGTGTATGGCAATGGGAGTGCAATAGTGACTCTTCTTATCAGAAAACAACCCTTGCTTGTAGGACCAGAAACTGCATGTGTATTTCAACTCCATTTAGGACTGGGAAACAAACGCTAGCTCGCCTTACAAGAAACACACTCTGCATTTGAGAAAAATGCATTCTTCTACTCTACTGTGTTTCCTATGGGGTTCGAACAGTGAGCTTGCTCAGAACAAAAGAACTGTGCTTCCTACACACACGGGCCATATCTAGTTCAACTCTGCTTAGGAAACTGACATGAACAGTAGCTCCTCTTCAGTCCAATACACTGTACTTGCTGGGAACAGACGCCAGAGCTATTTGCACTGTGTATGGCAAAGGGAGCGCAATAGTGACTTTCCTTACCAGAAAAAAACTCTTGCTCCTGGAACGGAAACTGCATGTGATTCAACTAAGTTTAGGACTGCGAAACAAACGCTAGCTCGCCTTACAAAAACACACTCTGCTTTTGAGGAAAGAGCACTCTTCTACTCTACTGTGTTTCCTTTAGGGCCAGAACAGTGAGCTTGCTGAGTACAAAAGAACTGTGCTTCCTACACACACGGGCCATATCTAGTTCAACTCTGCTTAAGAAAATGACAAGAACAGTAGCTCCTCTTCAGTCCAATGCACTGTACATGCTGGGAACAGACATGAGGGCTATTTGCACTGTGTATGGCAAAGGGAGCGCAATAGTGACTCTTCTTACCAGAAAACAACTCTTGCTCGTAGGACCAGAAACTGCATGTGTATTTCAACTCCATTTAGGACTGGGAAACAAACGCTAGCTCGCCTTACAAGAAACACACTCTGCTTTTGAGAAAAGAGCACTCTTCTATTCTACTGTGTTTCCTATGGGGTCCGAACAGTGAGCTTGCTCAGAACAAAAGAACTGTGCTTCCTACACACACGGGTCATATCTAGTTCAACTCTGCTTAGGAAACTGAAAAGAACAGTAGATCCTCTTCAGTCCAATATGCTGTACATGCTGGGTACAGACGCCAGTGCTATTTGCACTGTGTATGGCAATGGGAGCGCAATAGTGACTCTTCTTACCAGAAAACAACCCTTGCTCGTAGGACCAGAAACTGCATGTGATTCAACTCCATTTAGGACTGGGAAACAAACACTAGCTCGCCTTACAAGAAAAACACTCTGCTTTTGAGAAAAGAGCACTCTTCTACTCTACTGTGTTTCCTATGGGGTCCAAACATTGAGCTTGCTCAGAACAAAAGAACTGTGCTTCCTACGCACACGGGCCATATCTAGTTCAATTCTGCTTAGGAAACTGACAAGAACAGTATCTCCTCTTCAGTCCAATACACTGTACTTGCTGGGAACAGACGCTAGGGCTATTTGCATTGTGTATGGCAAAGGGAGCGCAATAGTGACTCTTCTAACCAGAAAACAACTCTTGCTGGTAGGACCAGAAACTGCATGTGTATTTCAACTCCATTTAGGACTGGGAAACAGACGGTAGCTCGCCTTACAAGAAACACACTCTGGTTTTGAGGAAAGAGCACTCTTCTACTCTACTGTGTTTCCTATAAGGCTAGAACAGTGAGCTTGCTCAGAACAAAAGAACTGTGCTTCCTACACACACGGGCCATATCTAGTTCAATTCTGCTTAGGCAACTGACAAGAACAGTAGTTCCTCTTCAGTCCAATACACTGTACTTGCTGAGAACAGACGCGAGTGCTATTTGCACTGTGTATGGCAATGGGAGCTCAATAGTGACTTTCCTTACCAGAAAACAACTCTTGCTCATAGGAACGGAAACTGCATGTGATTCAACTCCATTTAGGACTGCGAAACAAACGCTAGCTCGCCTTACAAAAAACACACTCTGCTTTTGAGGAAAGAGCACTCTTCTACTCTACTGTTTTTCCTATAAGGCTAGAACAGTGAGCTTGCTCAGAACAAAAGAACTGTGCTTCCTACACACACGGGCCATATCTAGTTCAATTCTGCTTAGGAAACTGAAAAGAACAGTATATCCTCTTCAGTCCAATACACTGTACATGCTGGGTACAGACGCCAGTGCTATTTGAACTGTGTATGGCAATGGGAGCGCAATAGTGACTCTTCTTACCAGAAAACAACTCTTGCTCGTAGGACCAGAAACTGCATGTGATTCAACTCCATTTAGGACTGGGAAACAAACGCTAGCTCGCCTTACAAGAAACACACTCTTCTTTTGAGAAAAAAGCACTCTTCTACACTACTGTGTTTCCTATGGGGTCCAAACAGTGAGCTTGCTCAGAACAAAAGAACTGTGCTTCCTACACACACGGGCCATATCTAGTTCAATTCTGCTTAGGAAACTGACAATAACGGTAGCTCCTCTTCAGTCCAATACACTGTACTTGCTTGGAACAGACGCGAGTGCTATTTGCACTGTGTATGGCAATGGGAGCGCAATAGTGACTTTCCTTACCAGAAAACAACTCTTGCTCCTAGGAACGGAAACTGCATGTGATTCAACTCCATTTAGGACTGCGAAACAAAAGCTAGCTCGCCTTACAAGAAACAGACTCTGCTTTTGAGAAAAATGCACTCTTCTTCTCTACTGTGTTTCCTATGGTGTTCGAAATGTGAGCTTGCTCAGAACAAAAAAACTGTGCTTCCAACACACACGGGCCATATCTTGGTCAATTCTGCTTAGGAAACTGACAAGAACAGTAGAACCTCTTCAGTCCAATAGACTGTACATGCTGGGAACAGACGCCATGCTATTTGCCCTGTGTGTGACAATGGGAGCGCAATAGTGACTCTTCTTACCAGAAAACAACTCTTGCTCGTATGACCAGAAACTGCATGTGATTCAACTCCATTTAGGACTGGGAAACAAATGCTAGGTCGCCTTACAAGAAACACACTCTGCTTTTGAGAAAAGAGCACTCTTCTACTCTACTGTGTTTCCTATAGGGCCAGAACAGTGAGCTTGCTCAGAACAAAAGAACTGTGCTTCCTACACACACGGGCCATATCTAGTTCAATTCTGCTTAGGAAACTGACAAGAACAGTAGGTCCTCTTCAGTCCAATACACTGTACTTGCTGGGAACAGACACGAGTCCTATTTGCACTGTGTATGGCAATGGGAGCGCAATAGTGACTTTCCTTACCAGAAAACAACTCTTGCTCCTAGCAACGGAAACTGCATGTGATTCAACTCCATATAGGAGTGTGAAACAAACGCTAGCTCGCCTTACAAGAAACACACTCTGCTTTTGAGAAAAGAGCACTCTTCTACTCTACTGTGTTTCCTATAGGGCCAGAACAGTGAGCTTGCTCAGAACAAAAGAACTGTGCTTCCTACACACACGGGCCATATCTAGATCAATTCTGCTTAAGAAACTGACAAGAACAGTAGGTCCTCTTCAGTCCAATACACTGTACTTGCTGGGAACAGACGCGAGTCCTATTTGCACTGTGTATGGCAATGGGAGCGCAATAGTGACTTTCCTTACCAGAAAACAACTCTTGCTCCTAGCAACGGAAACTGCATGTGATTCAACTCCATATAGGACTGTGAAACAAACGCTAGCTCGCCTTACAAGAAACACACTCTGCTTTTGAGAAAAATGCACTCTTCTACTCTACTGTGTTTCCTATGGGGTTCGAAATGTGAGCTTGCTCAGAACAAAAGAACTGTGCTTCCTACACACACGGGCCATATCTTGTTCAATTCTGCTTAGGAAACTGACAAGAACAGTAGATCCTCTTCAGTCCAATACGCTGTACATGCTGGGTACAGACGCCAGTGCTATTTGCACTTTGTAAGGCAATGGGAGCACAATAGTGACTCTTCTTACCAAAAAAAAAATCTTGCTCGTAGGAACGGAAACTGCATGTTATTCAACTGCATTTATGACTGGGAAACAAACGCTAGCTCGCCTTATAAGAAACACACTCTGCTTTTGAGAAAAGAGCACTCTTCTACTCTACTGTGTTTCTTATGGGTTCCAAACAGTGAGCTTGCTCAGAACAAAAGAACTTTGCTTCCTACACACACGGGCCATATCTAGTTCAATTCTGCTTAGGAAACTGACAAGAACAGTAGCTCCTCTTCAGTCCAATACACTGTACTTGCTGGGAACAGACGCGAGTGCTAATTGCACTGTGTATGGCAATGGGAGCCCAATAGTGACTTTCCTTACCAGAAAACAACTCTTGCTCATAGGAACGGAAACTGCATGTGATTCAGCTCCATTTAGGAGTGGGAAACAAACGCTAGCTCGCCTTACAAGAAACACACTCTGCTTTTGAGAAAAGAGCACTCTTCTACTCTACTGTGTTTCCTATGGGGTCCAAACATTGAGCTTGCTCAGAACAAAAGAACTGTGCTTCCTACACACACGGGCCATATCTAGTTCAATTCTGCTTAGGAAAATGACAAGAACAGTAGCTCCTCTTCAGTCCAATACACTGTACTTGCTGGGAACAGACGCGAGTGCTATTTGCACTGTGTATGGCAATGGGAGCCCAATAGTGACTTTCCTTACCAGAAAACAACTCTTGCTCGTAGGAACGGAAACTGCATGTGATTCAAATCCTTTTAGGACTGAGAAACAAACGGTAGCTCACCTTACAAGAAACACACTCTGCTTTTGAGGAAAGAGCACTCTTCTCTCTACTGAATTTCCTTTGGGGTTCGAACAGTGAGCTTGCTCAGAACAAAAGAACTGTGCTTCCTACACACACGGGCCTTATGTAGTTCAACTTTGCTTAGGAAACTGACATGAACAGTAGCTCCTCTTCAGTCCAATACGCTGTACATTCTGGGTACACACGACAGTGCTATTTGCACTGTGTATGGCAATGGGAGTGCAATAGTGACTCTTCTTATCAGAAAACAACCCTTGCTTGTAGGACCAGAAACTGCATGTGTATTTCAACTCCATTTAGGACTGGGAAACAAACGCTAGCTCGCCTTACAAGAAACACACTCTGCATTTGAGAAAAATGCACTCTTCTACTCTACTGTGTTTCCTATGGGGTTCGAACAGTGAGCTTGCTCAGAACAAAAGAACTGTGCTTCCTACACACACTGGCCATATCTAGTTCAACTCTGCTTAGGAAACTGACATGAACAGTAGCTCCTCTTCAGTCCAATACGCTGTACATGCTGGGTACAGACGCCAGTGCTATTTGAACTGTGTATGGCAATGGGAGCGCAATAGTGACTCTTCTTACCAGAAAACAACTCTTGCTTGTAGAACCAGAAACTGCATGTGTATTTCAACTCCATTTAGGACTGTGAAACAAACGCTAGCTTGCCTTACAAGAAACACACTCTGCTTTTGAGAAAAGAGCACTCTTCTACTCTACTGTGTTTTCTATGGTGTCCAAACAGTGAGCTTGCTCAGAACAAAAGAACTGTGCTTCCTACACACACGGGCCATATCTAGTTCAATTCTGCTTAGGAAACTGACAAGAACAGTAGCTCCTCTTCAGTCCAATACACTGTACTTGCTGGGAACAGACGCGAGAGCTATTTGCACTGTGTATGGCAAAGGGAGCGCAATAGTGACTTTCCTTACCAGAAAAAAACTCTTGCTCCTGGAACGGAAACTGCATGTGATTCAACTAAGTTTAGGACTGCGAAACAAACGCTAGCTCGCCTTACAAAAACACACTCTGCTTTTGAGGAAAGAGCACTCTTCTACTCTACTGGGTTTCCTATAGGGCCAGAACAGTGAGCTTGCTGAGTACAAAAGAACTGTGCTTCCTACACACACGGGCCATATCTAGTTCAACTCTGCTTAAGAAAATGACAAGAACAGTAGCTCCTCTTCAGTCCAATACACTGTACATGCTGGGAACAGACATGAGGGCTATTTGCACTGTGTATGGCAAAGGGAGCGCAATAGTGACTCTTCTTACCAGAAAACAACTCTTGCTCGTAGGACCAGAAACTGCATGTGTATTTCAACTCCATTTAGGACTGGGAAACAAACGCTAGCTCGCCTTACAAGAAACACACTCTGCTTTTGAGAAAAGAGCACTCTTCTATTCCACTGTGTTTCCTATGGGGTCCGAACAGTGAGCTTGCTCAGAACAAAAGAACTGTGCTTCCTACACACACGGGTCATATCTAGTTCAACTCTGCTTAGGAATCTGAAAAGAACAGTAGATCCTCTTCAGTCCAATATGCTGTACATGCTGGGTACAGACGCCAGTGCTATTTGCACTGTGTATGGCAATGGGAGCGCAATAGTGACTCTTCTTACCAGAAAACAACCCTTGCTCGTAGGACCAGAAACTGCATGTGATTCAACTCCACTTAGGACTGGGAAACAAACACTAGCTCGCCTTACAAGAAAAACACTCTGCTTTTGAGAAAAGAGCACTCTTCTACTCTACTGTGTTTCCTATGGGGTCCAAACATTGAGCTTGCTCAGAACAAAAGAACTGTGCTTCCTACACACACGGGCCATATCTAGTTCAATTCTGCTTAGGAAACTGACAAGAACAGTAGCTCCTCTTCAGTCCAATACACTGTACTTGCTGGGAACAGACGCTAGGGCTATTTGCATTGTGTATGGCAAAGGGAGCACAATAGTGACTCTTCTAACCAGAAAACAACTCTTGCTGGTAGGACCAGAAACTGCATGTGTATTTCAACTCCATTTAGGACTGGAAAACAGACGGTAGCTCGCCTAACAAGAAACACACTCTGGTTTTGAGAAAAGAGCACTCTTCTACTCTACTGTGTTTCCTATAAGGCTAGAACAGTGAGCTTGCTCAGAACAAAAGAACTGTGCTTCCTACACACACGGGCCATATCTAGTTCAATTCTGCTTAGGTAACTGACAAGAACAGTACTTCCTCTTCAGTCCAATACACTGTACTTGCTGAGAACAGACGCGAGTGCTATTTGCACTGTGTATGGCAATGGGAGCTCAATAGTGACTTTCCTTACCAGAAAACAACTCTTGCTCATAGGAACGGAAACTGCATGTGATTCAACTCCATTTAGGACTGCGAAACAAACGCTAGCTCGCCTTACAAAAAACACACTCTGCTGTTGAGGAAAGAGCACTCTTCTACTCTACTGTGTTTCCTATAAGGCTAGAACAGTGAGCTTGCTCAGAACAAAAGAACTGTGCTTCCTACACACAGGGGCCATATCTAGTTCAATTCTGCTTAGGAAACTGAAAAGAACAGTATATCCTCTTCAGTCCAATACACTGTACATGCTGGGTACAGACGCCAGTGCTATTTGAACTGTGTATGGCAATGGGAGCGCAATAGTGACTCTTCTTACCAGAAAACAACTCTTGCTCGTAGGACCAGAAACTGCATGTGATTCAACTCCATTTAGGACTGGGAAACAAACGCTAGCTCGCCTTACAAGAAACACACTCTGCTTTTGAGAAAAAAGCACTCTTCTACACTACTGTGTTTCCTATGGGGTCCAAACAGTGAGCTTGCTCAGAACAAAAGAACTGTGCTTCCTACACACACGGGCCATATCTAGTTCAATTCTGCTTAGGAAACGGACAAGAACAGTAGCTCCTCTTCAGTCCAATACACTGTACTTGCTGGGAACAGACGCGAGTGCTATTTGCACTGTGTATGGCAATGGGAGCACAATAGTGACTTTCCTTACCAGAAAACAAGTCTTGCTCCTAGGAACGGAAACTGCATGTGATTCAACTCCATTTAGGACTGGGAAACAAACGCTAGCTCGCCTTACAAAAAACACACTCTGCTTTTGAGGAAAGAGCACTCTTCTACTCTACTGTGTTTCCTATGGGTTCCAAACAGTGAGCTTGCTCAGAACAAAAGAACTGTGCTTCCTACACACACGGGCCATATCTAGTTCAATTCTGCTTAGGAAACTGACAAGAACGGTAGCTCCTCTTCAGTCCAATACACTGTACTTGATGGGAACAGACGCGAGTGCTATTTGCACTGTGTATGGCAATGGGAGCGCAATAGTGACTTTCCTTAGCAGAAAACAACTCTTGCTCATATGAACGGAAACTGCATGTGATTCAACTCCATTTAGGACTGGGAAACAAACGCTAGCTCGCCTTACAAGAAACAAACTCTGCTTTTGAGAAAAGAGCACTCTTCTACTCTACTGTGTTTCCTATGGGGTCCAAACAGTGAGCTTGCTGAGTACAAAAGAACTGTGCTTCCTACACACTTGGGCCATATCTAGTTCAACTCTGCTTAGGAACCTGACAAGAACAGTAGCTCCTCTTCAGTCCAATACACTGTACTTGCTGGGAACAGACGCGAGGGCTATTTGCACTGTGTATGGCAAAGGGAGCACAATAGTGACTCTTCAAAACCAGAAAACAACTCTTGCTCGTAAGACCAGAAATTGCATTTGTATTTCAACTCGATTTAGGACTGGGAAACAAACGCTAGCTCGCCTTACAAGAAAAACACTCTGCTTTTGAGAAAAATGCACTCTTCTACTCTACTGTGTTTCCTTGGGGTTCGAAATGTGAGCTTGCTCAGAACAAAAGAACTGTGCTTCCTACACTCACGGCCATATCTTGTTCAATTCTGCTTAGGAAACTTACAAGAACAGTAGAACCTCTTCAGTCCAATAGACTGTGCATGCTGGGTACAGACGCCAGTGCTATTTGCCCTGTGTGTGACAATGGGAGCGCAATAGTGACTCTTCGTCCCAGAAAACAACTCTTGCTCGTATGACCAGAAACTGCATGTGTATTTCAACTCCATTTAGGACTGGGAAACAGACGGTAGCTCGCCTTACAAGAAACACACTCTGGTTTTGAGAAAAGAGCACTCTTCTACTCTACTGTGTTTCCTATAAGACTAGAACAGTGAGCGTGCTCAGAACAAAAGAACTGTGCTTCCTACACACACGGGCCATATCTAGTTCAATTCTGCTTAGGCAACTGACAAGAACAGTAGTTCCTCTTCAGTCCAATAGACTGTACTTGCTGAGAACAGACGCGAGTGCTATTTGCACTGTGTATGGCAATGGGAGCGCAATAGTGACTTTCCTTACCAGAAAACAACTCTTGCTCATAGGAACGGAAACTGCATGTGATTCAACTCCATTTAGGACTGCAAAACAAACGCTAGCTCGCCTTACAAAAAACACACTCTGCTCTTGAGGAAAGAGCACTCTTCTACTCTACTGTGTTTCCTATAAGGCTAGAACAGTGAGCTTGCTCAGAACAAAAGAACTGTGCTTCCTACACACACGGGCCATATCTAGTTCAATTATGCTTAGGAAACTGAAAAGAACAGTAGATCCTCTTCAGTCCAATACACTGTACATGCTGGGTACAGACGCCAGTGCTATTTGAACTGTGTATGGCAATGGAAGCGCAATAGTGACTCTTCTTACCAGAAAACAACTCTTGCTGGTAGGACCAGAAACTGCATGTGATTCAACTCCATTTAGGACTGGGAAACAAACGCTAGCTCGCCTTACAAGAAACACACTCTGCTTTTGAGAAAAAAACACTCTTCTACTCTACTGTGTTTCCTATGGGTTCCAAACAGTGAGCTTGCTCAGAACAAAAGAACTGTGCTTCCTACACACACGGGCCATATCTAGTTCAATTCTGCTTAGGAAACTGACAAGAACAGTAGCTCCTCTTCAGTCCAATACACTGTACTTGCTGGGAACAGACGCGAGTGCTATTTGCACTGTGTATGGCAATGGGAGCACAATAGTGACTTTCCTTAGCAGAAAACAACTCTTGCTCATATGAACGGAAACTGCATGTGATTCAACTCCATTTAGGACTGGGAAACAAACGCTAGCTCGCCTTACAAGAAACCCACTCTGCTTTTGAGGAAAGAGCACTCTTCTACTCTACTGTGTTTCCTATGGGGTGCGAACAGTGAGCTTGCTCAGAACAAAAGAACTGTGATTCCTACACACACGGGCCATATCTAGTTCAATTCTGCTTAGGAAACTCACAAGAACAGTAGGTCCTCTTCAGTCCAATACACTGTACATGCTGGGTACAGACGCCAGTGCTATTTGCACTGTGTATGACAATGGGAGCGCAATAGTGACTCTTCTTACCAGAAAACAACTCTTGCCCGTATGACCGGAAACTGCATGTGATTCAACTCCATTTAGGACTGGGAAACAAACGCTAGCTCGCCTTACAAGAAACACACTCTGCTTTTGAGAAAAGAGCACTCTTCTACTCTAATGTGTTTCCTATGGGGTCCAAACAGTGAGCTTGCTCAGAACAAAAGAACTTTGCTTCCTACACACACGGGCCATATCTAGTTCAATTCTGCTTAGGAAACGGACAAGAACAGTAGCTCCTCTTCAGTCCAATACACTGTACTTGCTGGGAACAGACGCGAGTGCTATTTTCACTTTGTATGGCAATGGGAGCGCAATAGTGACTTTCCTTACCAGAAAACAACTCTTGCTCCTAGGAACGGAAACTGCATGTGATTCAACTCCATTTAGGACTGGGAAACAAACGCTAGCTCGCCTTACAAGAAACACACTCTGCTTTTGAGAAAAATGCACTCTTCTACTCTACTGTGTTTCCTATGGGGTTCGAAATGTGAGCTTGCTCAGAACAAAAGAACTGTGCTTCCTACACACACGGGCCATATCTTGTTCAATTCTGCTTAGGAAACTGACAAGAACAGTAGAACCTCTTCAGTCCAATAGACTGTACATGCTGGGAACAGACGCCAGTGCTATTTGCCCTGTGTGTGACAATGGGAGCGCAATAGTGACTCTTCTTTCCAGAAAACAACTCTTGCTCGTATGACCAGAAACTGCATGTGATTCAACTCCATTTAGGACTGGGAAACAAAGGCTAGGTCGCCTTACAAGAAACACACTCGGCTTTTGAGAAAAGAGCACTCTTCTACTCTACTGTGTTTCCTTTGGGGTCCAAACAGTGAGCTTGCTCAGAACAAAAGAACTGTGCTTCCAACACACACGGGCCATATCTAGTTCAACTCTGCTTAGGAAACTGAAAAGAACAGTAGATTCTCTTCAGTCCAATACGCTGTACATGCTGGGTACAGACGCCAGTGCTATTTGAACTGTGTATGGCAATGGAAGCGCAATAGTGACTCTTCTTACCAGAAAACAACTCTTGCTCGTAGGACCAGAAACTGCATGTGATTCAAATCCATTTAGGACTGGGAAACAAACGCTAGCTCGCCTTACAAGAAACACACTCTGCTTTTGAGAAAAAAACACTCTTCTACTCTACTGTGTTTCCTATGGGTTCCAAACAGTGAGCTTGCTCAGAACAAAAGAACTGTGCTTCCTACACACACGGGCCATATCTAGTTCAATTCTGCTTAGGAAACTGACAAGAACGGTAGCTCCTCTTCAGTCCAATACACTGTACTTGCTGGGAACAGACGCGAGTGCTATTTGCACTGTGTATGGCAATGGGAGCACAATAGTGACTTTCCTTACCAGAAAACAACTCTTGCTCATATGAACGGAAACTGCATGTGATTCAACTCCATTTAGGACTGCGAAACAAACTCTAGCTCGCCTTACAAGAAACACACTCTGCTTTTGAGAAAAGAGCACTCTTTTACTCTACTGTGTTTCCTATAGGGCCAGAACAGTGAGCTTGCTCAGAACAAAAGAACTGTGCTTCCTACACACACGGGCCATATCTAGTTCAATTCTGCTTAGGAAACTGACAAGAACAGTAGATCATCTTCAGTCCAATACACTGTACATGCTGGGTACAGACGCCAGTGCTATTTGCCTTGTGTATGGCAATGGGAGCACAATAGTGACTCTTCTTACCAGAAAACAACTCTTGCTCGTATGACCAGAAACTGCATGTGATTCAACTCCATTTAGGACTGGGAAACAAACGCTAGCTCGCCTTACAAGAAACACACTCTGCTTTTGAGAAAAGAGCACTCTTTTACTCTACTGTGTTTCCTATGGGCTCCAAACAGTGAGCTTCCTCAGAACAAAAGAACTGTGTTTCCTACACACACGGGCCATATCTAGTTCACTTCTGCTTAGGAAACTGACGAGAACAGTAGCTCCTCTTCAGTCCAATACACTGTACTTGCTGGGAACAGACACGAGTGCTATTTGCAATGTGTATGGCAATGGGAGCGCAATAGTGACTTTCCTTACCAGAAAACAACTCTTGCTCGTAGGAACGGAAACTGAATATGATTCAACTCCATTTAGGACTGCGAAACAAACGCTAGCTCGCCTTACAAAAACACACTCTGCTTTTGAGGAAAGAGCACTCTTCTACTCTACTGTGTTTCCTATAGGACCAGAACAGTGAGCTGGCTGAGTACAAATGAACTGTGCTTCCTACACACATGGGCCATATCTAGTTCAACTCTGCTTAGGAAAATGACAAGAACGGTAGCTCCTCTTCAGTCCAATACACTGTACTTGCTGGGAAAAGACGCGAGGGCTATTTGCACTGTGTATGTCAAAGGGAGCGCAATAGCGACTCTTCTTATTAGGAAACAACTCTTGCTCGTAGGACCAGAAACTGCATGTGTATTTCAACTCCATTTAGGACTGGGAAACAAACGGTAGCTCGCCTTACAAGAAACACACTCTGCTTTTCAGAAAAGAGCACTCTTCTCTCTACTGTGTTTCCTATGGGGTTCGAACAGTGAGCTTGCTCAGAACAAAAGAACTGTGCTTCCTACACACACGGGCTATATCTTGTTCAATTCTGCTTAGGAAACTGACAAGAACAGTAGCTCCTCTTCAGTCCAATACACTGTACTTGCTGGGAACAGGCGCGAGGGCTATTTGCATTGTGTATGGCAAAGGGAGCACAATAGTGACTCTTCTAACCAGAAAACAACTCTTGCTGGTAGGACCAGAAACTGCATGTGTATTTCAACTCCATTTAGGACTGGGAAACAAACGCTAGCTCACCTTACAAGAAACACACTCTGCTTTTGAGAAAAGAGCACTCTTCTACTCTACTGTGTTTTCTATGGGGTTCGAAATGTGAGCTTGCTCAGAACAAAAGAACTGTGCTTCCTACACACACGGGCCATATCTTGTTCAATTCTGCTTAGGAAACTGACAAGAACAGTAGCTCCTCTTCAGCCCAATACACTGTACTTGCTGGGAACAGATGTGAGGGCTATTTGCATCGTGTATGGCAAAGGGAGCACAATAGTGACTCTTCTAACCAGAAAACAACTCTTGCTGGTAGGAACAGAAACTGCATGTGTATTTCAACTCCATTTAGGACTGGGAAACAAACGCTAGCTCGCCTTACAAGAAACACACTCTGCTTTTGAGAAAAGAGCACTCTTCTACTCTTACTGTGTTTTCTATGGGGTCCGAACAGTGAGCTTGCTGAGAACAAAAGAACTGTGCTTCCTACACACGGGCCATATCTAGTTCAACTCTGCTTAGGAAACTGACAAGAACAGTAGCTCCTCTTCAGTCCAATACACTGTACTTGCTGGGAACAGACGAGAGGGCTATTTGCACTATGTATGGCAAAGGGAGCGCAACAGTGACTCTTCTTACCAGAAAATAACTCTTGCTCGTAGGACCAAATACTGCATGTGATTCAACTCCATTTAGGACTGGGAAACAAACACTCGCTCGCCTTACAAGAAACACACTCTGCTTTTGAGAAAAGAGCACTCTTCTACTCTACTGTGTTTCCTATGGGGTCCGAACAGTGAGCTTGCTCAGAACAAAAGAACTGTGCTTCCTACACACACGGGCCATATCTAGTTCAACTCTGCTTAGGAAACTGACAAGAACAGTAGATCCTCTTCAGTCCAATACACTGTACATGCTGGGTACAGACTCCAGTGCTATTTGCACTGTGTATGGCAATGGGAGCGCAATAGTGACTCTTCTTAACAGAAAACAACCCTTGCTCGTAGGAACAGAAACTGCATGTGATTCAACTCCATTTAGGACTGGGAAACAAATGCTAGGTCGCCTTACAAGAAACACACTCTGCTTTTGAGAAAAGAGCACTCTTCTACTCTAATGTGTTTCCTATGGGGTCAGAACAGTGAGCTTGCTGAGAACAAAAGAAATGTGCTTCCTACACACATGGGCCATATCTAGTTCAACTCTGCTTAGGAAACTGACAAGAACAGTAGCTCCTCTTCAGTCCAATACACTGTACTTGCTGGGAACAGACCGAGGGCTATTTGCATTGTGTATGGCAAAGGGAGCGCAATAGAGACTCTTTCTCGTAGGAACGGAAACTGCATGTGATTCAACTCCATTTAGGACTGGGAAACAAACTCTAGCTCGCCTTACAAGAAACACACTCTGCTTTTGAGGAAAGAGCACTCTTCTACTCTACTGTGTTTCCTATAGGGCCAGAACAGTGAGCTTGCTGAGTACAAAACAACTGTGCTTCCTACACACATGGGCCATATCTAGTTCAACTCTGCTTAGGAACCTCACAAGAACAGCAGATCCTCTTCAGTCCAATACACTGTACATGCTGAGAACAGAGGCCAGTGCTATTTGCCCTGTATATGACAATGGGAGCGCAATAGTGACTCTTATTACCAGAAAAAACTCTTGCTCGTAGGACCAGAAACTGCATGTGATTCAACTCCATTTAGGACTGGGAAACAAACGCTAGCTCGCCTTACAAGAAACACACTCTGCTTTTGAGAAAAGAGCATTCTTCTACTCTACTGTGTTTCCTATGGAGTCCGAACAGTGAGCTTGCTGAGAACAAAATAAATGTGCTTCCTACACACATGGGCCATATCTATTTCAACTCTGCTTAGGAAAATGACAAGAACAGTAGCTCCTCTTCAGTCCAATACACTGTACATGCTGGGAACAGACATGAGGGCTATTTGCACTGTGTATGGCAAAGGGAGCGCAATAGTGACTCTTCTAACTGGAAAACAACTCTTGCTCGTAGGACCAGAAACTGCATGTGTATTTCAACTCCATTTAGGACTGCGAAACAAACACTAGCTCACCTTACAAGAAACACACTCTGCTTTTGAGAAAAATGCACTCTTCTACTCTACTGTGTTTTCTATGGGGTTCGATATGTGAGCTTGTTCAGAACAAAAGAACTGTGCTTCCTACTCACACGGGCCATATCTTGTTCAATTCTGCTTAGGAAACTGACAAGAACAGTAGCTCCTCTTCAGTCCAATACACTGTACTTGCTGGGAACAGATGCGAGTGCTATTTGCACTGTGTATGGCAATGGGAGCACAATAGTGATTTTCCTTACCAGAAAAAAACTCTTGCTCGTAGGAAAGGAAACTGAATGTGATTCATTTCCGTTTAGGACTGCGAAACAAATGCTAGCTCGCCTTACAAAAACACACTCTGCTTTTGAGGAAAGAGCACTCTTCTACTCTACTGTGTTTCCTATAGGGCCAGAACAGTGAGCTTGCTGAGTACAAAAGAACTGTGCTTCCTACATACACGGGCCATATCTAGTTCAATTCTGCTTAGGAAACTCACAAGAACAGTAGCTCCTCTTCAGTCCAATACACCGTACATGCTGGGAACAGACATGAGGGCTATTTGCACTGTGTATGGCAAAGGGAGCGCAATAGTGACTCTTCTTACCAGAAAACAACTCTTGATCGTAGGACCAGAAACTGCATGTGTATTTCAAGTCCATTTAGGACTGGGAAACAAACGCTAGCTCGCCTTACAAGAAACACACTTTGCTTTTGAGAAAAGAGCACTCTTCTACTCTACTGTGTTTCCTATGGGGTCCGAACAGTGAGCTTGCTCAGAACAAAAGAACTGTGCTTCCTACACACACGGGCCATATCTAGTTCAACTCTGCTTAGGAAACTGAAAAGAACAGTAGATCCTCGTCAGTCCAATACGCTGTACATGCTGGGTACAGATGCCATTGCTATTTGCACTGTGTATGGCAATGGGAGCGCAATAGTGACTCTTCTTACCAGAAAACAACCCTTGCTCGTAGGACCAGAAACTGCATGTGATTCAACTCCATTTAGGACTGGGAAACAAACACTAGCTCGCCTTACAAGAAACACACTCTGCTTTTGAGAAAAGAGCACTCTTCTACTCTACTGTGTTTCCTATGGTGTCCAAACATTGAGCTTGCTCAGAACAAAAGAACTGTGCTTCCTACACACACGGGCCATATCTAGTTCAATTCTGCTTAGGAAAATGACAAGAACAGTAGCTCCTCTTCAGTCCAATACACTGTACTTGCTGGGAACAGACGCGAGTGCTATTTGCACTGTGTATGGCAATGGGAGCGCAATAGTGACAATCCTTACCAGAAAACAACTCTTGCTCATAGGAACGGAAACTGCATGTGATTCAACTCCATTTAGGACTGCGAAACAAACGCTAGCTCGCCTTACAAAAAACACACTCTGCTCTTGAGGAAAGAGCACTCTTCTACTCTACTGTGTTTCCTATAAGGCTAGAACAGTGAGCTTGCTCAGAACAAAAGAACTGTGCTTCCTACACACACGGGCCATATCTAGTTCAATTCTGCTTAGGAAACTGAACAGAACAGTAGATCCTCTTCAGTCCAAAACACTGTACATGCTGGGTACAGACGCCAGTGCTATTTGAACTGTGTATGGCAATGGAAGCGCAATAGTGACTCTTCTTACCAGAAAACAACTCTTGCTCGTAGGACCAGAAACTGCATGTGATTCAACTCCATTTAGGACTGGGAAACAAACGCTAGCTCGCCTTACAAGAAACACACTCTGCTTTTGAGAAAAAAACACTCTTCTACTCTACTGTGTTTCCTATGGGTTCCAAACAGTGAGCTTGCTCAGAACAAAAGAACTGTGCTTCCTACACACACGGGCCATATCTAGTTCAATTCTGCTTAGGAAACTGACAAGAACGGTAGCTCCTCTTCAGTCCAATACACTGTACTTGCTGGGAACAGACGCAAGTGCTATTTGCACTGTGTATGGCAATGGGAGCACAATAGTGACTTTCCTTACCAGAAAACAACTCTTGCTCATATGAACGGAAACTGCATGTGATTCAACTCCATTTAGGACTGCGAAACAAACCCTAGCTCGCCTTACAAGAAACACACTCTGCTTTTGAGGAAAGAGCACTCTTCTACTCTACTGTGTTTCCTATAGGGCCAGAACAGTGAGCTTGCTGAGTACAAAAGAACTGTGCTTCCTACACACATGGGCCATATCTCGTTCAACTCTGCTTAGGAAACTGACAAGAACAGTAGCTCCTCTTCAGTCCAATACACTGTACTTGCTGGGAACAGACGCGAGGGCTATTTGCACTGTGTATGGCAAAGGGAGCACAATAGTGACTCTTCAAAACCAGAAAACAACTCTTGCTCGTATGACCAGAAATTGCATGTGTATTTCAACTCCATTTAGGACTGGGAAACAAACGCTAGCTCGCCTTACAAGAAACACACTCGGCTTTTGAGAAAAGAGCACTCTTCTACTCTACTGTGTTTCCTATGGGGTACGAACAGTAAGCTTGCTCAGAACAAAAGAACTGTGATTCCTACACACACGGGCCATATCTAGTTCAATTCTGCTTAGGAATCTGACAAGAACAGTAGGTCCTCTTCAGTCCAATACACTGTACATGCTGGGTACAGACGCCAGTGCTATTTGCACTGTGTATGACAATGGGAGCACAATAGTGACTCTTCTTACCAGAAAACAACTCTTGCCCGTATGACCGGAAACTGCATGTGATTCAACTCCATTTAGGACTGGGAAACAAACGCTAGCTCGCCTTACGAGAAACACACTCTGCTTTTGAGAAAAGAGCACTCTTCTACTCTAATGTGTTTCCTATGGGGTCCAAACAGTGAGCTTGCTCAGAACAAAAGAACTTTGCTTCCTACACACACGGGCCATATCTAGTTCAATTCTGCTTAGGAAACGGACAAGAACAGTAGCTCCTCTTCAGTCCAATACACTGTACTTGCTGGGAACAGACGCGAGTGCTATTTTCACTGTGTATGGCAATGGGAGCGCAATAGTGACTTTCCTTGCCAGAAAACAACTCTTGCTCCTAGGAACGGAAACTGCATGTGATTCAACTCCATTTAGGACTGGGAAACAAACGCTAGCTCGCCTTACAAGAAACACACTCTGCTTTTGAGAAAAATGCACTCTTCTACTCTACTGTGTTTCCTATGGGGTTCGAAATGTGAGCTTGCTCAGAACAAAAGAACTGTGCTTCCTACACACACGGGCCATATCTTGTTCAATTCTGCTTAGCAAACTGACAAGAACAGTAGAACCTCTTCAGTCCAATAGACTGTACATGCTGGAAACAGACGCCAGATCTATTTGCCCTGTGTGTGACAATGGGAGCACAATAGTGACTCTTCTTCCCAGAAAACAACTCTTGCTCGTATGACCAGAAACTGCATGTGATTCAACTCCATTTAGGACTGGGAAACAAAGGCTAGGTCGCCTTACAAGAAACACACTCGGCTTTTGAGAAAAGAGCACTCTTCTTCTCTACTGTGTTTCCTATGGTGTCCGAACAGTGAGCTTGCTCAGAACAAAAGAACTGTGCTTCCTACACACACAGGCCATATCTAGTTCAACTCTGCTTAGGAAACTGACAAGAACAGTAGATCCTCTTCAGTCCAATACGCTGTACATGCTGGGTACAGACGCCAGTGCTTTTTGCACTTTGTATGGCAATGGGAGCACAATAGTGACTCTTCTTACCAGAAAACAACTCTTGCCCGTATGACCAGAAACTGCATGTGATTCAACTCCACTTAGGACTGGGAAACAAACACTAGCTTGCCTTACAAGAAACACACTCTGCTTTTGAGAAAAGAGCACTCATCTACTCTACTGTGTTTCCTTTGGGGTCCAAACAGTGAGCTTGCTCAGAACAAAAGAACTGTGCTTCCAACACACACGGGCCATATCTAGTTCAACTCTGCTTAGGAAACTGAAAAGAACAGTAGATTCTCTTCAGTCCAATACGCTGTACATGCTGGGTACAGACGCCAGTGCTATTTGCACTTTGTATGGCAATGGGAGCACAATAGTGACTCTTCTTACCAAAAAACAACTCTTGCTTGTAGGACCAGAAACTGCATGTGATTCAACTCCATTTAGGACTGGGAAACAAACGCTAGCTCGCCTTACAAGAACCACACTCTGCTTTTGAGAAAAGAGCACTCTTCTACTCTACTGTGTTTCCTATGGGGTCCAAACAGTGAGCTTGCTCAGAACAAAAGAACTTTGCTTCCTGCACACACGGGCCATATCTAGTTCAATTCTTCTTAGGAAACTGACAAGAACAGTAGGTCCTCTTCAGTCCAATACACTGTACTTGCTGGGAACAGACGCGAGTGCTATTTGCACTGTGTATGGCAATGGGAGCGCAATAGTGACTTTCCTTACCAGAAAACAACTCTTGCTCCTAGCAACGGAAACTGCATGTGATTCAACTCCATATAGGACTGTGAAACAAATGCTAGCTCGCCTTACAAGAAACACACTCTGCTTTTGAGAAAAATGCACTCTTCTTCTCTACTGTGTTTCCTATGGGGTTCGAAATGTGAGCTTGCTCAGTACAAAAGAACTGTGCTTCCTACACACACGGGCCATATCTTGTTCAATTCTGCTTAGGAAACTGACAAGAACAGTAGATCCTCTTCAGTCCAATACGCTGTACATGCTGGGTACAGCCTCCAGTGCTATTTGCACTTTGTAAGGCAATGGGAGCACAATAGTGACTCTTCTTACCAAAAAACAACTCTTGCTCGTAGGAATGGAATCTGCATGTGATTCAATTCCATTTATTACTGGGAAACAAACGCTAGCTCGCCTTATAAGAAACACACTCTGCTTTTGAGAAAAGAGCACTCTTCTACTCTACTGTGTTTCCTATGGGTTCCAAACAGTGAGCTTGCTCAGAACAAAAGAACTTTGCTTCCTACACACGGGCCATATCTAGTTCAATTCTGCTTAGGAAACTGACAAGAACAGTAGCTCCTCTTCAGTCCAATACACTGTACTTGCTGGGAACAGACGCGAGTGCTATTTGCACTGTGTATGGCAATGGGAGCCCAATAGTGACATTCCTTACCAGAAAACAACTCTTGCTCGTAGGAACGGAAACTGCATGTGATTCAGCTCCATTTAGGACTGGGAAACAAACGCTAGCTCGCCTTACAAGAAACACACTCTGCTTTTGAGAAAAGAGCACTCTTCTACTCTACTGTGTTTCCTATAGGGCCAGAACAGTGAGCTTGCTCAGAACAAAAGAACTGTGCTTTCTACACACACGGGCCATATCTAGTTCAATTCTGCTTAGGAAACTGACAAGAACAGTAGATCATCTTCAGTCCAATACACTGTACATGCTGGGTACAGACGCCAGTGCTATTTGCCTTGTGTATGGCAATGGGAGCACAATAGTGACTCTTCTTACCAGAAAACAACTCTTGCTCGTATGACCAGAAACTGCATGTGATTCAACTCCATTTAGGACTGGGAAACAAACGCTAGCTCGCCTTACAAGAAACACACTCTGCTTTTGAGAAAAGAGCACTCTTTTACTCTACTGTGTTTCCTATGGGCTCCAAACAGTGAGCTTCCTCAGAACAAAAGAACTGTGTTTCCTACACACATGGGCCATATCTAGTTCACTTCTGCTTAGGAAACTGACGAGAACAGTAGCTCCTCTTCAGTCCAATACACTGTACTTGCTGGGAACAGACACGAGTGCTATTTGCAATGTGTATGGCAATGGGAGCGCAATAGTGACTTTCCTTACCAGAAAACAACTCTTGCTCGTAGGAACGGAAACTGAATATGATTCAACTCCATTTAGGACTGCGAAACAAACGCTAGCTCGCCTTACAAAAACACACTCTGCTTTTGAGGAAAGAGCACTCTTCTACTCTACTGTGTTTCCTATAGGACCAGAACAGTGAGCTGGCTGAGTACAAATGAACTGTGCTTCCTACACACATGGGCCATATCTAGTTCAACTCTGCTTAGGAAAATGACAAGAACGGTAGCTCCTCTTCAGTCCAATACACTGTACTTGCTGGGAAAAGACGCGAGGGCTATTTGCACTGTGTATGTCAAAGGGAGCGCAATAGCGACTCTTCTTATTAGGAAACAACTCTTGCTCGTAGGACCAGAAACTGCATGTGTATTTCAACTCCATTTAGGACTGGGAAACAAACGGTAGCTCGCCTTACAAGAAACACACTCTGCTTTTCAGAAAAGAGCACTCTTCTCTCTACTGTGTTTCCTATGGGGTTCGAACAGTGAGCTTGCTCAGAACAAAAGAACTGTGCTTCCTACACACACGGGCTATATCTTGTTCAATTCTGCTTAGGAAACTGACAAGAACAGTAGCTCCTCTTCAGTCCAATACACTGTACTTGCTGGGAACAGGCGCGAGGGCTATTTGCATTGTGTATGGCAAAGGGAGCACAATAGTGACTCTTCTAACCAGAAAACAACTCTTGCTGGTAGGACCAGAAACTGCATGTGTATTTCAACTCCATTTAGGACTGGGAAACAAACGCTAGCTCACCTTACAAGAAACACACTCTGCTTTTGAGAAAAGAGCACTCTTCTACTCTACTGTGTTTTCTATGGGGTTCGAAATGTGAGCTTGCTCAGAACAAAAGAACTGTGCTTCCTACACACACGGGCCATATCTTGTTCAATTCTGCTTAGGAAACTGACAAGAACAGTAGCTCCTCTTCAGCCCAATACACTGTACTTGCTGGGAACAGATGTGAGGGCTATTTGCATCGTGTATGGCAAAGGGAGCACAATAGTGACTCTTCTAACCAGAAAACAACTCTTGCTGGTAGGAACAGAAACTGCATGTGTATTTCAACTCCATTTAGGACTGGGAAACAAACGCTAGCTCGCCTTACAAGAAACACACTCTGCTTTTGAGAAAAGAGCACTCTTCTACTCTTACTGTGTTTTCTATGGGGTCCGAACAGTGAGCTTGCTGAGAACAAAAGAACTGTGCTTCCTACACACGGGCCATATCTAGTTCAACTCTGCTTAGGAAACTGACAAGAACAGTAGCTCCTCTTCAGTCCAATACACTGTACTTGCTGGGAACAGACGAGAGGGCTATTTGCACTATGTATGGCAAAGGGAGCGCAACAGTGACTCTTCTTACCAGAAAATAACTCTTGCTCGTAGGACCAAATACTGCATGTGATTCAACTCCATTTAGGACTGGGAAACAAACACTCGCTCGCCTTACAAGAAACACACTCTGCTTTTGAGAAAAGAGCACTCTTCTACTCTACTGTGTTTCCTATGGGGTCCGAACAGTGAGCTTGCTCAGAACAAAAGAACTGTGCTTCCTACACACACGGGCCATATCTAGTTCAACTCTGCTTAGGAAACTGACAAGAACAGTAGATCCTCTTCAGTCCAATACACTGTACATGCTGGGTACAGACTCCAGTGCTATTTGCACTGTGTATGGCAATGGGAGCGCAATAGTGACTCTTCTTAACAGAAAACAACCCTTGCTCGTAGGAACAGAAACTGCATGTGATTCAACTCCATTTAGGACTGGGAAACAAATGCTAGGTCGCCTTACAAGAAACACACTCTGCTTTTGAGAAAAGAGCACTCTTCTACTCTAATGTGTTTCCTATGGGGTCAGAACAGTGAGCTTGCTGAGAACAAAAGAAATGTGCTTCCTACACACATGGGCCATATCTAGTTCAACTCTGCTTAGGAAACTGACAAGAACAGTAGCTCCTCTTCAGTCCAATACACTGTACTTGCTGGGAACAGACCGAGGGCTATTTGCATTGTGTATGGCAAAGGGAGCGCAATAGAGACTCTTTCTCGTAGGAACGGAAACTGCATGTGATTCAACTCCATTTAGGACTGGGAAACAAACTCTAGCTCGCCTTACAAGAAACACACTCTGCTTTTGAGGAAAGAGCACTCTTCTACTCTACTGTGTTTCCTATAGGGCCAGAACAGTGAGCTTGCTGAGTACAAAACAACTGTGCTTCCTACACACATGGGCCATATCTAGTTCAACTCTGCTTAGGAACCTCACAAGAACAGCAGATCCTCTTCAGTCCAATACACTGTACATGCTGAGAACAGAGGCCAGTGCTATTTGCCCTGTATATGACAATGGGAGCGCAATAGTGACTCTTATTACCAGAAAAAACTCTTGCTCGTAGGACCAGAAACTGCATGTGATTCAACTCCATTTAGGACTGGGAAACAAACGCTAGCTCGCCTTACAAGAAACACACTCTGCTTTTGAGAAAAGAGCATTCTTCTACTCTACTGTGTTTCCTATGGAGTCCGAACAGTGAGCTTGCTGAGAACAAAATAAATGTGCTTCCTACACACATGGGCCATATCTATTTCAACTCTGCTTAGGAAAATGACAAGAACAGTAGCTCCTCTTCAGTCCAATACACTGTACATGCTGGGAACAGACATGAGGGCTATTTGCACTGTGTATGGCAAAGGGAGCGCAATAGTGACTCTTCTAACTGGAAAACAACTCTTGCTCGTAGGACCAGAAACTGCATGTGTATTTCAACTCCATTTAGGACTGCGAAACAAACACTAGCTCACCTTACAAGAAACACACTCTGCTTTTGAGAAAAATGCACTCTTCTACTCTACTGTGTTTTCTATGGGGTTCGATATGTGAGCTTGTTCAGAACAAAAGAACTGTGCTTCCTACTCACACGGGCCATATCTTGTTCAATTCTGCTTAGGAAACTGACAAGAACAGTAGCTCCTCTTCAGTCCAATACACTGTACTTGCTGGGAACAGATGCGAGTGCTATTTGCACTGTGTATGGCAATGGGAGCACAATAGTGATTTTCCTTACCAGAAAAAAACTCTTGCTCGTAGGAAAGGAAACTGAATGTGATTCATTTCCGTTTAGGACTGCGAAACAAATGCTAGCTCGCCTTACAAAAACACACTCTGCTTTTGAGGAAAGAGCACTCTTCTACTCTACTGTGTTTCCTATAGGGCCAGAACAGTGAGCTTGCTGAGTACAAAAGAACTGTGCTTCCTACATACACGGGCCATATCTAGTTCAATTCTGCTTAGGAAACTCACAAGAACAGTAGCTCCTCTTCAGTCCAATACACCGTACATGCTGGGAACAGACATGAGGGCTATTTGCACTGTGTATGGCAAAGGGAGCGCAATAGTGACTCTTCTTACCAGAAAACAACTCTTGATCGTAGGACCAGAAACTGCATGTGTATTTCAAGTCCATTTAGGACTGGGAAACAAACGCTAGCTCGCCTTACAAGAAACACACTTTGCTTTTGAGAAAAGAGCACTCTTCTACTCTACTGTGTTTCCTATGGGGTCCGAACAGTGAGCTTGCTCAGAACAAAAGAACTGTGCTTCCTACACACACGGGCCATATCTAGTTCAACTCTGCTTAGGAAACTGAAAAGAACAGTAGATCCTCGTCAGTCCAATACGCTGTACATGCTGGGTACAGATGCCATTGCTATTTGCACTGTGTATGGCAATGGGAGCGCAATAGTGACTCTTCTTACCAGAAAACAACCCTTGCTCGTAGGACCAGAAACTGCATGTGATTCAACTCCATTTAGGACTGGGAAACAAACACTAGCTCGCCTTACAAGAAACACACTCTGCTTTTGAGAAAAGAGCACTCTTCTACTCTACTGTGTTTCCTATGGTGTCCAAACATTGAGCTTGCTCAGAACAAAAGAACTGTGCTTC